>NC_049230.1:21641667-21955625 GCF_011100685.1 Canis lupus familiaris
CTTTGACCTGTCAATTTCTCACATCTTGTCTCTTTGCTCTCAAAGTATAAAAATTGCCTGCTTTGGGGGGATCCCTGGGTGGTGCAGCGGTTTGGCGCCTGCCTTTGGCCCAGGGCGCGATCCTGGAGACCCGGGATCGAATCCCACGTCGGGCTCCCGGTGCATGGAGCCTGCTTCTCCCTCTGCCTGTGTCTCTGCCTCTCTCTCTCTGTGTGTGTGACTATCATAAGTAAATTTAAAAAAAAATTAAAAAAAATTGCCTGCTTTGGTAATTCTTTTAGGTCTCAATTTCATTATTTGCCTTCCATATGCACACAATAAAACTTTGGTGTTTTCTCCTCCTAATCTGTCTCATGTAAATTTAATTCTTGGGCCAGCTGGAAAACCTTTAATGGTAGAGGAAGAATTTCTCCTTCCCCACACTCCCATTGACTATAGACAGTATAATTAAAACTGGGCAAGTTCTTGTGTGTGTATGTGTATGTAGATTTTCAGCAACTTGAAAATCTACCATCTAATCAAGAATCACCATGCTTTTCCTGCATTCACTTAAAGGAAAAAGGGGCTCTTTGTTTCTAAAAATAAAATGTTTAGTATCTCTGACACATACTTTAAACTTACATGTTAAACCACAAAAAAAGGGTAGCTCAATTTCAATAGGTTCTATATTTATTATATAACAAGTTAGTCACCAGGCCATCTAAGGCAAATTAGCTCACCTCTCTAGGATTCACTGTCTTAATTTACAAACAAAGGAGAGTTATTCCCAGGTCTCTTAGACCATGGCAAAGAGAAGAAATTTTAATAAAGTGTTGCAAATCTTTTCAATAAGAGAGATGTTTATTATCATAAGCTTATTATTTTACAACTGTTTCTAATCTATAACTTTACATATTATTTGTAATTATGGAAACATAACATTCTACACAGAACAGTAACAATTTCTCTAGCCTTATAAGCCTGACTCAAAGTAACACTGCATTCTAAATAAGAGAGCGATTTCTTTCTGCCATGGAATTATGTGAGAATCTGCAAACTCCTCTGTAATGTTTTTCTTAAAATGTCAAAATAATTTCCTTCTGCTTATAATTTTTATACTCTTGAAACTCTTCTACCATAATGTATAACAACAGTAACTTATAATAATATGTGCATAATAAACCTTCCATCAGACTCCAAGTTCCATGACAGCAAGAATGATGTCTATTTTGTTCACTGCTGTGTATCCAACATTTATCACAGTGCTTGGCACGTGGGAACTGCCCAATAAACGTCCATTAAATTATTTTTAAAATACTGAAAATGTTAATCAGTCCTAAGCAAAAGAGTGAGCAATTTGGCAGGTATTCACTCAAAGATAAATCTGGTTGAAATCAAGCAGAGATTACAAATCCTTTCTTCCAAGCAGAGTCATAGAGAACTTTTTTAAAATTTGAAGTTTATTAATTTCTGTGCCACTATTTTATTTAATTGTGGGTATGAACCTTCAGATAAATGTTTCCTATTTTCTATAAGGTTGCTATTTTACTATCTACAGATATATTTTTTCTTCTTTAAACTATTTCTTTCTCCTTTCTCTCACTTTGAATTTGATCTGCAACTTACTTGGATAATGATTATCTTTGTGTAACACTTTATGGTTGTCTATGGACAACAATCTCCTGAGTAGAAGAATGTAGATATTATGATCCTTATTTTGCAGAGGCGAAAGATGAAAATCTAAAATGTGAATGACTTGCCATAACAAGAAAGGCTATCAGCTGGACAGGGACCAGTAAAGAGCTCTTCTGAGGCCTAATATGATCATAATGAATCTATACCCCTTCCAGAAAAACACACAGACATGCTCCTCCATCATGCACAGAGACACAGGTATACTTAAAGTAGGAAGTGGGAAGCAAGTGAGAAGAATCATGACTTGAAGAATGAGTGAATCAATGTTAAGTGTAAATAATGTGAGGGTCAGGATGATCCTGCACAGAAGCCCACTCCATGTTCCCTCTTAAATATTGAACCATGCCTGAAGCCTAAATGATGTATTGGAATGAAAGAGTCCAGGTGTTTCCTACCACAGATACATTTGATTTAGGGAGAAAATGCACTACTTGAAAAAAAACTGAATAAAATCAAATGTAGACAGATTAACTTAGGCCCTTAACTTCGATTTCTATTGGTAGTAATTTCATGTGAATACTAGTAGCATGGTTTTGAATTTTTCTTTTACTTAGGATGCAGATATAAGCTACAAATTCGACTTTCCCACACTTAGCAGTAAGAGAAGGAAACAAAGCAAGCCAGTTCTCAATAGAGAAATAAATGGCTAATGCACATATGAAATAATGTCTCAACCTAACTCATTATAAAAAGAAATACAAATACAACAATAACAAAATTTCATTTTTCACCCAACAAATTGGCAAATAAAATATCCATCAAAAGTACAGGGAAATGGTAATTCTCAAATATAGCTTGTGGGGATACATAAATAGAAAGAGGCAAAGAGAACCATTCTGGAGGGCAGTATGACAATGAATATCAAAGGTCTTAAAATATTGTTAACTAGCATTTGCTCCAATAATTCTATCCAATAATTATTTCTGTTCCTAAGATGATCAGAAATGTGCATAAAGATTTCTATCCATAGTTGTTACTACTGCCACAATTACCACCTTGCAAATAACCTAAATAATTAATCATATAAAATTCTTAAGTAACTTAGAAGTATAACTATATGATGAATGCTAGGAGACATTAAAAATAACATTATCAAATATACTTAAGAATTCAAGATAATGAAAATATATTATGTTTAAGCAAAAAGGCAAGATACAGAATAGTAGGTATAATGATTCCAGCAACATAAAAAAATAATAAAAAAATGTATAGAAAAAAATACTAGAAATATCAGAAAGGGAGACAGAACATGAAAGACTCCTAACTCTGGGAAATGAACTAGGGGTGGTGGAAGGGGAGGTGGGCGGGGGATGGGGGTGACTGGGTGACGGACACTGAGGGGGGCACTTGACAGGATGAGCACTGGGTGTTATTCTATATGTTGGCAAATTGAACACCAATAAAAAATAAATTTATAAAAAAAAGAAAGAAAAATGACTAGAAGAATACATGCAAATATTCATAGAGAATTTCTCTTGATGATAAGATTATGAGTTTTCTTTATACTCTTCTATTTTATTCAAATTTTTAAATAAATACATAATATGTATGGTCAAAAATGGAAAAATAGCTGTCTTTTACAAGTCTGCACATGTTTCTCAAAAGCATGTTAAGATATGATCTTCAAAAGTCCCAACACTTAATACGTTACACGTTGATTATAGCTTAACAAAAAATTAAGTAATATTTTAAAGTCCCAAAGCTAAAAGAAAGTTACTAAACTTAAGTTCAACTTTTTCAAACAAGAATACATCATCAGGCCCACTGATACAGATAAAGGCAAAGAGAATAAACATTAGACCTGCACTAGAGATAAGGCTTACATAGTGCAGGTATACTATTGTGCAATATTCCCCAGAAAGTCTGGTGTTGGAATTATAATAGCAGAAGCTTTTGGTGATATGTCATAAAACTTGTGTTCCAGTCACAAACAACAAGAGTAATCAGTTCAGATTTAGCAAGGAACTCAAATAAATGTTAATTAGGAGAATAGAGACTCTTTACAAGCATCTAAATGTCAAACCAATCAAAGGATAATGGGTACACTAATATAAACAAGAACCAGGAAAGAAGCCTTCTGGTTGGACCAACACCCACTGGGGAGGGTATATAAGAGCCTCAAAGCAAGAGGAAACATGCACATCTTAGAAGCCTCATCTATCGTTACAACCAAATCAATTTAAAACACAGATTCCCACGCCATGGCTTGCTGCGTTCCCTGCTGCTGCAGCGTACCCACTGGCCCCGCCACCACCATCTGCTCCTCTGACAAATGCTGCCGGTGTGGAGTCTGCCTGCCTAGCACCTGCCCACACACGACTTGGTTACTGGAACCAACCTGCTGTGACAACTGCCCCCCACCCTGCCATATTCCTCAGCCCTGTGTGCCCACCTGCTTCCTGCTCAACTCCAGCCACCCTACCCCAGGCCTGGAGACCCTCAACCTCACAACCTACACTCAGCCCTCCTGTGAGCCCTGCATCTCAAGCTGCTGCTGAATGATGGGCTGTTTTGTTCCATGCCTGACAATGAAGAACTCAGAAGCTTTAGTGTCCACCTGTCTCAGTACCTACAACTAATTGACTCTGCTTTCCAAGTTGGAACAAGGATGACATTATCCCTGAAAACCCTCACTCAAAAAGAAACCAAGAGACTTTCAGTGGCCACGTGGTAGATATTAGTGACCAAAGGCAATTTGAATATGTGGATGCTATTGGCTTCCCAAAGTTTTTCATTTCCTTCGTATTAAAGTTTATCTTTCTTTGGTGCTTTGGGGATTGTTTCCAGTGTTGGGTGGTATCTTTCTGGGAACTAAAGATCTTTTTCATGATCATACTAATAAATTTTCCATCTCTGGCATAGCACAAATGTCTATAATTATTTTTGTTTATTCCTATTAATTCATTAAATGTATTCATCAAATGTACTTCTGAACTCTAAAAGTCAACATTTTAAGAAAAACAGAGTATCTGCAAAACCAAAAAAAAAAAAAAAAAGACTGTACAGGCAAATATTTCTTGCTTTTATTGTTCTTATTGTTTTAAGAAAACTAAATGGCCTTGCATATCAGATGGTCCATTATATCAGCACGGTCACAAGTATACTTTCCCTAACTTGTCCTACCAAAAAGTGGTTTAAGGTAAATTGGGAAGCACTGAACATGATATGAAGATATAACATATCAACTTCCAGTGACCTGATGTGTTGTTTATGTAAAAAAAAAAATAGTAACTTCATAATGTTATAATTCATTCAGTAAACTTTTATTAAATATCTAATTATGTGCCCTATATTTTATTATCACTGCTCAAAATGAGCAGACTGTCTAGCAGGTCACGTAGATAGAAACATAATACTCATTCATTCCTATGTACAATTAACAATTATTTTTGAATGCTGAGTACTGTATTATAACAAAAAATATAAATGTTCTACTAGTAGTATTAGTAAAGTGCTGTGATACCATAAAATTGAGAACAATTAAGATTGTTGCCATGGTGATAAGCAGGAGAAAGAGCAAAAAAGAGAGTCAAAGACCACTAGAGCTGGTGGCCAAAAAGATTTAAAAGAGAAGAAGGTGTCAAAGAGAGATTAGACAGTGGGGTTATGTCACTAAGTAAGCATAGGAGCAGAGAAGGAAGAGAGAATTTTAAAAAGACATAATGTATTCTGCTCTGAATATGGAGGCACAACTCCGTATCTAAATGGGAATTTAGAGAGCTGGAATTTGCACAAGTGTTCTAGAGAGGAAGAAGACGTATGAAGGAAGGTGTGCAAGTCTGTGTAAAAGTTCTATCAAATACTTGCAAAGGGCTGGGTTGTATGCAGGATAAAATTCCATGAGGCTAACAGACTGGCTGCTGGGGGATAAAGAGCTGAATGGAGATACCAGAAGTCAACCAATATGAACAGATACTGAAGTTCCCAGCACATTCAGAGATGACAAAGCTCTCAGTACCTCTGGCATTCAACTGATGTTCCAGAAGGAAACACCAAAATAATAAAAATCACAACCTAGAGTAAAGAACACAACAAATTATACTTACTCTAGAAAAGTCTAACGACAGGCCTGTGAGGATCAAGAGAATCTTCCAATGATTTAACTTCTTGTGAGAACAAAACTCAACACTCAGCACTCTATCTACAACATATCAAGACTTCCTAAAATATATATGATAAAATATATCATCCAGAATGAACAATATATAATTTAAAACTGCCAGATAGGGTGTGCCTGAATGGTTAAGAGTCAGTTAAGCAACTGACTCTTGGTTTTGGCATGGGTCATGATGTTGGGTTGTAGAATTGAGTCCCATGTGGAGCCCTGCTTGGAGCCCCATTTTTGCGGCTCTGCACTTAGTGGAGAGTCAGCTTCCTCTCCTTATGCCCCTCCTCCCATACACATGTTCTCTCTCTAATAAATAACTAACTCTAAAACAAAACAAAACAAAATTTGCCAGACATATGAAGAAGCAGGAAAATGTCATCCATAATAAATAGAAAAATCAGCCAATAAAAACAGGTCCATAGATACATAGATGTCAGAATTAATAGACAAGAATTTTATAATAGTTATTATTATAAAATTTATTGTAAGTATTTTCATGAGAATAGGGAAAGATGAATATAATGTGAAAGGAAAAGAGAGTACGAGATGAAGAAACTCACCAGAAAAGTGAAATTTTAGATTTTTATTTAATAAATTAATAACAAAATTAAATTTGAATTATTTGAATTAAATAAGAGAGAAGCAAATAAAAACTAGTTTTGGTTTTGGAAACTAAAGAGTGCAATCTGAAATAAAGAATTCAACAGATGGCCTTAATAGCAGATTGTAAATTGCCGAATTGGAGTGAGGTCGGTGAATTAAGCTAACTCAAAGTAATCGTAAGACAGATCAAAATTATAAATACTAAAAGAAAGAAAAATGGAATTGAAAAAAACTGAACAGGGATCCCTGGGTGGCGCAGCGGTTTGGCGCCTGCCTTTGGCCCAGGGCGCGATCATGGAGACCCGGGTTGGAGTCCCACGTCGGGCTCCCGGTGCATGGAGCCTGCTTCTCCCTCTGCCTGTGTCTCTGCCTCTCTCTCTGTGTGTGTGTGACTATCATACAAAACAAAACAAAACAAAACAAAAAACAAAAAACAACAAAAAAAGAAAGAACAGAACCTGAGCAGCCTCCTGTGGAACAGGACCAAGTGACCCAGCAATTACTGGCTAAAACCAATTAAGCACACTTTTAAAAAAATTAAAGGAGTAAATACACATTAAATAGAGGGCAGCAAAGAGAAAAGAACACCAGACTTCTAGTCAGAAAAAATGGAGGTCAGAGGACAATCAAATCTCATTTTAAAGGTCCTGGAGGAAAAAAAAAAAAAAAAAAGGCGAGGGTGGGGTGGAAGCCTGGGTGGTTCAGCGGTTCAGTCTGCTTTCGACTCAGGGTGTGATCCTGGTCTGGGGATGGAGTCCCATATCCCACTCCCAGTGAGGAGCCTGCTTCTCCCTCTGCCCCTGTGTCTACCTCTCTCTGTGTGTCTCTCATGAATAAATAAATAAAATCGAAAGAAGAAAGAAGAAAAGAAAGAAAGAAAGAAAGAAGAAAGAAAGAAAGAAAGAAAGAAAGAAAGAAAGAAAGAAAGAAAGAAAGAAAGAAAGAAAGAAAGAAAGAAAAGAAAGAAAGAAAAGAAAGAAAGAAAGTCCTGGAAACTTTTTTAAAAAGTATTAACCCAGAGTTTTATAGTTGTAAAAACCACTTTCAATGGAAGAAGGGGGATCCCTGGATGGCTCAGCAGTTTAGCACCTGCCTTCGGCCCAGGACATGATCCTGGAGACCTGGGATCAAGTCCCACATCAGGCTCCCTGCATGGAACCTGATTCTTCCTCTGCCTGTGTCTCTGCCTCTCTCTCTCTCTCTCTCTCTGTCTCTGTCTCTCATGAATAAACAAATAGAATTAAAAAACAAAAACAAAAAACAAAATGAAAGGAAAATGAAAATACTTTTAGATAAAGCTGATTTTAAAAAAGTGTCATCTGAAAGATCACTTTTTTTGTATATTTTTATTGGAGTTCGATTTGCCAACATATATAACACCCAGTGTTGATCCCGTCAAGTGCCCCCTTCAGTGCCTGTTACCCAGTCACCCCGTCCCCCCATCCACCTCCCCTTCCACTACCCCATGTTCTGTCACCCTCTCTGATATTTCTCACTCATTTTCTCTCCTTTCCCCTTTAATCCCTTTCACTATTTTTTATATTCCTTGTATGAGTGAAACCATATAATGTTTGTCCTTCTCCGACTGACTTACTTCATTCAACATAATACCCTCCAATTCTATCCACGTAGAAGCAAATGGTGGGTATTTGTCATTTCTAATGGCTGAGTAATATTCCATTGTATACATAGACCACATCTTCTTTATCCATTCATCTTTCGATGGACACCGAGGCTCCTTCCACAGTTTGGCTATTATGGACATTGCTGCTATAAACATTGGAGTGTAGGGGTCTCAGCTTTTCACTGCATCTGTATCTTTGAGGTAGATCCCCAGCAGTGCAATTGCTGGGTCGTAGGGTAGCTCTATTTTTAACTCTTTTTTTTTTATTTATTTTTTATTGGTGTTCAATTTACTAACATACAGAATAACCCCCAGTGCCCGTCACCCATTCACTCCCATCCCCCGCCCTCCTCCCCTTCTACCACCCCTAGTTCGTTTCCCAGAGTTAGCAGTCTTTACGTTCTGTCTCCCTTTCTGATATTTCCCACACATTTCTTCTCCCTTCCCTTATATTCCCTTTCACTATTATTTATATTCCCCAAATGAATGAGAACATAACCACAATGAGATACCACCTCACACCAGTAAGAATGAGAAAAATTAACAAGGCAGGAAACAACAAATGTTGGAGAGGATGCGGAGAAATGGGAACCCTCATACACTGTTGGTGGGAATGTGAACTGGTGCAGCCACTCTGGAAAACTGTGTGGAGGTTCCTCAAACAGTTAAAAATAGACCTGCCCTACGACCCAGCAATTGCACTGTTGGGGATTTACAACAAATGCAATGAAACGCCGGGACACCTGCACCCCGATATTTTTAACTCTTTGAGGAACCTCCACAGTTTTCCAGAGTGGCTGCACCAGTTCACATTCCCACCAAACAGTGCAAGAGGGTTCCCCTTTCTCCACATCCTCTCCAACATTTGTTGTTTCCTGTCTTGTTAATTTTCACCATTCTCACTGGTGTGAGGTGGTATCTCATTGTAGTTTTGATTTATATCTCCCTGATGGCAAGTGATGCGGAGCATTTTCTCATGTGCTTGTTGGCCACATGTATGTCTTCTTTGATGAAATTTCTGTTCATGTCTTTTGCCCATTTCATGATTGGATTGTTTCTTTGCTGTTGAATTTAATAAGTTCTTTATAGATTTTGGATACTAGCCCTTTATCTGATAAGTCATTTGTAAATACCTTCTCCTATTCTGTAAGTTGTCTTTTAGTTTTGTTGACTGTTTCTTTAGCTGTGCAGAAGCTTTTTATCCTGATTAAGTCCCAATAGTTCATTTTTGCTTTTGTTTCCCTTGCCTTGATAGATGTATCTTGCAAGAAGTTGGTGTGGCCAAGTTCAAAAAGGGTGTTGCCTGTGTTCTCCTCTAGGATTTTGATGGATTCTTGTCTCACATTTAGATGAAAGATCACTTTTGAGTTCTTGTTCAAGATGAAGACTGAGAAGCTCCTGAATGCCTTTCCTCCCACAGATACACTGGTCTACAGCTACCTAGGCAGCAACTTCCTCTTACAAAAACTTAATGGCTGGCTGAGTGACACACCAGGCCACGGAAGCAGGCAGGAGAGGCTGGGGCATAGCATCGCCACCCACCCCCACCCTCACCCCTCCACCCCCGCCTGCCCACAGCCTGGGGGTGGGTGTGATCCACAACCAGGAAGGAACAAAAAATCCAGAGCCTCTCTCTGAGTAGTTAAGCATTCAAATTCCACCTCAGGGATCCCAATTTTCAGACACCCACTTGAAAGACAAGCCCCCAAAACATCCAATCACGAAAACCAATGGAAGGGCTTGCATCCCAAGCCCGACATGAGAGCAATCTGAGAAATGGCTCTTAAGGGGCTTGGGCTTGGACTCACCAGTGCAAGGACCAGCTAGAGGCGTCCGATTGTGCCCAGACTTCAAGTGAAGGAGGTGCACCTGCTCATACTAAAGCGTGGGTGGCTGAGGGGCAAGCACTACTTCACACACACCTAGGAGCCTGCAGGGACAGCACTGGCCTGAGACTGGTGAGCACCATCTTGGTGTTCTCCTGCGCATGCTCCACAGCTGGAGTATCTCTCAGGAGGGAGCGTTTATTAGACTTAGCTGGTGCCCGGGTTTTTGCAGCCACTGCTGTCTCTCGGTTGCATCTTGTTCGCCTGGTTCTGGTTCCTGGTCCCTGGTCCCGTGGGACTGTAATAATCTGTGTCACCCAGGAAGGAGCTCAGACCCCTGTCTGGCACCCCAATTTTTGGAACTGCTACCAAGAGACACCTGTTGTGGACAGTGGAGCTTATACTCATGTGTCCCACAGGACTGTAACAAAAGGAAAAAGAATTCTTACTCAGGAGCTTGGTCTTTCCAAGAGGCCTATAGCTAATCATCATGATTGTGCCTGAGAGGCAAGCTTCTAATTAAACAAACACAGAGACCTCAGAGGGTGGGTTCTATTTTTCACCCTCACCCTCTGCAGCACTTCAGAGCATTAGTGTCTCCTGAAAGGGAACTTTACACACGTTTAATGCCCTGGTTTTTGTTTGGTGTGTCTGAATTTGCAGCTGCTGCCCAAGGAACACCCCTTGATTGCAAGGCTATTGGGGAGAGACTGAACTGTTGGGTTCCACAAAACAACGGCAACTGGGGAGACAGTTCTTGGCAGGCTGCCACCCCAAGAAAACTAAATAGACAATGTATACCCCCCAGCCTTTCTGTGAAGAAGAGGCCTCTTGCTTGTCCTGGAGCTTCAGCTGGAGAGGAGGGCTCCAGATTGGGCACACATTTAGTGTTGATCTACTCTCAAGGAACATAGACAATAGATACCATCTTGGTGCTTTCCTTCTACCTTTGCTCCAGCTTAGTGGTATGACCCAGAAAGGGTTTATAAACTCATCTGGAGCCCCTATTTTTGTGACTGCTGATCAGAGGGTACCCCTCCCCCCCAGATCACCTGGCTTTGCTGGCCAGTGCAGCTTATTCTTATGGTCCCATAGGACTATATAGTTTGCATACTTTAAAAAGCTAATGCCTAAGGGTCTGGCTCCCAGTCAGAATAAATCTAGATGCTGGCTAAGATCTTCCCCTTTGGGGCATTGACAAGTCTTGGCACATCCTCAACTGGGATGCTGATAGCTATTAAAAATATAATAGGGTCCTTGGACAAGCACAGAGGTTTGAGACGTGATCAAGAGCCAGGGCAGGGCTGAAAAACAAGGCTCATCTCCTACATAAGGCCATTTCTTCAAGACAGGGAGAGGTGGTTCTTTCATCTACTATACAGAAATCAACATAGAGAGTCAAGCAAGATGAAGAAAAAGAGGAATATCTTCCAAATGAAATAAGATATAACAAAATGGATTAAAGACTGGAATGTAAGACCTGAAACAATAGAACTCCTAGAAGAAAACATAGGCAGTAAGCTCCTGGATATAGATCTTAGCTATGGTTTTTTAAATTTGATCCCCAAAGCAGAAGCAACAAAAGCAAACAAGGGGTACTATATCAAACTAAAAAGCTTCTGGACTGCAAGGAAAATCATCAACAAAATGAAAAGGCAATCTACTGAATGGAAGAAAATATTTACAAATTATGTATCTGATTAGGGCCAAATGTCCAAAATATATAAAGAACACTTACAGCTCCACAGCAAAAACATTATCCAATTTAAAAATGAGAGAAGTTCTGGATAGACATTTTTCCAAAGAAGTCATACAAATGGCCAACAGGTACATGAAAATGTTACATCATTAATCATCAGGGAAATGCAAATAAATACCACAATGAGATACCTTCTCACATTAGTCAGAATGGCTAGTATCAAAAAGATAATAAATAACAAGTGGTGGCAAGATGTGAAGAGGAGCGAACACTTGTGGACTGCTGGTGGGAATGTAAATTGGTGCAGACACCATGGAAAACAGTATGGAGGTTCCTCAAAAAATTAAAAATAGAATTATGACATGATCTAGAAATTCTTCTTCTATGTATTTGAAGAAAATGAAGACACTAATCCAAAAACATATATACATTCCCAGGGGTGCCTGTGTGGCTCAGTCAGTTAAGCGTCTGCTTGCTGCTCAGGTCATGATCTCAGGGTCCTGGGATCAAGCCTCAGGTGGGGCTTTCTGCTCAGTGGGGAGTCTGCTTGTCCCATTCCCTCCACCCCTTCCCCTCCCACTCATGCTCTTACTCTCTCTCTTAAATTAAAATCTTTTTTTAAAAAAGATATATGCACTCCTATTCCTATGTTAATTGCAGCATTATTTACAATAGCCAAGATAAAGAAACAACCTATATACATGTACAGAATATTATTCAGCCATAAAAAAGAATGAAATCTTCCCATTGCAATAACATGGAAGGACCTTGAGGGCATTATGCTAAGTAAAATAAGTCAGACAGAGAAAGATAAATACCATATGATCTCTCATATGTGGAATCAAAAACAAACAAATAAATGAAACCAAGTTGATGGTTGTGGAGAAAAGATTGGTTATCAGAGGCAGGGAAGTAGGGAGTAGGAGAAATGAGCAGACTGTTTTGTTTCTTTACTTTAAGTAAATTGAATTTCAATAATAAATAAATCACTTTATAATATAAACAAAAATAACTATGTGAATACATTTTGAAGCTTATAATCCAGAGCAAAAATTATATTCAACAAAGACAATAAAAAAGCACATATTTTTGTCATGATCTGTCATTAGAAAAACTATCAATAAAAAAAAAAACTATCAATAAATTTTACCAATACCATTTTTTCAACTATCTTAGCCTATAATTAGCATGATGCTAACACTGTTAAATGTTTTCTTTTAAAGATTATTTATTTATTTATTCATGAGAGACAGAGAGAGAGACAGAGAGAGAGGCAGAGACATAGGCAGAAGCAGGCTCCATGCAGGGAGCTCAATGTGGGACTCGATCCCAGGTCTCCAGGATCACGCCCCGGGCCGAAGTTGGCACTAAACCGCTGAGCCACCCAGGCTGCCCTGTTAAATGTTTTCTATAGTAATTCTTAAATACTTTAAATTTCATTTTAATTCAGAAGAATAATATTATTTTATAAAGAGAGAGAAATTGAAGAAAAACAAAGTATTTCCAAAAAAATAAAAACCTTTCATTTATGCAATAGCATGTAATAACCACTTTAGAAAGTTTTCTTTTAATTTTACTTTTTGATAATCTTAAGCAAAACAATGATTTTTATCACCACTTTATTTTGTAGCTCCTGTGCATTTACCCTAATGGTACTTTTATCCACTGAAATAGATTGGCTCGGATTACAAAATGTTATCCCTATGATGTGGGAAACACTAAAGGAAGTCCTTTTGGCTTAAAACAGCAATTTTACCAGATGGAATCTCAGACCACAAGAAGCATGAAAGAACATTAGAAATGGTAAATTTATAGGGACAGTAGAGAATGTGTTGCCAAGGGGCATATACTTTCTCTTGGATAAAAAGACCAAGAAAAATAGGCAAAAGACTTGAATAGTTGCTTCACAAAAGAAGATATTGAAATGGCCAATAAATGCATGAAAAGTTGCTCAACATCAGTCACCAGAGAGATGTAAAAAACTATGAGAGAACACTTTACACTGACTAAACTGTTTATATTAAAATATCTGACAACACCAAATGTTGGTGAGTTAAATCTCAAATGTAGGAGTTAAATCTCTCCTACATTATTGGTAAGATATAAGGTATAATCACTTCAGGAAAAGGTCTGGTGATTTCTTATAAAAGGAAACATATACCTACTCTATGACACAACCATTCTACTCCTAAATATATACCTAAAAGAAATCAAATACATATCCACAAATATATTTGTACAAGAATATCTATGGGAATTTTATTCATAACAGCCTCAAATAAGAAATACTCCAAATGTTCATTCAAAGGAGAATGGACACATTGTAGTATATTCATACAATGAAATACTCCTCAGCAACAGAAAGAAAGAAAGAAAGAAAGAAAGAAAGAAAGAAAGAAAGAAAGAAAGAAAGAAAAAAGAGAGGGAGGAAAGAAAGAGAGGGAGGAAAGAAAAAGAGGGATGAAAGGAAAAAAGGAAGGGAGAAGGGAGGGAAGGAGGAAGAAGAGTGGATGAGAGAAGCCCGAAGGAGAAGTCACTCCCCCCCACCCCCCGCACACTAAAAAGAAGCCGCCTCCTCCCAACTCCCTCCCTATCACTCCCTCCCAAGACGCCTCCGCCCTAACTACTCCCTCCCTCACACACGAAAGAACGCCCTCCAGCCCTACCTCCCTCCCTCCTCCCCTTCCTGTCTTTCCCCCCTCTCTTTCTTCCTGTCTCCTCCTCCCTTCTTTTTCCGTCCTTCCCTCTCTTTCTTTCGATCCGGAATAACAAGAAAAGGAGGACAGAGAAATGCTACTGGTACAATTGACAACATGGATGAAATAAAAACTATGATGTTGAGCCAAATCAGATACAAAAGTATGTATACTGTGTGATTTTACTTATGATACTCACAGATAGGGAATATCAATCTCTGGTAACCAGAATCAGAGTAGTGCTTACCTTTGGGAGGTGGGGGCTGAGTGAAAAAGGGTACACAGGAACATTCTAGTATCGTGGAAATGTTAGATATCTTGACTGGGGTAAGGGTTACATAGGTAATGCAGTCAAAACTGCATTTCAATATATAAGGGTTACATAGGTAATGCAGTCAAAACTGCATTTCAAAACTTCCCTTTTTAAGTTTGGAAGAAAAAAAAGAATATGTACCTGGCAATAAGGGAGTTATTGGGAAGCAAGATGAGAGCTATCCATATGGTTTATGCCTTGACAACTTGATGTAGAAGTGACAGGTTATTATTTTTCCTTACAGCAAGGACTATTTAAGTTCCAAAGGAGTTGCATGACTAGATGAAGACAATATAGCTAGCGAGTTAGTAACAGCACTGGAATGAAAACGTAAACATTATGACCATGAGGACATTGCTCTTTGTCCTCTGCCAATCTTCCTTGTCCCGGCAATGTTCAATTTCTTTCATTGGCAATTATATGTCATATGTCGACTAAGCCAAGCAGTTATATTTTTAGCAAGCATTTATTAAGGGCCTATGTCCCAAGTGCTAAGGATAAGAAAAATATGTCCATCTTAAAAGAGACATTTTCCAAACAAGAAAAAGACCAATAAAGATAAAAATACTAAAAGTTTAAAGAGCTGTGACAACCACTGTAGTGGAGGTGTATGCAGAGTGCAAGAGGAAAAGCCTCCATCTCAGCATGAGGTTGCTGAATGCCATTCTAGCTGTCTTAACAAGTAGGATCATGCCGGGTGGCAGAAGAGCAATGAATCAAGGCAACGCCATCTACAAAGCTTGAAGGATGACTACAGTCAAGGCTGTACAGTCAAAGATGACTACAGGGTTTGTGAGACAAAGTATCAGGAAATTAGCCTAGAAAAGTAAACTGGCACCAGATTGGAAAAGGTTGTTTTTGTCAAGCCAGAAAGTCTGGATTTCATAGGTGGAAAGTGACCAAAAAATAGATTTGTATTTTGCTAAAGTGAGTCTAGCAGCGGTAAGTGGATTTTCTGAGGTAAGGGCATATTACAAGAAGAAACAATAATGGCATCTTCTCATGACCTTTAATGGCATCTATTCATTTTCTTTATTCCCAGTGTTCCCTCCTTTTGAGGATAATATGCGATAAAAAGGAATCTGGACAATTTCAATATTCTTTTCTTTGTTGTTTTTGTAAAGTAGGCTCCACACCCAGCATGGAGCCCAACATGGACCTGAACTCACAACCCTGAGATCAAGACCTGAGTTGAGATTAAGAGTCAGAACACTTAACCAGTTGAGCTACTCAGGTGCCCCAGTAATTTCAATATTCTAAGATGAGAACTAAAGCTATAGATCGTCATACAATACTATCTAATTAATCAAGCCCAAAATAAATAGTCCTGTGTGTTTGTTCTCTCACTACTTTTCTCTCTCTTTCTCTCTCTCTCTCCATATGTCAACATTTTACAAATAGAAATTAGCTCAAGATAAAAGAAAATATTTCTTATTTTTACCTGCAGTTACTTTAAAATAATGACACAATGCTGCATTTTAATTAGCTGAAACCTATGACAGACAACCAAGACACGGATTCTCATTCAGTTACTGTGGAAATTAGATTTTTTTTTTCAGAGATTTGTAACTTTCAATTTTCAAATATGTTTTTGATTCCTTGAACTCCCATCTATTGCAGAACAGCATTAATATACCATCAGTACTCCAAGAATGTGAAATGGGCAGAAGACATGAACAGGCATTTCTCTAAAGAAGACATACAAATGGCTAACAGACACATTAAAAAATCTTCAACATCCGGCAGCCGGATGGCTCAGCGGTTTAGCGCCACCTTCAGCCCAGGGCATGATCCTGGAGACCTGGGATCGAGTCCCACGTTGGGCTCCCTGCATGGAGCCTGCTTCTCCCTCTGCCTGTGTCTCTGACTCTCTCTCTCTCTCTCTCTCTCCTCTGTGTGTGTGTGTGTGTCTCATGAATAAATAAATAAAATCTTTAAAAAAATCTTCAACATCATGCATCATCAGGGAACTACAAATCAAAACCACAATGAGAAAATAAATTTATAAAAAAAAAACACAATGACATACCAACTCACACTGGTCAGAATGGCTAAAATTAACAACTTGGAAACAACAGATGTTGGTGAGGATGCAGAGAAAGGGAAACCCTCACACACTGTTGGTGGATATGCAAGCTGGTGCAGCCACTCTGGGAAACAGTATAGAAGTTCCTCAAAAAGTTAAAAATAGAACTGCCTTACCACCCAACAGTTGCATTACTAGATATTTACCCAGAGGATACAAAAATAGTGATTCGAAGGGGCACATGCACCCCAATGTTTATAGCAGCACAATCCACAATAGCTAAAACATAGAAAGAGCCCCAATGTCCAACAACTGATGAATGGATAAAGATGTGATATATATATATATATATATATATATAATATTCCATTACATATAATGAAATATTAATCAGCCATCAGAAAGAATGAAATCTTGCCATTTGCAACAATGGCATGGGTGGTGTTATGCTAAGCAAAATAAGTCAGTCAGAGAAAGACAAATACCATATGATTTCACTCATATGGAATTTAAGAGACAAAACAGATGAACATGGGGAAGGGAGAGGGAAAATAAAATAAGACAAAGACAGAGAGGGAGGCAAACCATAAGAGACTCTTAAACATAGGTAACAAACTGGGGGTTGCTGGAGGGGAAGTGGGTGGGGGGATGAGGTAACTGGGTGATGGGTATTAAGGAGGGCAAGTGATGGTATGAGCACTGGTTGTTGTATGCAACTGATGAATCACTAAATTCTAAATTCTACCCCTGAAACTAATACTACACTATATGTAAACTAACTTGAATTTAAATAAAATCTTGAAAGATAAAAAAAGAACATTTAGCATTAAGTGTTGAAATGTGAAGAGAATCACTAAAATCAAACCCAAGAGTCTACAACCATACCACCCTGAAAGTGTTCCAATCCTATCTGATCTTGGAAGCTAAGCAGGGTCAGGCCCGGTTAGTATTTAGATGGGAGAGTAATACATACTAAGGGACTATTTAAGTCCATCTATTTAAGACCTCTTGGTTTGTTTTTGGTTTTGGTTTTTCCATCATCAGCTACCTAGGAAGTAGTGTTCAGAGTTAGAAAAAAATTTTTAGTTTTTTCTGGATCATGAAAATTTTAACTTTGTCAGAATAGTGGGCCTTTTCCAGTAAAAATCTTAAAGATTCTAGAGGCAATCTGTTCTGCCCACCTTTGAAAATGAAATACATACCACAATTATGCCAAGGAAAGTGAAAGAGATTATGCTACATACATAATAGAGATGAAATTCAAAACAAAATCCAAAAAAGTTATGTCTCAAATCGCTATCCATTTGGTACTGCACCAGGGATTTCATCCAATGGAACTCCTGGTCTGGAACTCAAATTATAAAATTTTATTCCCCAACGCCAGTATTTCACATTTTTATGAAATTGTGACCTTAAAAAAATAAGTAAATAAGAGAAAACAGATTCTATCTCAGAAGAAAAGTCTTTTATAGCTTCCTTGCCCCTATTCTGAACTGTATCCAATGAGGGTTTAGTTTCCCAAGAAACTAAAAGATTGTAACTTAGAAATTGTATTTCACTCTTATTATTAATACAGGTGAAAATAGTATACATAATCTAAAAATGAGGCATAGGTAACATAGAGAAAGCAAGTTTCAGGAAATCAAAGATCACAACTCCAGATCTTGATAACCAGTTTGTATTTTGGCCTGCAGGCCACAGATTATGCCCATCAGTTATTTATAAAGTGACTTTTCAATTTGCACACAGGTAGATGTAGTTCATACACACACACACACACACACACATATGCATGTGCACACACACTTTAAACCCAGTACACACCTCACTCCTCTACCATGTGAGCACAACAAGACCATAAAAAGCATTGCAAAGATGGTTAACTACATGGAACATTTTATGATGGTACACAAACAAATAAATGGCATTTAATGAGATGTAATATGAATTTTAAAAGGATAGATAAACAATTTACAATACAGGAGCAAAATCTGTGATAATATCATTTTTGTTATTTGTAATCAGTTGTATCTGCAATTACTGAGTGCCAAATGTCCTCTGCCTTTCTGTATTCTACCAAAAAGATAATGCATCTCATGAAGATTCTCTGAACCAAGCGTCTTATCCTACTGGCAGATGGAAATATTGCCCTTACTTAGTAACCTGAAGCTATGCCTCTTTTATGAGGCATAAAACTTCCTCAGAAAACAAACAACACTAATGAATGTTCATATGAAAACTGGCACCAACAGTGATAAACAGAACATCCGGTATGTTCTGTAAATACCCATTTGCAGGCTGTATAAAAGTCTCAGGAGGGATGGAGACTCTGGGAACCAGTCAATTGGAGTTTTGCAACTAGTCTTGTTCTTCACTTCTAATAGGATGACTTCTGACTGTTTCCCCACGTGCTGCTCTTCTGAATCCTGTGCCCAGGCTTCCGACTGTGCACTTGCTTCAACCTGTTCCATGGAGGCCACCTGCCTCCCCAGTGCCCCTGCTACATCCAGATGCCAGACCCCTAGCTTCCTATCCAGGTCTCGCTTGCCAACTAGTTGCCTCACACCATGCTACTTTGCTGGGAATTATAATATTCCTTGCTTGGTGGGGAACTGTGCTTGGTGTGAGGATGGGGTGTTCAACAGCAATGAGAAGGAGACGATGCAGTTCCTGAATGACAGACTTGCCAACTATCTAGAGAAGGTCCGTGGCCTGGAAGAGATGAACGCAGAGCTCGAATGCAGGATTCGAGAACAATGTGAAGAGGATATCCCACTGGTGTGCCCTGATTATCAGTGTTACTTTGACACTATTGAAGAGCTTCAGCAAAAGGTCTGGTGTTTCATTGCCCTAATGCTTCACCCTCCCAATCTGTGATTTGCTTTATCTTTATACTAAAAAAAAGGCTGTTCTATGGAAGTTCCCCCCATCCCCAGGGAAAGGGGTTCTCCAGGAGGAAAAGGTGGTGGGCTGAAATTCAGCAAAAATTAGCATGAGCCGTGGGGCTGCCAGTAATCATTGAATGGCCAAAATAAACTCACTCACAACTACCTATGGAGAAAAATCCAAGTTCAACTGCCAAGGAATATTGCAAAATGTTTTAGGCCACTGAAAAACGGACCCTTTTTATTTCTATATTTATTTTATGAATGGTCCTGCTTTTTTCTTCATTGAAGTGACATGCTTAATAAGAAAAATAGGCTTCAAGCTATTTTATACTGTCTTATAAAGACTTTTAAAAGATAAATAATGGTATAGTTGTTAAATGAATAAATATTTAAGTTTCTTTCAAAGAGCCCTCTAGTATATATAACTAACTTACTTACCAGATCTTATGCACGAAGGCAGAAAATTCCAGACTTGCTGTGCAACTTGACAACTGCAAACTGGCTGCTGATGACTTTAGGTCAAAGTAAGTTAAATTTGAATTTGAAAATAATTCATGGCTGTCTCTCTCTCTCTCTCTCTCACACACACACACACACACACACACACACGTGCACACTACAAATATTCTCTACATAAGCTTTTTTTAAGCTAAGAATGCTCACAAAGCTCACATTAATTGGGATATAGCTTCCTTGAGTCGTTGTGTCATTCATCAGCATGCCCAGCATCTTGCACAGTGTCTAGCAAAATAAGCACCATCTGTATCTCTTTTGCTGTGAAAGGTATGAGTCTGAACTGTCTCTTCGCCAGCTGATAGAGACGGACATTGGTGGCCTGCGTGGGATCCTGGATGAGCTGACTCTGTGCAAAGCTGATCTGGAGGCCCATGTGGAGTCTCTGAAGGAAGATCTCCTTTGCCTTAAGAAAAACCACAAAGAGGTAAGGAAAGTGTAAAATTGCTGAATGAATGTGGAGGTGACAAAGTCAAACTGATAGATTTCGTTTTGTGTATATAAATCAAACTCGGGCAGATATTGCTAAAGCTGGAACAAAATTACTCGAGGCACTAATGTCCAGCCTGATGACTCTGGCATATCTCTGGGTGTATATGTGAAATGGGCCCTGGCTAGTACCACTTGAAAGACCAAATTGTTCACCTGCTATTGCTTTCGTGAAGGAGGTAACTTTACAAATGGCTTTCCTTGGAGGCTTTATGCCACATAACTCTAATCCATAAGCTACAAAAATCAGGCTGATAAACACAGGGCATGAAGGCCATTTCAGAAAGGGGATAACATCTTATGCAATATTTGGACCAATATTTTAAAATATTCTACATCTATAAACTTTCTAAATCATAAAATACGAAGTATATGACTATCTCATGTTGATAAAGCTAAAAAGTGAAAAACTTAATGATGTAAAATGGTATATTTTCCCTTTGAGCATGTGTTGATGATAATAGCATTTATTGAGACCTTCCTATGTGCCAAGGACTTTCATAAGTGCTTTATATGAACATCAACTCATATCTCTCACAATAACTCTCTAGGAAAGGTAAAATTATTATACACCTTTTGTGGATGCAGAGACTGAATGATGAAAAGAGAGTCAACCTAAGCAATCTGAATCTAAATCCCACACTTTTACTCACTTCTCCAGAAATTGGATGCTCTTGGGATGTCAAGGTGAATTCTTCTTCCCCACCACTCTGTGACTTTCTTTACTCCATTTCCTCTTTCAGGAGGTTGACTTGCTTCGTGGACAGTTGGGTGACCGACTCAGTGTAGAGCTGGACACTGCCCCCACCATCGACCTCAACAGGGTCCTGGAAGAGATGCGTTGTCAGTATGAAACCGTGCTGGCCAACAACCGTAGAGACGTGGAAGAATGGTTTGCTGTTCAGGTCAGTACCCAGAGCAAGAAAATGACAAGCTTCCAGACTTCTGCCTTATTTGCATCCTCTAATCATACCTGGTTTACAGACAGAGGAGCTGAATCAGCAGCAGCTGTGCAGCGCAGAGCAGCTGCAAGACTGCCAGACAGAGATCCTGGAACTGAAACGCACAGCCAATGCTCTGGAAATTGAGCTCCAAGCACAGCAAAGCCTGGTATGTAAGGGAAAGACAGCTCTGTTTTTGTCACTGAAGAATTAAGCCCTGAGATGCTAGTCCCTCTTCCATGAACCCAAGGAGAGATCCACAGTTCATGTGGCAGAAAGTCTGAATTTCCAATATGCAAGGATTGTATTCTTTGACTTACCCAAATACTGCTGTTTACTGAGCTAGAAGCAGAAGTGATAGGTCAACAGTCTGTACTGTCCCAACAGGATTCCCTGACCTTCCCTCCTGGGCTTGAGCATGATCCTGCAGCACCTTCCAGAGACAGAAAAAGAACAGGAGGGCAGGAGCAGAATGAGAGTGGAACCTCTGAGCTGAAGGCACTGAAGCATTCCAGTGGGTTTTAATTGTGCTTTGATTTGGGCCAACTTCTCAAACTCAGCATCATATAAAAGAATAATATTCAAACTTTGCATTCTTCCACTACCCTAAGCTTTTCCAGGATCCACACCTCAACTGGACCCTTCACTCCACCCCATTTCACCCAGCAATGAAAATACTATGCACTGGGGAGCCTGGCTGGCTCAGTCAGAGGAGCATGTGACTCTTGATCTCAGGATCATGAGTTCAAGCCCCATGCTGGGCATAGAGGTTATTTTAAAAAAAAATTTTTTTAAAAAGGATACCATGCATTGAAGATCACATTAGCCAGTTCCAGTCAGACACCACTGTCTGTGCCACATTGGGGCCTATAGAGACTATCTGGGTGAATAATAGCTACATATTTATCTTGTGAGAGGCTTAAACGCCTCATAATAACTTGATGGGATAAATCCTTTTACTAAACCCATTATCAGATGAGGAAGACTGAGACTCAGATTAAGTAGCAGGGGTCATGCAGTTGTTTTTTTTTTTTTTTTTTTTTTTTTCATGCAGTTGTTAAGAGGCAAAAGTGGAAGCTGGATCCAGCTGGTTCAATCCCAGAGCCTCTTCTCTGAACCATTCTATATGGCTCTTTCCTGCCCCAAGTCCATACTCAACTTCTCCCCTCAAATGCTGTTGATCTTCCTTAATATATATTACAGGTTGTGATGGGCAAGTGGTGATAGTAATAACTAACCCTTGCACAGTTTTGAAATTTTTTCCAGGCACTGTTCACAGTGTTTTACACATATTAATTCATTCAATCCGCACAACCATCCTATGAAATAAGTACTTTGCATTGGTCATTTTTTATAAAATAAAACAGCCTCAGAGAAGCTAAGTAATTTTCCCAAAGTCACATAGATGCACTAGGGTAGATCAAGGATTTGAAAACCAGCACTCTGGCCCCAAGGACTATGCTACACAGCCCTTCTGAATATACTCTTTTTCTTCTGCAGACAGAGTCTCTGGAATGCACTGTGGCAGAGACGGAGGCCCAGTATAGCACCCAGCTGGCCCAGATGCAGTGCCTGATTGATAACGTGGAGAACCAGCTGGCTGAGATCCGCTGTGACCTGGAGCGGCAGAACCAGGAGTATGAGGTGCTGCTGGACACAAAGGCTCTGCTGGAGGGTGAGATCAACACATACCGAGGTCTCCTTGAGAGTGAAGACAGCAGGCAAGTTCCACACGATTATTCTCAAAATCCCCCAAGTCACAAAGAAGCTCATGCAAGAGAATCTTGCCTCCTCAAGGTCTGCCCAAGGTGAAACCTCCCTCATGTGTTAAATGATCTCCTTACAAGAGTAAAAAGACAAACAAAACAAAACAACAACAACAAAAAAAACAGCTGAGGCTAATCACATGACAGTAGAAGTATTCAAAAGTATTCCAAAGTTCTAAAGCAGAATAAGTATCACATACAAAATTTCATGCTGGGCGTCCCCCTTTGTTCCTGACTTCCACCAAAGAGAAATCAGGAACATGCATAAGATAACATTTGCAAAGTGAAATAAATACACAAAACTGTGTATTCAACTGGCACAGGGGCAGTGAGCATTCCTAGTGGCAATGCTGAATCTAGGCCTGAAATAGGCTTAGGTCAAATGCTACTCTGCAAAGAGTGTTCAGAACATCATTTGCAGGGCAAATTTTGGCACGATCTTTTCTGAGTTGAAATTTTACCTGGATTTCCCTTGTTAAGCTTACTTCAAAATTTCCACAGGCTTCCTTGTAACCCGTGTTCTACAATAAGCACATCAAGCAACACTTGTGAGGCATGCTCAGCGTATCTGATTTGCACGGTCGAAAACTACTGTGCATGAATGTTCAACCCTCGGCGCAGTGGATAGAGGAGTCAAAGCCAGCAGTGTCCTGGAAAGGAGATGGGACTTCAATCAGATGCATCCAAATCTAAAAGTCAAGAAGGGGTTTCTACCCTAAATTTGTCCTCTAAACATCCCCATTATATTTCTGCTTTGTCATTTCCTCTCCTGCCTGCTTATTAGTGATATTCTAGGAGTCTATAAAGCTTTCTTGCTAATCTCCAAATAAAATATGTTTCATTCCTTTAGCATGGTAAATATAGCTTTGTGGCTTATAACTGTGGATATAAGAACCATGTGATGCCTAAACCCATGTCGATAGTTTGATTTTGCACAAACCGAGGCTGAAAATAGTTTTTAACTCCTCAAATACAAAAGTTTAACTAATCCATGCAAAATGTCATACATCTTGGAAGACAGTTGTATGTATCTTTCTAAGAGGAAATTTAAGAATAAATGTCTTATTTGTAATTATAAAAGTACAGGATTCCATTTTTTTCTCAATTTGGCACATGAAAGGGGAAAAAATTAGTTACAATTCCACCCCCAAACACCCGTTATCAGTATTTTGGGAGCTTCCAGCTTTCTTTCATATAATAGGTTTTTCCACATAATGGAAATCATATTTACATATGCACATAGTTGAGTAAACTACTTTTTTCACTATGTCATGTAAGCATTTTCAATCCAAATAAACCTATAAGATTGTCCTGTGACTGTTATTTTAGTGGCTACATAAAATACCATAAGGTTATTGGCCTGTTATTGGACATTTGGGGTATAAGAATAATTATTCATACACATTTAAAAAGCAAAGTGGAGAACTCCACCTCCAAAAAAATGAAATGGATGTACATTTCCTCATTCCTCTTCCTAAGTCTGGCTGAAAACCAGGGAAATTACATATAAAAGAAATATAAGCAGATTCTGAAAGGTGGAAGAAGCCAAACCAACTAGAATCATATTCAAGGAACAGCAAGCAAGTGAGTTCCTTGGGTTTTCTTTTGGCCTCATATATCCCATGTTGGGAGCTGAAGAAACCAACAACCCATAAATACCAGCAGGGGCAGACAGAAAAACAAAATCTCCAAGAGGAGAGTCAAGGGACATGAAGAGAGGTAAGGTTTCTATACTTCATCTGCAGTGATAAGATGTCAACACAAATAAGCATGATAAGGTTTATGTATATATACAAAATATAATATATATAATGTAATATATAATATATATAATGTAATACCTTGAGCATACTTAAGAAACTATGCAAAGAAATACACTTAAAACTTTGATTTATCTATAACTCATAGAATGAGTTTGGAAGTTTTCTTTCCCTTTTCATTTTTTAAAAGAGCTTCAGAAGAACAGGTATTAGATCTTATTTAAATGTTTTGTACAATTCTCTTGGGAAGCCATCTGACCCTGGACTCTTGTTTGTTGGGAAATTTTTGATCACTGCTTTAATTTCATTGCTGGTTATGGGTCTGTTTAGATTTTCTATTTCTTTCCGTTTCAGTTTTGGTAGTTTATAAGTTTCCAGGAATGCAACCACTTCTTCCAGATTGCCTCATTTGTTGGCATAATGTTGCTCATAATATGTTCCTCTTTAAAAAGAAAAAATATTTTATTTATTTGATGAGAGAGAGAGCACAAGCAGGCAGAGCTGCAGGCAGAGTGAGAGGGAGAAGCAGGGTCCCCGCTGAGCAAAGAACCCGATGCAGGGCTCTATCCCAGGACCCTGGGATCATGACCTGAGCCGAACGCAGGCACTCAACAATTTGTCCTTTCTCTTTTCTTTTTGATAAGACTGGCTAGGGGTTTATCAATCTTATTAAGTCTTTCAAAGAACCAGTTCTAGAATCATTGACCTGTTCTCCTGTTCTTTTGGTTTCTATTTTACTGATTTATGCTCTAATCTTTATTATTTCTCTTCTCCTGCTTGTTTTAGGCTCTATTCACTGTTCTTTCTCCAGCTCCTTTAGGTATAAGGTTAGCTTATATATTTGAGACTATGCTACCCAGAGCAGTCTACACTTTCAATTCAATCCCTATCAAAATACCATTGACATTTTTCACAGAGCTGGAACAAACAATCCTAAAATTTGTGTGGAACCAAAAGACTCTGAATAGCCAGAGGAATGTTGAAAAAGAAAACCAAAGCTGGGGGCATCACAATGCCAGACTTCAAGCTATATTACAAAGCTGTAATCATCAAGGCAGTATGGTACTGGCACAAAAACAGACGCACAGATCAGTGGAACAGAACAGAGAACCCAGAAATGGACCCTCAACTCTGAGGTCAACTAATCTTCAACAAAGCAGGGAAGAATATCCAACGGAAAAAGGACAGTCTCTTCAATAAATGGTGCTGAGAAAATTGGACAGCCACATGCAGAAGAATGAAACTGGACCACTTTCTTACACCATTCTCAAAATGGATGAAAGACCTAAACATGAGATAGAAATGTACCAAAATCCTAGAGGAGAAAACAGGCAGCAACCTGTTTGACCTTGGCCACAGCAACTAGATAGATCTCCAAAAGCCAGGGAAACAAAAGCGAACTTGGGACTTATCACGATTAAAAGCTTTTGCATAGTGGAGGAAACAGTCAACTAAACTAAAAGGCAACCTACAGAATGGGAGAAGATATTTGCAAATGAAGTATCAGATAAAGGGCTAGTATCCAAAATCTATAAAGAGCTTATCAAACTCAACACCAATAAAACAAATAAGCCAGTCAAGAAATGGGAAGATGACATGAGCAGGTATTTCTCCAGAGAAGACATACAAATGAGCAATAGACAAAAAAAAATGCTCACATCACTTGGCATCAGGGAAATACAAATCAAAACCACAATGAGATACCACCTCACACCAGTCAGAATAGCTAAAATTAACAACTCAGGAAACAATAAATGTTGGCGAGGATCCAAAGAAAGGCGAACCCTCATACACTGTTGATGGAAATGCAAGCTGGTGCAGCCACTATGGAAAACAGTTGGGAGGTTTTTCAAGAAGTTAAAAATATATAGAATATCATGTCATCAGTGAAGAGGGAGAATTTGACTTCTTCTTTGCCAATTTGAATTCCTTTTATTTCTTTTTGTTTTCTGATTGCTGAGGCTAGAACTTCTAGTTTATGTTGAACAGCAGTGGTGAGAGTGGACATCCCTGTCTTGTTCCTGATCTTAGGGGAAAGGCTCCCAGTGCTTCCCCATTGAGAATGAGATTTGCTGTGGGCTTTTTGTAGATGGCTTTTAAGATGTTGAGGAATGTTCCCTCTATCCCTACACTCTGAAGAGTTTTGATCAGGAATGGATGCTGTATTTTGTCAAATGCTTTCTCTGCATCTATTGAGAGGATCATATGGTTCTTGTTTTTTCTCTTGCTGATATGATGAATCACATTGATTGTTTTACAAGTGTTGAACCAGCCTTGCATCCTGGGGATAAATCCTACTTGGTCATGGTGAATAATCTTCTTAATGTATTGTTGTATCCTATTGGCTAGTATCTTGTTGAGAATTTTTGCATCCATGTTCATCAGAGATATTGGTCTATAATTCTCCTTTTTGGTGGGATCTTTGTCTGGTTTTGGAATTAAGGTGATGCTGGCCTCCTAGAATGAGTTTGGAAATATTCCATCTCTTTTTATCTTTTGGAACAGCTTTAGTAGAATAGGTATGGTTTCTTCTTTAAACATTTGATAGAATTCCCCAGGGAAGCCATCTGGCCCTGGACTTTTACCCCAAAGGTACAGATGCAATGAAACGCCAGAACACCTGCACCCCGATGTTTATAGCAGCAATGTCCACAATAGCCAAACTGTGGAAGGAGCCTCGGTGTCCATTGAAAGATGGATGGATAAAGAAAATGTGGTTTATGTATACAATGGAATATTACTCAGCCATTAGAAATGACAAATACCCACCATTTGCTTCGACATGGGTGGAATTGGAGGGTATTATGCTGAGTGAAATAAGTCAATCGGAGAAGGACAAACATTATATGGTCTCATTCATTTGGAGAATATAAAAAATAGTGAAAGGGAATAAAGGGGAAAGGAGAAAAAATGAGTGGGAAATATCAGAAAGGGAGACAGAACATGAGAGACTCCTAACTCTGGCATGAGGGTTGGCAAATAGATCAGTGAAAAAGAATATGAAAAAAAGAATATGGATTCTAGAAATAGACTCATGTACATGTGGTCAGTTGATTTTTTAAAATTTAGATTCAATTAGCCAACGCATAGGTCATTATTAGTTTTAGATGTAGTGTTCAATAATTCACCAGTTGCATATAACACCCAGTGCTTATCACATCATGTGGCTTCCTTAATGCCCATCTCCAGATTGCCCCATCCCACCACCCCTCCTCTCCAGCAACCCTGTTTGTTTCCTATAGTTAAGAGTGTCTCATGGTTTTTCTCCCTCTCTGATGACTCCCCATTCAGTTTTCCCTCCCTCCCTCTATGATCCTCTGAGCTGTTTCTTATATTCCAGATATGAGTGAAACCATATGATAATTGCCTCTCTGATTGACTTATTTTGCTTAGCATAATACCCTCCAGTTCCATCCATGTTGATGTAAATGGTAAGTATTCATCCTTTCTAGTGTCTGGTTATTTATATATAAATATATATATATATATCTTTTTTAGCCTTTCATGTGTTAGCAGACATCTGGGATCTTTCCATAGTTTGGCTATTGTGGTCATTGCTGCTATGAACATTGGGGTACAGGTGCCCCTTCGAATCACTACATTTGTATCTTTATCTTTAGGGTAAATACTTAGTAATGCAATTGCTGGGTCATAAAGTAGCTCTATTTTTAACTTCTTTTTTTATTCACATTCTATCTTCATTATTTTTTTTATAAATTTATTTTTTATTGGTGTTCAATTTGCCAACATATAGAATAACACCCAGTGCTCATCCCATCAAGTGCCCCCCTCAGTGCCCATCACCCAGTCACCCCACCCCCACCCACCTCCCCTTCCCCCACCCCTAGTTCGTTTCCCAGAGTTAGGAGTCTCTCATGTTCTTTCTCCCTTTCTGATATTTCCCACTCATTTTTCTCCTTTCCCCTTTGTTCCCTTTCACTATTTTTTATATTCCCCAAATAAATGAGACCATATAATGTTTGGTTTCTTTATTTTGGTCCTTTTTATAAAGGCTTTCTGACTTCAAATTTATAAAAGAACTCTCATATTTATTAGTACAATTATGATTTCCTTTTTTCATATTTGAATCTTTGATCAATTTGTAATTTGTCCTACTGTAAGGCATGAAGTATGATTCCAATATTCCCTGCCCCACCTTCGACCTCAAGT
Organism: Canis lupus familiaris; assembly: GCF_011100685.1. Lineage (NCBI taxonomy): Eukaryota > Metazoa > Chordata > Mammalia > Carnivora > Canidae > Canis > Canis lupus. The sequence goes on from NC_049230.1 coordinate 21,670,764, forward strand.
GAAATAGAATTGTCCTCAAATTATATATGATAGCCTATCTTTTCCCCACTGATTTTAAATGTCACACTTATCATATAATAAATCCCAATCTGTTTGGAGGTCTATTTTAGATTTCTTATTCTTTTTTTTAAGATTTTATTTATTTATTCATGAGAGACACAGAGAGAGAGAGGCAGAGATTTAGGCAGAGGGAGAAGCAGGCTCCCTGCAGGGAACCCAATGCAGAACTCGATCCCAGGATCCCAGAATCATGCCCTAAGCCAAGGGCAGACGCTCAACTGCTGAGCCACCCAGGAACCCCTAGACTTCTTATTCTATTCTATTCTATTCTATTCTATTCTATTCTATTCTATTCATCTGTCTGGTTATTCAGGCATGAATAGTACAGTATTTTAATTATTGAGGCTTTAAAGTAGGAAGGACTAATATCTCTGGTTTTTATTTTTTAGAATTTTCCTGGCTATTCAAATTTGATTATTTTTTTCTCATAAAACTTCAGAATTATCTTGTCTGGTTGAAAAAAATCACATTTTCGAAGGGTCTCAATAAATTTATTGGAACCTCAGTTAAATTAATGTCAAGATAATTGATATTTTTATAGTGATGAATACAGTATTTCAGCCCAAGACCATGATATATCTTTCTATTTATCCTAGTTTTCTGTTCTTCAGTGTATTTTAATATTTTATTCATGTAGTCCACCTTCCTAAATTTATTCCTGTGTATTTTATGTTTTTTGGTGCTATTATAAATTATTATGTTTTTCCTTATATTATGTGATGTACAGAATAATGGGGCCAAAAGATGTTCATGTCCTAATCCTACAGCCTTTGAATACAGTAGGCTACTTGACAAAGGTGAAATAAGACACTAATCAGCTAACCTTAAAATAGGAAGGTTATCCTACATGATATGCGTGAACCCAGTATAATCATAAGGTCCTTTAGTGTGGAAAAGGGAAGCAGAAGACTCAGTGTCAGAGTGATGCCATGTGAAAAAGATTTGCCACTGCTGGTTTTGAAGATGGAAGAGGCCACAGGCTAAGTAGCATAAACAGCCTCTAGAAGCTGCAAAAGGCAAGGAAATTATTCTCTCCTAGAACCTCCATAAAGGATCAGAAACAAATAACTTTCTTAAGAAAATGATGAGAAAGTATTCCTGAGAAAGTAAACACATGCCTTTCAATAGATCATGTTTAAACAATAAATATAAGCCAACACCATAACACATTTTTAGCTAATGTAATTCCACAAGCAAACACTGAGTGCTAAAAATGTCATAAAATGTGGGCTTTAGAAAACCAAAAGGTAACCAGCCTCTTTCCCAGGAAATTTCGTGTTAGTAACCAGACCCTACCTGGCAAACTGAAACAGGAAACTAGCAACTATATTTAAAAAGATTCTTACTTAAAACTAACATTTTAACCCATACAATGTCTGAACAATGAAAATGGGAAAATCGGTTGGGCGGAACAAAATAAAACACTGGTTTCTAAGTTCACCAATAATTATTAGATATTAATAGTTTCCCTTTTCTAGAGAAGAAAGGAAAAGAAGGATGAACTCATTCCTGATCAAGCTTAATGCCAGTTGGAGAGGTCAACAAGGATTTAATGAACTTAATATACTCACACCTGCTTAATAATGGATGCTGTTAGAAATGTGACGACAGTTCCTTTTGAAGACTTCATGTGAAGCTCTGGGTCCAATGACAAGCAGTAGTGGTGATGGGTAATAACTTAGTAACAGTTTAAATGCACATTTTTATGAGACAAGTAACTCTTCTCAGGCAAGTAAAAAGCAGACTAATGAGATGTTCCTATGGGATTTGATATAAACATTAGAAAGGAAAACATCCTGCCAGCTGTGACTCCACCTAGAGCAAAGGCTATATAAGCACTTCAAAGAGGAAATAACCAAGAAGCTTGGAATTCAAACACAGTCACAGCTGCTTGAGCTTTCCATCAGGACCACAGACTGAAACGAAAACTGGGTGCTCACTATGGATACTAAAGGCTGTACAACGATTTCTTGTTCAACGCCACAGCAACGCTGCTCTCGGATTACAAATTTTCAGACCATTTCTTCTAACGCTAACTGCCAACACAGTGGTCTTGAAGCCAACAGCCGCCAACCAACTGGCCACGTTCTGTGGGCTGCCAGACCCACTCCTTGTTTTTATTTCACACCCATCTGCTTAATAAACAACGTCAATGCCTGTCTACCTCTGGATGACTGCGGCTGGTGTGGTGAAGGCATCAACAGTAATGAGAAAGAGACCATGCAAATCTTGAATGAGCGCCTTGCTAACTACCTGGAGAAGGTACGGACCTTGGAAAAAGAGAATGCTGAACTGGAATGCAAAATCCTGGAGGAGTGTAACAAAGAATTCTGTGTTGTATGTCCTGACTACATGTCCTACTACGCTACCATTGAGGAGCTCCAGCAGAAGGTAAGATTCTTAAGAATGTGTATATCAGGTTGTGTCATGATATTCTCCAAGCAATAGACATTTGCTAAGCCTTAATATACTTAGTTCATTTTATTTTGGAAAAGATATTTTGTAGAATAAGAAAATATCTTGAATGAAATTATCATCTTGAGGCAATATTCAGAGTTTTATACTTATTTGTCTTCCAGGGATACATTCTGCTATGTCAGAAGTGTGTCAACATGTGTCAAAATGTGTCACCTATTGCTGCCATTTCTTTAACAAAAATAAGAAAACAAGGATCTGAGAAAGAGCATTTTGCTCTAATAAGTCCCTTAACAGTTTAGGTTTTATCCATTTTTCAATCATCACCACTCTTTCCCCCTTTTATGCTCATTTCATCATCTCCAAATTGTTTCAATGGTTTTTTTCCAACACCAAGCCTATCTCCTTCCTAATCATAGTGATGTGCTGTTGCTACTGCACATGCCAGATTTATCCCATTTTACTTGTTCAACGACTATTTACTGAACACCACCGACAACACACTAGACATTACTCTAGGCTCTGGGAAAATATTAATGAACTAAAAAGCCCCTGCCCTCATGACGATTACATTCCAGAGGATGCAAATCAAATGCAGATTTTATATTTTAACAGTAATACACATACAGAAGTTTTTATTGGAGTGGCTTTTGCTGATTTTTTTAGGAAAATAACAAAAACTCTGACTTTCCAAAGCTTCCCAAGCTTCCTAAGCATAGCTATGAAAAGCCTAACTGGCCCTTCCCTGTAAACTGCAACACACACAAGCCCTTGGTTTTTAAAGAAGGATATCCTGGTGTTTGTCTCATTTGTGTGTACAATTTCTTAATTCTAGATCTTGTGTACCAAGGCTGAGAATTCCAGACTGGTCTCACAAATTGACAACACCAAACTGGCTGCTGATGACTTGAGAGCCAAGTAAGCCCACCCAGCACTGGCATTCACAACAGATTTCACCCTGCCTCTGACTCTGCACACTGCCATGAAGATTATTCCTAAATCTGCTAAACCTCCTGCTCCATACCATATTAGCACTAGTCCAGAAAAAAACTTTCATATTTGATAAATGATAAAGCTTATAACCACTCACATGTAAATAATCCTTGTAGTTTCTAACATACGAACCCATCTGATTACCTGCACAGTAATTCAGGAAAATAGGTAGGGCCAATCTGTAGTTACCTTGTTTAAGGTGAGAAAACTCTGGTTTAATGGGATTCAGCTATATCCGAAGACATACAACTAGGACAAGACACAGCTAAAACTTGGATGCAAATTTTCTAACTCCTAATCCACTGCTCTTTCCACTTCCACTGCATTGCTTTTGAGGGCAGGAGAAAGAGCATAAATTCCCTTATCTCAAAGACCAGCAATGTGGCCTCATGCTGGCAAACTGATTAAGGAATAAAAATTAAGTGGTTATTTTTATCAAATAATCTCACATCTAAAGAGAATAAAACCCACAACAGAAATATAATAAATGAGAAAATAAAAGAAAATGTGGAAAGGAGTTCTGCTTGGCTTGATTTACACCATCTATATTTTTGTTTTGTTTAATTTAAATTCAATTAGCCAACATATAGTACATCGTTAGTTTCAGATGGAGTGTTCAACAATTCATCAGTTGCATATAACACCCAGTGCACCATTTACATTTTAATGCCTTCTTTTTATGTCTCATTTTTAAAGGTATGAAGCTGAGGTGTCTGTACGCCAGCTGGTGGAGGCTGATGCCAAAGGCCTACAGCAGATTCTGAATGCACTGACCCTGGCCAAGGCTGACCTGGAGGCACAAGTCCAGTCTCTGAGGGAGGAGCTCCTCTTCCTCAAAAACAAGCATGAAGAGGTTAGAGAACCAAGAGAGTCATTACAAGCCTCTAAAAAATAGCAACAATTCCTTTGGGCTGAATTTGGCAAAAGGTGTCTCCAAAAAGTTTTTCAGCCCTGACAATACCTACTGCTACCATCACTGGTTCAATGTGTTTCAAATCCATCACCAAAACACAATATCTGAAGCCTCCTTTGCCCTCTCCAGCTTTTACAAAAGGAAACAACCCAATTTTCCTGTCCTCACAAATGTCCCATCTTTTTGTAGGCATCCCTACACAGACTTCTACCACTATTGTTCGAAGTCCATATTGGCAAAAGCCCATATTTTTGTCTTAGAGACTATGGTCTCTTACTATAAATTCCACCTCTCTGCTGCTTCACCATTACCCATTCCTGGAAATGGTCTAAATTCCTTACGACTCTGATCTTGCTAATTAATTCCTTTTAATGTTTCACGTATTTGAATAGAGTCATATCTGAAATAGCTTTAAGTCATTTTATAGCATCTCAATGGCACCTATAAATCATCTATTCCTTTATTGTGAGCTATATTTCAGATACGATTAAGCTAAATTATTGCTATTAGACAAACAAGAATACAAGAGTGTCATCTGTCCAATAAGTGACTTCACATTCTTTTTCTTTCAATAGGAAATCAACTCCTTACAGAGCCAGCTTGGGGACAGACTCAACATTGAAGTGACTGCTGCCCCTTCTGTTGACCTAAACAGGGTTCTACAAGAAATGAGATGTCAGTATGAGTCCATCATGGAGACAAATCGCAGAGAAGTGGAACAGTGGTTCAACACACAGGTGGGGAGGGTAAAAAGGCCAAAACAAAAAGTTGACATTGCATTTCCAGGTGACCTTTAATCAAAGTCATGTTTTCTTTCATAATATTCATGGTCTTTAACCATGTTTCAGATGGAGGCACTGAACCAGCAGGTGGTGACCAGCTCTCAACAGCAGCAGTGCTGCCTGAAGGAGATCACTGAACTGAGACGTACCATGAATGCTCTGGAGATTGAACTGCAGGCCCAGCACCAAATGGTACCCAGAATGCAATGCCTAACACAGCTGTGATGGCAATAGCCCTTGACAACTGCATGTTGCAATGTTTCCCAAATTGTGTGCCTCCGAAGTTCCTCTGTTTGCTGAAAGGTCTATGCCCAAAAAAGGCCCGTGGTCAAATAAGCCTGGGAAATGCTGGAATAAACATAGGTTAAATGGGGTACCTTCCTATAGGCCTTTAATAAGCTAATATACACTATGGATCTCCAAGAAGGAGATATATGGTATTCAGCATTCCAAACTTATTTGACTGTGGATCCCTTCCTTTAAAAGCATCTCATGGCAATAATGATCCATGGAGTACACTTTGGGAAACAGTAAGAGAGCTTTTTATTACATGCATAATAGTTTTACAAACTATCAAATTTATAAAAATAATCTTATAAAGGAGGTGGCATAATTATTAAGCAAATTTTACAGATGAGGCTCAGGGAGCAAATGTGATTTTCCCACACTAAATCCCAGGTGAGTTCCATCTTGCCTATTTTATAGCAATGGAGACACTGAGGTCCTGAGGCATTAAGTAACTTGTTAAAAGTCACAAAAGAAATGAATCTGAGCCAGAATTCAGGTTCCAAAGTTGGAACCACTTCTGCTTCATTGTACTGTCTCTATAAAGTAGGGAATTATTTAAATGCTCTGATATGAAGAGTATTTGGAAGACCCTGCCCCAAAGCTAGCTTTGTCACCAATTAGTCATATGACCATGGGCAACTCATTTAACCCCTTGAACCTCAGTTTTCTCCTCTCTAAATGTTGGGAAAACCATGCAAATAATAGATTATTCAAGCCAAAGATTCCATTATCCCTAGGCTTATAGAATGATGGAGCAGGAAAGAACTCTAACCATCAAAATTTCAACACTTGTGTCTTAGTTTATTTATTTATTTTTTTTAATATTTTTTTCTTTATTTATGATAGTCACACAGAGAGAGAGAGAGAGAGGCAGAGACATAGGCAGAGGGAGAAGCAGGCTCCATGCACCGGGAGCCCGACGTGGGATTCGATCCCGGGTCTCCAGGATCGCGCCCTGGGCAGGCAGGCGCCAAACCGCTGCGCCACCCAGGGATCCCTTGTGTCTTAGATATAAAGGAATGGATTGAGTAAGAGAATTCTTTATGGCTAAATGCTGCTAACTTCTTCGCTAAGGTACAAATATTCATAGAATGAGATGCCATACTAACAGGTTCTTAAAGCCCAGGTGTGAAATAAGTTGGAATATTTTTTTGTCTCACAGATAGAAGTGTGGTAGCATATTATCAAGTGAATAATAAAGAGAAGTAAATACTTAAAGGGAGGCAAAAATAAATAAAGAGGATAAAAGGAAGTGAGCTTTAGCATAGTAGATAATTTTTGTTTTGGATTTATTTGGTTAGGAAGTAATAAGAGGGTTTGGAGACTCATTAGTACCTGTCACAAAGAAACCATTGTTTAAAATGATTCATTTCACACATGACCTAGGCTCCAAGAGGTCATCATTGTAAGTCATACTTTCCTCCTCCATGGTAGAGAGATTCCCAAGAATGCATCTTGGTGGAGACAGAGGCCCGCTACACAGCTTTACTGGCCCAGATCCAGTGTCTGGTCGATAACATAGAGGCTCAGCTGGCAGAGATACGGTGTGCCCTGGAAAGACAGAACCAAGAATATGAGATTCTGCTGGACGTCAAGTCCCGGCTGGAGTGTGAGATTGCCATATACCGCAGCCTTCTGGAGAGTTCAGAAGTCAAGTAAGTAAAATAAAAACAGCTTCTATGAGAAAATATGTTCACATACATTTATTACTACTGTCACTGGCAACAAGGGGCGTGCACTTTGCTCTTCTTGCCAGTGATGGGAACTTGTGATATATAGTCTCAAGCTGTGCTGTTTGGAGATCAGTTGTAACCTACTCCAAATTTGAGGTCTTAGCTGAGTCATTCTGAAAAGCCAGTGTACCAGGCTAACTCCTTATATGTTGAGTTTTTTTAAGTAGAAGAGGAAAAATGGTTTCCCCAAATATTCAAATATTCCTGGCAACTTATAGATTCTCCCCCACTGAGATGCACTTTTATGAGATCCAATAGACTGACCCTGTTCCCTTTGGAGGAACATTCTGCTCAGGCTGAAATGCCCACACCTATCCAGCCACTTGTTCTTGATGCCAATAGCAGCATGTAGATATGTGTGTTTTAACACCATTTTTTAGAAAAAGAAATTATAGTGTTTTTTCAATGATAAGAAGCCAACCAAATCATAAGGAACTGACCTAGAGAGACCACAAGTTGTTTAGAGGAAAGCAACTCAGTCCAAACTAACACCCTAGGTGCAGACTTAGTTACAGTTGTTACAGAGACCTTCTTCTCCAAAATAAGCAGTGAACTCTGTTCATAGGATTCTTTTAACTGGCACATTTTAACTGCCACATTATACCAGCACAAGATTCACCCCTGCTAGTCACTTTGAGGAGCTACAATATACCAAAGTTGCTTGAATCATCAAAGAAAGATGATGCTTTCTAAAAAGAGTTCTGTTAACTGCTTCCAACTCCAATTCTGTAAAGTTTCATTTAAATACGCCCAGAAGGCACTTTGAAGCTTCCTGAAAAAACCTCGAGGACTCTTCCATAGATGAGGTTCAAGCCATCAGTACTATTGTGGCTCTCTGATAAGAAAAATATCTGATTAACTTGCTTTCCTCAGATAATAAGCCCCTTAACTTGTCCCTTATCACTGTTGACCATGTACGTTTAGTTCTCACTATACTTATTGTGCAGGTGAAGAACTAAAGCTCAGGAGGACTCACTGATTTATCTTAGGTCACCAGCTGGTGAAGGACAAAGCTACTACACCCTGGTCTTTAACTCCTGGCAGTACGTCCTTCCACCGTGTGTGGTAGCATTCTCCATAATAGCAGCTTACATAACCTAACGCTTCTAAACCTAACTTGCTGCTTTCCCATGGATCTGGTCTCATTCTTTTTCTTCCACTAATGATAGAATAAAATTAATGAATAAGCATTTGGGAGTACTTGTTTCAAGTGATGCATGAAAAACTGCCCACCGCTATTGTTTTCTATCACCACATTACCTTCCCTCAGTCACAGGTAAAATTCTGGTTTTTTTCTAGGCTTCTCTGTAACCCGTGTGCCACCAAATGTGAGCCTTCAAGTAAGGCCAGCGCCATGGAATGCACAGCTCTGGTTTACAATACACCATCCTCAGATTCCCGCAGGACACAGGAGCCTTGCTGTGCCTACAGAGTCCTTCCCCGAATACTGGTTAAAATCTGCACCATCACTCAGGAGATTCAGGATGGCAAAATCATTTCTTCCCATGAGCATGTGCAGCCTTGCTTCCTTATCAGAATTGCCAGAGTTTGACATCCCAAGGTGAAGAAAATATCCCTCGTTCATGAAAGAGAGGTCAATACTTGTTCCTACCAGAAAGGCTTAAAAGTCCCCAGCCCCTTTAAGGTACTTAGTTTCTTATACCACATTGGGTGTGCCCTGCTAAACAGAATACCTTGTATTCTGATCCCTCCCTAAGTTGCAGCTGTCAACGTGATAATAAGATGGATGAAATTTCTCTAGGAGCACATTACCCATTTCTCTGAGAGACAGGCAGTGATTTGTAGGTGCCCAGGAAGGTTCCCTACATTACTTGACTTCACAAGTGATATGCGGTTTCTCTTTTGTTTACTCAGGTCTTGTGTACTTATATTCCTCACTAGAGCCAGTCAGACAAGTTCTAGGATTGCTTTTCGCCATGGTACATGATGTCAAAAGCTGCAACCTTCCCCCTTCTAAAATCCTTCCTTGGCCATGGAAAGAAGCCTCTATTCGAATAGCATGAATAGGGGAAAAGATCATTAATGTTCAGTTTCCTTGAAAAGTCATGAGTCTGTCTCCTGTTGAACTCCGCTGTCTGTTATCCATACTGACATACTTCATGTTCCCCAAGATATTTCTGAAGATGTCTGTGTTCTCCAAAACTTTGAAATGATTGGGCTCTCCAAATATTTTCATCATCAAGAGTCAGGAAGAGTTGTGGAGTGAATCTAGAGCATTTTGAAGGAATAACATGGATCCTTTCACTAAATGTTTGCTATTTCTCTTTCCACTCTTTAGGGAATGGGAGTTGTTTCTGACTATTTAACAAAGAACATGGAGCTGGAACTCTCACACGCTGTTCCTCCATCTCCCTGGGACTGATGACCATGAAAACATAGCTTAGCTTCCTCCTTCAATCTATCCATCAGAGAGAAATGGATTTGATATCACAAACTTTGCAGAAAAGTAATCATTGAGTAATTGCTGCTTGCAAGCACAAGACAGTCCCAAGTGAGAATGGTATGTACATGGTACTGGCCATCATCAGAGCTTCTCACAGCAAGGTCACAAAGAGATTCAGTCAATCCCTACAAAAATTATTCAGTATTTCCAGAAGTTTTAGTAAATAATTACAAATTAAATATAGAATGTGGAGTCAAAGACCTGAAGTCCTAAACTAGTTTCTTGAGACCTTAGACAAAACATCTAGCCTTCATCAAATTTAATTTCCTTATTTGTTAAATGAGAACCTTGGCTACTTGACAGGTTTGTTGTGCAGATCAAATGAAATTGTTCATATCATGCTACTTAGTACACTGAAGAACATGGTGCAAATGTTATTTTTACATAAGCTTTACTTTTAACTACAGCCCTAGACCTGTGTTATTATCTCATGTCAAAATTCTTTCCCCATAAATTTAGTTATCCACTCATGATTTGGGGAGTTTTAATAGTGCTTGGCTTTGAGGGGTGAAAAAAGAACAGAACAAGATCTTCTTGTCATCAAGCCTGCAATTTTACTCAGTAAAGTGTTTCTGAAGTTAGGGTCTATATCAGATATCAGTTGATGGCTGGTGCCCACAGCAAAGACAAAAGTGTCGTTTAACTCATGCTCAGCAGCCACTTCCTCCAGACTAGTAGCAACTTGCACTGAGGGAGTGGAATGCAGAACTCCCAGAGAGATCTCTTTCTTGTCAATAACTTCCTTCCCATCCAAATTCCCAGATTACCCCTGGTAGCACATCACTGCATACCATCTCAGACTGAATGATAGAAATGTGGGAAGAGCAGGGGGCTTGCACTCAGAAGCCATAGGAGAGAGTCTCACCCCATTCTATGTGTATGACCTTGAGTAAAAGGGACATAAAGATGTAGGCCCTAACACACTAGAGGGATTAAATGGAATAATAATAGTGAAAGGGTCCTTTAAGTTATACAAGGCCAGGCAGAAGGGAGGTTTTGTCCCCTGATTGGAAACCAGGCATTTGTCATTTCCTTACATACTTCTTCCTGTGTGTCTGGTTAAGTGATGGTCCCCAGTGGATCACATATGTACTATCAACACTAACTGGAAAACCAGTTAAGGAGAGGCTGGAGTTCTCAGTCTGCCCTAAGTTTTGATTTCAACAGGATTCAGAGTTTAGGAACCTTTCTGGACTCAGGCTAAGCTTGGGCTGCTATGGCATTCTCAGTTTATCCACAAAACAAGATCTCTTCTTCCCACTCCAGGCATGTGCCACACTCGGCCAAATTATAGGTATTTGAAACCAAAAAGACAGGATCCTAGTCCTGTAGGGCAGTTATAACACCAGGTTCCTTTCTCTGAAAGTCTATATAAAGTCCCAGTAAGACAGAATCATAAAAAAGGATTGACTCCATGGAGCAAGATGGCTTTTTGTTTGCTAGAGCCTGTCTCAGAGAGGGAAAGAATATCAAAACCCATTTGGTGGTCCATAATTTTATTTCTAAACAAAGGAGGTTTAGGGATATATTTTCTCTAGATTTCGTCTTTTTTCATGTTGACTCCACCTTAATATGACAGCTGGTTTAAATACTTCCAAATGCTTCTCTCTTCCCCTTCATCTCTCAATCATTAATTGCCTTCCCAACCCCTATACATGACTCACAATCTCTCCATCTTCAGCCTCTAGGATCAATTCCAGCAATTTCTGCTTAGAAGAAGTGGCCTGAAAATTTTCCCTCAAGAGTTCAGTTAGTGGTAACCCCTTACATTACTTGCCACGAGGATTTCTCTAGTTAACCTAGAAACCACTTCTATCCAAGTCCCCTGAGGAACCTATAAAATTCAGATTCTTGGGCCCTACCCTAGACCTCCTACATTAGCATCTCCAGGTGTGGGACCTGGGCATCCAAATTTTACAAAATTTTCAGCCAAAGCATGTACGCCAAATTATAAAAGCCACTGCTTGCTAACTGACAAATGCTTTTTGGTTTAAAGATCTGGATGACTTGCTGCCTTCGGGGATTATCTTTTAAGCTCTGACACTAGCTTGATAGATGACCACGCTCACAGACAATTCCTCCTCTACATATCTATCCATGTGTTTATGAAGGAGGATTAATAAAAAAGCTAAGAAGTAACTCATTTAATAACTAATTCATTTAATCCTTACTACCACGGAAGAGCTACCACTAATATTCCCATTTAACAGATAAAGCAACTAATGGGTAAAGCAATTCAATGTTTTCCCCAGTGTCACACAATAATAAGATTGAATTTTAAGTACTCTGATTTCCTTAAGAAAGTTAAAATAGCACGGGATACATTTCACAGTCTCCAAGAATAGAAGCAATTCACAGTAGCAACAGATTATTTTTCCAACTCTTCAAGGAACTATTCTATAGCCTGCTTGTCAATGATTCATTCCAGTGAGAGACCATCCAAGGAATCTATGATATTAGCCTTTGTCATTCTTTTTGTCCAGAAATTCATAGACTGAGTTTTATATTTAACTTCATGTTATTATGGTAAGAATGCTTAACATGAGATGTACTCTTTTAACAGATTTTTAAGTAAACAAGACAGAATTGTTAGCTATAGGCACAATGTTGTCCAGCAGATCTTTAGAACTTATTTTATACCTTTTGATTAGCAACTCTCCCTTTCCCCTTCTCCCCAGGCAATCCCCTTCCCTGGCAACCACCTTTCTATCCTTTGCTTCTATAAGTTTGACTATTTTAGATATATCTCATGTCTCATATAAGTGGAATCATATATCTCATATAAATGGAATCATGCATTATTTATCTTTCTGTGACTGACTTATTTCACTAGTGTAATGTCCTCAAGGTTCATTCATGTTGTCACATATTGCAAGATTTCCTTATTTTTAAAGGCTGAATAATATTCCATTGCATTTGTATGTATGTGTGTTGCATAACATACATACGTATATACCTCACGTTCTTTTTTATCCATTCATCATCAAACAATTCATTTAGATTGTTTCTATCTCTTGGCTATTGTGAATAATGACTCGATGAGCACAGGAATGCTAATATCTCTTTGAAAATTAGAAAGATTTCTGATGACATCTAATAGCTTTTTTTTGTATCAGAGGTGAAGAAATGGGGTCCACAGACAAAGGAGATTGGTCCATGACTCATAGTCAGTAAGAGAATCCAGTGCTCTTTCTTCTACTTCTCATTCCCCACCACATCTGGAGTAGACAGCACTGGAACTGGGTTTGATGGAAAACAAAATTGAACCATCAGGCAGTGACCTTCCATTCTAGTTCTTTTTTTTTAATTTTTTTTTAATTTATTTTTTATTGGTGTTCAATTTACTAACATACAGAATAACCCCCAGTGCCGTCACCCATTCACTCCCACACCCCGCCCTCCTCCCCTTCTACCACCCCTAGTTCGTTTCCCAGAGTTAGCATTCTAGTTCTTAGAAGCATCATTGACTTCTCTGCGCTTAGACCTGGAGATTTTTCTGATCTATTATCTAAATCCCTGATGTTCCTCACCTTATTGTGTCTTGCCTTCTGCAACTGTAAATAGAAAATAGCATCAAAGATAACATCCTCCAATTCCTTCTCTCTCTGAAGTCTTTTTTAAAAAGGCAATCAGATGCTATTGATAAGATCTTTAAGTTTTTTAGAAGCTAATTATTGTATGTTCTTCTTATTGATTTTCATGTATCAAACAATGGATAAAAGTGTATTGCTCATTGCATGAGTAGGTCTACCCTAATTCTGTCCATTTTGATTTAAAATGCAAGTTCTGATGATAAAGAGCATTTTATTTATTTATTTATTTATTTTTGCCTTTTAGGCTTTTTTAATAATAAATTTATTTTTTATTGGTGCTCAATTTGCCAACATACAGAATAATACCCAGTGCTCATTCCATCAAGTGCCCACCTCAGTGCCCACCACCCAGTCACTCTCACCCCCCGCCCTCCTCCCCTTCTACCACCCCTAGTTCGTTTCCCAGAGTTAGGAGTCTTCCATGTTCTGTCTCCCTTTCTGATATTTCCCACTTATTTTTTCTCCTTTCCCCTTTATTCTCTTTCACTATTTTTTATATTCCCCAAATGAATGAGACCATATAATGTTTGTCCTTCTCCAATTGACTTATTTCATTCAGCATAATACCCTCCAGTTCCATCCACGTCGAAGCAAATGGTGGGTATTTGTCGTTTCTGATGGCTGAGTAATATTCCATTGCATACATAGACCACATCTTCTTTATTCATTCATCTTTCGATGGACACTGAGGCTCCTTCCACAGTTTGGCTATTGTGGACATTGCTGCTAGAAATATTGGGGTGCAGGTGTCCCGGCGTTGCATTGCATCTGTATCTTTGGGGTAAATCCCCAGAAGTGCAATTGCTGGGTCGTAGGGAAGATCTATTTTTAACTCTTTGAGGAACCTCCACACAGTTTTCCAGAGTGGCTGCACCAGTTCACATTCCCACCAACAGTGCAAGAGGGTTCCTCTTTCTCCACATCCTCTCCAACATTTGTGGTTTCCTGCCTTGTTAATTTTCCCCATTTTCACTGGTGTGAGGTGGTTTTGATTTGTATTTCCCTGATGGCAAGTGATGCAGAGCATTTTCTCATGTGCTTGTTGGCCATGTCTATGTCTTCCTCTGTGAGATTTCTGTTCATGTCTTTTGCCCATTTCATGATTGGATTGTTTGTTTCTTTGGTGTTGAGTTTAATAAGTTCTTTATAGATCTTGTAAACTAGCCCTTTATCTGATACGTCATTTGAAAATATCTTCTCCCATTCTGTAAGTTGTCTTTTAGTTTTGTTGACGGTATCTGTGCAAAAGCTTCTTATCTTGATGAAGTCCCAATAGTTCATTTTTGCTTTTGTTTCTTTTGCCTTCCTGGATGTATCTTGCAAGAAGTTACTGTGGCCGAGTTCAAAAAGGGTGTTGCCTGTGTTCTCCTCTAGGATTTTGATGGAATCTTGTCCAACATTTAGATCTTTCATCCATTTTGAGTTTATCTTTGTGTATAGTGCAAGAGAGTGGCCTAGTTTCATTCTTCTGCATGTGGATGTCCAATTTTCCCAGCACCATTTGTTGAAGAGACTGTCTTTCTTCCAGTGGATAGTCTTTCCTCCTTTATCATATATTAGTTGACCATAGAGTTGAGGATCCACTTCTGGATCCTCTATTCTGTTCCATTGATCTATGTGTCTGTTTTTGTGCCAGTACCACACTGTCTTGATGACCACAGCTTTGTAGTACAACCTGAAATCTGGCATTGTGATGCCCCCAGCTATGGTTTTCTTTTTTAAAATTCCCCTGGCTATTCAGGGTCTTTTCTGATTCCACACAAATCTTGAAATAATTTGTTCTAACTCTCTGAAGAAAGTCCATGGTATTTTGATAGGGATTGCATTAAACGTGTAAATTGGATAAAGAGCATTTTAAAAGCAAATTTCCTCTCCCAATGAGAAAGAAGGAGAAAGAGATTAAAATTCAAGAGAAACAGAAAGTGTCCCAGATGAGAAAGAAAGAGCACCATCCATGTTAGAAAGAATTTGTAGGCTGAGGCAACCAGCGTCCATGACACAACGCCATGCCTAGTATCAGTGCAAGCAAGCCTGGAATGCACTGTTTCAACACTGTAATCAAATGTCTTTATAGAAAATGAATCTTTTGGCTGGTTGGCTAGCTGGAAATATCTGGCGTGTTTCTGAATGATTCACAAGCTTCATGGGAACAACCCACGCACCTAGTTCAAATGCGAACAACCAATCCTATTTGGCAACATTGGAAAGGTTTATGTAGTCAAATGATCATTTCAGGTTGAGCATTATATTTGGAGGGTTTTCTTATATGATGCTTTTAAGCCACAGGCCACCACTTATATGAACATAAGAAAATATATAATATGCCAATGTTTCTAAATATTCCAGTTCAGGTGTCACCAGTAGCAAAGTTTCTAAGCACACTTTCTTGCTGTTCCCACCACCTCCCTCCCCTCTCCTCTCCCTTCTTCTCTCCTTCCTCTCTGTCTGGGACAACATAAGTGGTGGATATCAAGGTGAACATATTGGTGGTACCTGAAGTAAATATCTGAGATTAAAGTTTATCTTACTATTTCCTAGAAATAAAGCAGGTTTGTGGCTCTCTTCTTTGTGTCTTTCTATAAAGAAAAAAATCAAAAATCCTTCTTCTAAGCCAGGGGTGAACCCTCTGCTTTATAGCTCATTGTGGTAGCCCATTGGGCCCAGCAAGTGCTTGAGAGTTACCCTGCAGAGGACAGTACTTACCTACTTAATACCAACTCTACTAAACCAGAAGAGCTAGGGAGACCACATTTGGGACTGAATTTCTCCAAATCCATATAGTTGATTATAGAGAACTGCCTATCCCCAACTTGTTTGTCAGGATAGAAAGGTCTTCTCTTTGCCCCATAAATGTTTTTCAGCTCATTTGCCACTGACCCATCAGAAAAAAAAAAAAAAAACATAAGTGTGCCCTCCTCCATCACTGCCACTCTCTGAGAGACCACCTTCCCCAACACTCAGTATAGCTTTTGTGGGTGCAGAGAGAAGTCTCACAAGGAAAGGCAAATAAAAATCATAGCCCATTTAAGAGAACTCTGTAACTTGAGGGAGAAAAGGAGACTAGCGTGAAAATTCAAGACAAGTGGTGCCTACTAAGGCATTAGAAAAAGCCACAAGAGAACACTGGCCACTTGGGGTCAAGAAGTACAACCACATGCTGATTTGGAACAGATTCATGAAGCCAGACCAGCTGGGTCTGATTCTCAGCCCTGCCACCTACTGTGAGATCTTGGGAAAGTTACTAAACCTCTGTATCTCCACTTCCTCATCTTTAGAATGAGGCTATTGATAATATCTACTTCATAGGGTTGGCATGATTACATTAATGAATGTATGCAGAGCTCTTAGGCATGCCTGGCACCTAGTAACATTGTGAGTATGATTTCATTGTGCTGCTCTAAAACACTTACCTCCAAACAGTCACACTCAAGCTAGTGAAGTACTTCATTGGAACTGATAATGACATTGTCAAGCAAAAGCCATCCCAATAATTTAATAAAAGCACCAGATTAAGGATGGGACCTTTCTTTTTTTATTTTACTATTTATTTTTTAAGGAAAAATTGTATCTATTTAAGATGTTTTGACGTGTGTGTGTGTGTGTGTGTGTGTGTGTGTGTGTGTATGCGCATAGGGAAAAGATTATCACATGTAGGCCCAACTTTTCTATTTTCTGGAATGTGATGGAACTCAGTTGAAAAGGACCTCCCCATAATATATCAACCTCATACTCTTTGTCAGCCAATAGTAAGAAGACGGCCCAGGAAGAGGAGGGAAAACAGTGTGAAGTCAGCCCTATGAACAGGATCACTTTTGTGGAGATTGAACATGACAGAGCAGCCCAGATAGGACTGGGGGCCCTTCTCCAAGAACAGATTCTGCTGCCCTTATCTCTCCCAGCCCCAATGTTCCCTGGAGTCAGGTTATGGGCTCAACAGAGAAAGTAGCAGGAAAGTAGCAGTAGTAGGAGGAAGTCTCAAAAAAAAACCTGTCCCAATTAACACAGAACAATCAACACATAATCAAAGCCATGAGACAGAAGCCACAGATCCTCCTATGGTCAACAAGTAGAAAGAGTAATGCTTCTTCTAGCCAACTGAAAATCAGTTGACTATTATGCCTCAGACACTGTGCTCAGTGCTGTACCTGAGTTAGCTTGCTCAATCATCACAACAACCTTACAATGATATTATTATCCCCACTTCACCAATAAGTGAACTAAGGCTTACAGAAGTTAACTACCTTGCTCAGCATCACACAGTAAACAGTCAAGTAAAAATTTGAACAAATTCGTGTCTTCCATTTTCCAAATGCCCTGGTTCTAATCACTCAAATTTGGCAGTATTATATATTTGTAGCCCAATCAAAGGCACAAATAGTTAAAGAAATGTGTTTGTCATGGAGTTCTGAAGAAGGTGAGCTCTAAAAGCAACTCAACAGTGTTTATATCCAGCCCAATCTGGAAAGATGGGACATTGTATCCAAACACATTAGCACATGGAGTCAGGGCAGTTCCTCCTGCCACACTCCTTAAGACCCCACATCTCTCTTCTGGTTCCATTTTTTACCAACCAACTTCCATATCACAGTCTGGTTTCCCTGATACTCAGACACAACACAGGTGGGAATATTGTGGTTGCAGAATGGATCATCTCTCTATGTTAAATTAATAAGTTTGCATTCTGGCTAGTTCATCCGGCACCTAAGAATTAGGTTACTGTGAGTCGGCTTCTGAGAATCCCTTTGTTTCTGGTGCACTAATAAAATGGTACCTTTGAACTCACCAGCCTAAGAAGACACTCAGACCACAGTGACTGCATAAGGGAGTGTCACCATGTGAAGCTCTTTCTCAGAGATCAGACAGTCCAACTAGATAGCACCTCCATCTCATTTCATTCTAAATACAGGAGTTAGGTGGTTCAGTTCATGTGAAGTTTACTATTTCAGGGCTGGCATGGAATGGCACAGTTCTATACTAGACCAAGAGGCCTTATTTGGAGACGCATTAGGAAAGCATAGATCTCATTTTAACCCTGTTCATAGTCATAATGAGCACAAGGTCAAAACAATGGCTGCCAATCATCCATGTTTCCAACAGATAATCTGTAGCTTCAATATCAGTCATGGGCTGCTACTCTGGAAAAATGTGTGGAGGTTCCTCAAAGAGTTAAAAATAGATCTGCCCTATGACCCAGCAATTGCACTGCTGGGGATTTACCTCAAAGATACAGGTGCAGTGAAACGTCGGGACACCTGCACCCGGATGTTTATAGCAGCAATGTCCACAATAGCCAAACTGTGGAAGGAGCCTCGGTGTCCATCGAAAGATGAATGGATAAAGAAGATGTGATCTATGTATACAATGGAATATTACTCAGCCATTAGAAACGACAAATACCCACCATTTGCTTCGACATGGGTGAAACTGGAGGGTATTATGCTGAGTGAAATAAGTCAGTCGGAGAAGGACAAACATTATATGGTCTCATTCATTTGGGGAATATAAAAAGTAGTGAAAGGGAATAAAGGGGAAAGGAGAAAAAAATGAGTGGGAAATATCAGAAAGGGAGACAGAACATGAGAGACTCCTAACTCTGGGAAACGAACAAGGGGTGGTGGAAGGGGAGGTGGGTGGGGGGTGGGGGTGACTGGGTGACGGGCACTGAGGGGGGCACTTGTGGGATGAGCACTGGGTGTTATGCTATATGTTGCCAAATTGAACTTAAATAAATAAATAAATATCATGGGCTGCTGAAGCTGCAGGGGACTTTCTGGTTGTGACCTTAAGATTAACAGGATATAGGAAGAGGGTGATAGGATAGGAAGTCAAATGCCCACTATCATCCCACACACACACACACCAGAATCCCTTTTACTATAGGCTACAAATTATTGGAGGGCAGCAATCAGAAGTGGAATGAAATGTACTAGGTTTAGATGATAAAAGTGGAAGGTATTATGTTTGGCAAATTCAGGGGAGATACTGGGAGATGCAGACAAAATATGACAGAAGAAGGGTGAAAACAGATATTCTCTTATGGCCACAGAGGGAGATAAGACAAGGTCATTTACAACTCACCCAAACAGAACAGAATGTTTGGGGGCAGTGGACTGCAGGAATCATGTTCAGCACCCCAGTTATAGCACCACCTCTTCATATTAATGATATGAAGCCTATGCAGTAAACAGCAATTAGTGATAAACAAACCTGTGGTTCAGGTAGCTCTGAAAGGAAGGTCCACAGAGGTGTTCAGGAGCTGTGGCCAGAGGTAGGAGATGAGATGACAGGGGAGATACCCTTGGGTTATAATTGAAAAACAAATATTCACATCCACCCTAATGATGGTACCCACATATGCCCTGGATCTTCAAGAAAAGCCCTGTTTTTTTGTAATTTTATACCTTTCAATAAAAATCATTTATGAGCTGTTTAAGTAAATATAGTTTAAACTCTTTAATTTTGTAAGATATATAATATATTCTAAATTGCAAATTTAAAAATCTGCCTGTAATTTGGATAGTGTAGAGTTTATGAAATAGTTACTACAATCATCTTTGCTATTATGCTAACAACTAAAAATCCATGATATATGTGAAAATACATGTTTTATAAATGACATTGAAAATATTCTATTCACCTTAATTTTATCTTTAGCAAAAATCCATCACTAGAGTTCCTATTTGTATCTCTCTCTCTCTCTCTCTCTCTCACACACACACACACACGTGTACTATATTAATCTGCCATTGCCACTGTAACAAATAGCACAGAGTGGCTCAGAACAACACAAATTTATTATCTTATTTCAGAAGTCTGGCAAAGGTCCCACTGAGCTAAAACAAGGTATTGGCTGACCTATGTTCCTTCCTGGAGGTCCCAGAGGAGAACCTGTTTCCTTGCCCATTCCAGCCTCCCACATTCTTTGGCTTAGGTTCCCCTTCTACCTTTGAAGCCAGCAACCTCATCACTACAAATCTGCCTTTACCACATTCCTTCCCTGATGGGGACTCTCTTCTACCTCTCTCTTCCACTTCTTTTTTTTTCCAGATTTTATTTATTTACTCATGAGAGACACAGAGAGAGAGGCAGAGACATAGGCAGAGGGAGAAGCAGACTCCCTGTGTGGAGCCCAGTGTAGGACTTGATTCCAGGACCCCAGGATCATGTTAGCCGAAGGCAGACGCTCAACCACTGTGCTGCCCAGGTGTCCCCTCCCTCTTCCACTTCTAAAGACACAGCCCCACCTGAATCATTCAAGATAATCTCCCCAATTTAAGGCCAGCTTATTAGCAACCTTAACTCTGTCTGCACCATTAACTCCCCCATTGCCATGTGCCACAACATATTCACAGGGTTCCAGATATTAGGGGACAGACATGGTGAGGGGAGGGTGTGATTCTGCCTGTTACACTCTCCTACAACTAAACCAAAAGAAAAATAAGAGAGAGAGAGAGAGAGAGAGAGAGAGAGAGATTTCATGTATTATCTCCATAAAACACCAAGACCCAAACTGGAGCTTGATGCATACAGTGACAAAGTCATGTGTGTTTAAATCTACCAACCAATCACGTTTTCATATTGTACTGCAAGCCTCAGGGAACACAGGTGATGTAAAGATAGTATATACTTAGGCTTATACCTTAACTAATAGTTTGAAGATGTAAACACACTCCATAACCTTCTGGGGGTCACCTTTTTATAGCAACAATAACAGCAATTAACACTTACTGAGCATTTCCAATGTACCAAACAAAGTGTTCAGTGTTCTGATGTGCATTTCCTACGCACCCACTCATCTCTGAGGAGCCTCAGGCAAGAGACATTTATAACTTACCAGAGTTTCATGGAGAGTTAGTGTCAGAGCCAGTATTCAAACCCAGGACTGTGTGACTTCAGATCCTGCACTTTTAACCATCATGCAAAACTGCCTCTTCTTTTTTTTAATCAACATACATTTTTCAATTATTTATTCACTAATTGACTTTTATGGTTTCAGTATTAAGGAAAAAGGACAACTAGCTGGAATGTTCCTGCCCCTCCAGCCAATCTGGCCACTCTCCCCTGACCTCTCCTCTCACTCTGGGAGAGAGTGGAGAGAACAAAGGAGAGAGAAAAGAGTCATGGTCCATGGGAGAAATGAGGGAGACAGAGATGGAAAGAAAGAATGGGAGTAAGATCTAATAAAAGGTGTCTGGGAATGGCTTTCACTTGCTCAAAGGAAACAGGATGCATTCAAGCCATCCTAGGGAGGAACAGTAAGACTGGTTCACTGTGCTTCATGCTACCTTAAACCCCAGTTATTATAACACAACATAACATACAGAATTCTCTGGTAATTTTGTCAGAGTGGAAAATATAAAGTGTCCATCCTAAAGTATAAATAATTTTAAACAGACAATATAGTAGGAGTAAGAATGAAATATACCAAAGAAATTGAGATATAATTAATTGAAAAGTGAGAATTTAAAAGATACCAAGGATACTGAAATAATGTATAAGTTTAGAGCATTCTTTAAAAAATATATAATTTCCCAGCATACTGTATCTGAAGCCAGAAAACAGAGTGATGTGGGCTTATTTTGTCTGACCAGAATAGACAACCATTCTAACACAGAAACGCACACATGTGTTTTAATAAGCATCACTGAGCACTTTTATGTGCAGTGCATCAATTATCTAATTTAATTCCTACAATAACCCCTATCCATCAAAGTGAGTATTAAGCTCAGTTCACATTTGTGGAAATTGAAACCTGTAGAGTTGGGCAGCAGATGGCAGGGTCAAAAATCTGAACTTGAGGCTGGTCACTAGAACATTCATCAGCATAAATGTACACTAACCTTCACATGGACTGCATCTATAAAATGTAAACTCTTGCAATTAATGTTTATTTCTGGGTTCATTTGGGGACAGAAGTATGCTTGTAAGGCGAGGCTTTTTTATCAAGCCCTTGTGATCTCCTGACTACTTCATCGGTCTCCTCTTTCTCAAGACCTGTGGGATCGTGGCTACAGGGCAGACAAGGAGTGTATAACAATCATCACTATCCTCCTCTCTCAACTGTGCACTGAAACTTACGAATTACAAAGCTCATATGAATACATTATATGCCAATTATACAGCTCATGTGTGTACACTGTACAGACTACATAATTTGTCTATACACATAGCATGCAGATTACATAGTTCATGTATATACACTACATACAGATTATAGAGCTCACATATGTACGTTAACTCATTCACTCCCAACAACAGCCCTATTAATTACAGGGAAGACTGTTAGTCTCATTTCAATGATAAGAAAATTGAGACCAAGAGGTTAAGATTGCCCAGTGTGTTAATAGAAGAGCAGGGTCTTTAACCCCCAGGCCAAAGTCCCTTCCGCTAATCCACACTGTAACAAAGATATGGAAAAAGTACAGCAGCATCAGGGTGATTTTTTAAAGGGGCAGGAAATTCTTTGAAGCTAAAAGGGTAGAAAAAGCAATAATTCCTAACCAAAAGAAAGGAGAGAATGGAGAAAGAATAAATCCAGTTTTCCCAAACCAAAAGCCAAGCCATGAATAGTAATAAGGAAATAGGTAAGGAGAATATCACTCACAAATATTAAAAGGAGCAACCAAGAAATAAATCTGCAAAGATACTGTAAACATATATGAAGTCATGGTAAATACATGGATGAAATTTGAAGCCAGTGGTCAAGTAAGGGATGGGCTCCAAGGCTCCTGTGCCATTGACACTGGACAACTTCAGGCAAATCTAAAATCTTTTTACTATGTAAATTCTTTTATCTGTAACAGAGAGTCCATCATAGTAGTTAATTATTCATAAAACAGGTTAAGAGCCTTGAACAAAAGAATACTTTAGCCAACTATCTGATTAGCCTACTTCCTGCCTAAAAGCAGACTGATTAGGACATGTATCAAACATGTATAGTCTAAAATAGCATACTCAACACTGTGCTTACGATATAAGTCTGTAGAAAAGGTCAACACAGCTACATACTGTGGATACCATAAGAGTCAGTAATAAGTCGAATTTTATGACATCTTCTTTTTCATGGTAGAAAACTAACATTGTGCTACTCCTCAAATATCCTTGTATATTTCACCAAATTATTCTCCTACAAAAAAATAATGAGTAAACCACCATCATCTCTCTTCTGAGTAGGTGCAGTAGCCTCCCAGCTGACCCACACACATTTACACTTGCTCTCATGCATTTTCCACAAGACAGCCAGGGTTACCTTTTCAGAACACAAATGTGGTCATGGCATGGCACTCTCCCACTTAAAACCTTTCCGTAGAAAACTCTTATGTTTAAGATCAAAATACTCAGAGTTAGGAAAGCATGGAATATCCCAGCACTTGTGTGCATCCAGCTTCTCCCTCCTTGCTGTCTCCGCTCCAATCACTTAGAGTAAGTATTCAATAAATATTTGTTGAAGGAATGGATGAATGAATAAAAAGGAGAACAATACATTAAGTTTTTTTTTTTAATAGGAAGCATTATTTTGGTGAACCAAACAAATAAATGGTTGGATTTCAGGCACCAACAACTGTCAAGTGGGAAAGAATCCTGCAGTGCAAAGGCCTTACCACAGTCCTCCATACACTGACCCTGCCACAACATGAACCACACTGGACTAGAGGTAAAAGCTACCAGGACAGACTTCAGCAAACTGCATGACAGGATGTCTCAGCAAACCAACACCACAGATACTTCAAATGTCTCCTTAAATGGCACAAGAAAGTAACGCCCTACGAGCACTGAAGCTAATGTGCAGGTTAATTCAAGGATTATCAATGACAACAACCTTTGTATAAGGGATTTATTTGATTACCTATCATGTTCATCAGATTAAGACGATAAAAAGGAAGAAAAAATGAAATCATTTCAGTCTTGCGCTAGCACTCCCCACCCACCATCTGTTTGTCTTCTGCAGCATCAAATGAACAAAATCACCTCCACAGACCTGGTGGCATGCCAAAGGTAGTGCAAAAGGACACAGGGATCTTTCTAAAGCCAGGCTTAACCCAGATTGTCCTGGCACTCCTTTCAAAGAAGCTATCTGGCTAGAATATCTCTTACCTTCTCAGAAAGGTTCGGTGGCAAGTGGATAAGGAAACTAGGAAAAGGGAGGGGATGAGCCTCCTTTTTTGAAAGTGATAGTAATGAATAAGACTAAATTCCCAGTATCATGGGATAGGCCAATCCATTCTCCTCAAGCTCCACAATGACAGAGTGAATGACAAATGTGTCACTCAAATGAGGATGACTTCATTGCTACCAAGTGAAAAGATCCCAACAACCAGGAAAATGTGACTTTTCTGTTGGTGAAAATGCTAAACTGTCATGTCTCCCTGAGATCTGGCAACTCTGAACTCAAGGTACAAATGGATAAGATCAGTAACTGCTCCTAAGCACCCCCAGCACAGACCCTCACATAATAGGTTGGATCACTTGCAAAGTAGTGACTACAAAACACAAAACAAAATGAAACCATAGACTGAAGGCTGCTTGAAGGCAGGAACTGTGCCTTATCAGTCTAGTCCCAAGCACCTCTAAAGGAAACTCTCAATAAATAAATAATGAAGTTATTTAAATTAGATGATTTTAACCCTAATTATGTGTGATTATGGAGTTTAAGTAGCAATGGAATCAGAGACAAAATGCATAGTTTAAGGGTGGGAGAAAAAAAGGAATAGAAACATTTTAAACACAGGTGGCTATTTGTAAATGAACAAATGCACGAATTGACATCCTGCAAGTACAAAAATTTTGGTGAATCTGAAACATCAGCTTTATGGTTTTAAAAAATAGTAATAAAATAGAGAGGATAAGGAGGTGTACAACAATGTCATGGAATCCTTCTGTTAGTCCTAGCTCTGCTATTAACTGTCCAAGGGCCCTTGATCAAAGTACTTCCCTTCTTTATTTTCCTATCTATAAAGTGATGGGTATGAGACAGGTGACAAACATGGTTCATTTTGAAGTCCAGTGTTGCATTCCTACAGAACATGAAAATCTTACACCTCTTACTGCTAACTAAAGGCCAATGAGAGAAAGGCCACCTTTAAAAGTTTTACATCTTTGGATTGTAATTTTTTTCAATTTATATGCTCCTTCAACAAGCTGACAAAAGTGTGGCTTCCTCTCAGAAGAGTGAACATATGAATATACAGCGACAAACTTGCACACACTTTCAGAGATGTTATTACCTTCCTAAGTCTATCTATTGAATTCCAAGAAAAAAAAGCTCAGTTTAGAACAAGGCACTGTCTTGTTTTTTCACCTGGGAAATGTTCCTCTGGGATACAGAAGCTACAAGAGTCTAAGCACTGATGGTCAAGCAAGGCAAACATAAGGCATTTTGTTATAGCATGAATAAGAAAAACACAACACTCCCCAGAAAGCATTCTTGCCAAAAATGTCGCACATGAATCTAATAAAGCCTACAGATCAAACTACTACCTTACAAGAAACACAGGAGTCAGGGGAATGTGTTAAAAAAAAAAAAAAAAAAAAGCACCGTGGGGATGTGATCAGCAAAATCTAGAATTTGGGAACTTCTAGGGAATTTGTCTTTCCTTTCCAGCCAATCTTTTTTTGAGATTTTATTTATTTATTCGTGAGAGACACAAAGAGAGAGGCAGAGACATAGGCAGAGGAAGAAGCAGGCTCCCTGTAGGGAGCCCGATATGGAACTCGATCCTAGTACCCTGGGATCATGACCTGAGCCAAAGGCAGATGCTCAACCACTGAGCCACCCAGATGCCCCTCCACCCATTCTTTCTGATTCCATTACCTGGGACCTCTTGCTCCCTCTCAACCATGAGAGTCCCTCAAGTATCCACTCCACTGGAGAGTTTTTTTTAACTACACTCAGCCACCATCATCTTCCTTTTTCTTCTCATTTGTATCTCGTGTAATCTATTCCATGCAATCTATAGAGCAATAGTGGAACTTCCCAAACCAAGGTTAACAAACTATATATGGAGGGCCCACCACAGCCCTCTATAAAGTGAAAATAGTATTGAACACTTAAAGGTGAGCAGGCCAGAGCCTGGCCTTTCAGCTTCCTTACTATTAAGTGCTGGGATAACCAGGCAGTTGCTTGACTTACAGTAAATTCAGCAAACATGTCTTTTGCTTCTTATATGTTCCAAATTCCTCAGAAATATGTTAATATGGAATGAGACCCTAATAAATACTTATGGCCAGATTTTATTGAATTGAAATCTGCTTTCTCTTTCTTTATTCTGCTATCTTCTCTTTAAATTTCCTAACTCTGCTTGCCCATAAGGCCCCAAATGCTCTTTGTTTGAGTTCACTTACAAGGCTCTGTCTACATCTGCATCCTCATCTAATTCTTTCTTGTTTTTCAAAATCAGATAAAGAAGAATTTCCAACACAATTGTCTCATCACCTACCATTTGAGAAAATTTCCTTCTATGATCTTGCAATTCCTTTTGTCTGTGCATGTTTTCATTATTTTTCCTTGTATGTCATTCAATATATATACATATTCTTTGGAAGCAACTTTAGGTTGACTTGCCTTCCCCTTCTAGTCTAGAATACTATATTGAATATTTCATTTAAATCTTCTATCTGTAGGCCCCCTTTTCCCGGAAAAATCAAAATATGAAAAAATGTTTTTATTTGGCCACAGTTTGATAAACTTAGTTATCTATAGAATGTCTGACCTGGCTGCATGGCAGGTGCTGTGTTTTACTTCTATAAATGTCTAATCTTTTTATGTAGCTCCCCGAATCCAAATCATAGTAATTTTGCCTGAAGATCTATTACTCATCTGTTCTGAAATATCATGCAGAGTAAAAATCTATTTGGGGATTGCTCTAGCCGTTCTTTTCTCACTCTAAAGAAAAGGGTGCCTAGGGAATGTCTCAGTGATGGAATGATTGTCTTTAAAAGGCATACAACACTGTACTCCCAGTAAATGACAGTCAATGGCCACCAGGGCTCTCTTCTGATCCCTGATACACCCACATGCAAACCCCTTTATTCACTCATTGTGCAAGGTCTCCTGCAAAATACTCATCCCCTTTAGCGACTACATCTCAATTTATCAGAAAGATGAACCAAATGTGAAAATTATGAAACTTCTAGCTGTAAAGTTATGCAAAGAAGAATAATTTAGAAACAATTTGAACTCCATAAAGATACAAAAAAATTCATGAAATCAGATCATAGGTGAAATGCTCATTGACCAAAAAGATGAGTAAATGTTGGGCATCTATTAAGAAGGCAATTGAGCCTTTATCCCTTGAGTTCTTAAAAAAAAAAAAAAAAAAAAAAAAAAAAAAGCTTAAAAATAAGCTCAACAATTTGTAGTTGACCTACCTAGAAGCAGAAAGCTGCAACAAATGACCTGTTCTTGCCCTTCTTTCCAGCTCTGTGATTCCACAAATGTACAGGTCATGTTTTTTCTCCTTAAAAAGTATAAAATTAAAAGAATGTGATTAAAGTTGAAAAGTCCTATACAAAACATGTAACTAAAGTGAAGTCATTTCAGCTTCTTATTTATCAACCAAATTTTTAAAAATCAATTCTTCTAAACTAGAATAAACTGTATAAGCTCATTTTTCTAAAACTATTCTAGTCATCCATATGCCTACCAATATATACAGGTAGAGAGTGTCTGAAACAATGTTCACCGATTTACCAATGGCTGTCTGTGTGATAGAATCTTTTTTCTTATACTTTCATATATTATTTGAGTATTTTTTTATAATAAGCATGGATAATTTTACCAACCAACCAACAAAAAGAAACAAAAATCCACCATTCCTTTTATAATCCAATGGAGCTCTACAGATTGGGAGCTACGAGGAAAATCTTTGCATAATAGTTCTAGAAGAAGTGACTTCTCTTCAGTCTTCTCAGATGGCACCACCAATTTTTCCCTGCCCTGGTGCTGCTATAATACAAGAAGTATTTTGCTCGAGGTTAACTCCTATAAATCCAAACTCCCACACACTGATATAAAATGACGCATGGGCCAAATTCACAGGGCTAATAGGTCACTGCCACTTCAGACATGCCTGCAAAGCACAGGGAAATGATCATTCCCATCGCCAGTCATTGAGAGGGTGTTTCAGGAGACAGGGCACAGACTGGCCCTTGCACAACCTATGGATGGATGTTGTCATTTGTGAGTCTGAGTCCATGTGAACACAGAGCTGACCCTAACCTTGAGTCAAAACAAATGATCAGACACCATCGATGTCTAGCAGAGCACTGCTTGCCACCACACATTCAAACAAGTCTCTATGCTTCGCTCATTTGCCCTCTTTTTATCTTGTCTCCCTTTTGTCTCTTTCTCATGTTCAAAGGTGTAAGTGACCATAGAACACTTTAAACACTCCCTCTAAGCACCCCCAAAGTTTCCTTTAGTCTTGACTAAATCATTCCATCCTGCCCACAGTGAGATGAAGAAATTCCAGAGGACTTTTGCATGGTTTTGATGCCAGGGTGGACAAGCAGAGCTGATGTGCTTTTGGTAATTTTATTTGTAATTAGGAATGAGGTTGCCTTTATGGCTGGCTAGTTTGCACCTGGAAGAGGCTTTTTCCTACTACCTGGTTTTACAACTCACAATCCCAAAAGGGGCAGGAGGTGATGCTATCAGAGGACCAGAGTTAAAATCCTAATTCTAGAAAGTTCATTACTGAGTTAACACACATTTACGAAATGCCTATTAGAAGCCAGACTCTGGCACTTGATAGATGGAAGACATAATCCTGGTTTTCAAGATGCCTGCAGTCCCAGAGAAGTGTGACAGATACAGAATTATGAGTTACTTGATGAGTGAAAGAATGGGGGTGGAGTCAAGAACAGAAGGTAGCTGGGCTCAGTTGGGGCCTCCCAGCTTCCACAGTGGGGTGAGGACTCTCTGCCCCTCCAGAGGGTCCAAGGATCCAGAACAGGTGGTTTCTTCATAGAAAGGGCACCCGGCTTGTACAGAAAAATTCAGCAAATGATCGTGGAAAGAGATAGCCCTTAAACTATGTCTGGAAGCCAAGGGAGCAGGTGTGGGCAGTCAGGCAGTGAGAATCCAAGCAGTGGAAACAGCAGACCAAGGCAGTGACACCTACAAATTCATGTGCTGAATTACATTGCACATGCAAATCAGCTTTAAGTCAGTCACCTCCATGAGCCCTTGATTCTTTATCTGTAAAATGGGGACAATAACCCTTGCATGAATACATCAAGAGTGGCCATGCACATTTAATAAAGACAATCAAAGGGCTGTGTAAACTGGGAGGTCCCATTATCCCATGAGGAAGAGAATCTTTACAGGACTCTGTCAAGATTCAGTGACAGTGCTGTGTGGTGGCAAGAATCCCACCGTGGCTTTGCCTCTAGCTCACAATCTGTCCTCTGCCACACCTCGCCACCCCTCCGCACAGGTCAGTTTTCCACATCTGTAAAATAATTGATTTGGATGGAGGTACACTAAAGTCCCTTCCAATGTTGCCACTTTATTTCAAAGTCCCCTTTAAATCTAATTGCTATAACCAGCACGTGGCTCCCCACCCCCAGACTATTTCTTTATTCATTTCTAACCTTTACCTTGGCAGACGAAGAGTAAGATTCATCAAGCACATTCGACAACCCATAGCACACTTCCTGTTTTTCTCCATCGCCTTACAGGTCACAGACACACAGAAGCCAGCCTTTTCAGGGCTCAGCCAGGACAGGGCTGCTGGCCAGTTACCAAAGGCTGCATTCCTCCCAGGGGCCAAGGAAGTCCTGGTGCAGGCGGGTTGTTTGGTTTTGAGGTGTGCTGGGGATGAAAGGCACCCTGGAAGTGGAAGGCTCGGTCATTCATTAATTAATTATAATTGAGGGTTTGTTCTTAAGAATGATCCTTTGAAATTACTTTCCATCAAACAGTAACTGCCACAAAGGCATCAGATACTCAGAACATTTTCCATTTCCTCAGCATGAGTATTTTTATTCTAGGACCTGAGATTCTGATCTGGTTCTTCCCTTGGGAGTCTCTCCCACCCTAGCTTTAGAGCTAGGGTTTGTTTATTTCGGGCAGGGGAGGGTGTGTGTGTCTGTGTTGTTAACGTCTACTTTTTCAAAGCAAATCTATACTACACCAAATAGCCTTTTTGTAAACTTCAGTCTGATCCTTTTCAAATAAATAGTCAAAGGAAAATTTCCACAGAAAGATTAGAAAGGCACCTGAGACTAATACCTACCTCATGTTGTGGGCCACACCTCCCGGTTACAACTAGAAGGGAGCAGCAAACTGGTATATTGATGTGGTTCTAAACAACAACAATGTGTGTGAAGGCCCAGGGGCACTTCAAGATTGGCCAAGAGGAAACACCTGTTGCACAATGATACGATCTTGTTGGTACAGTTGTCAGAGAAGGAAACTCCCACAGCAAAGGGCATAAAACCATCCAGGGCAGTCTGAGGCGGCTCAGTTGTGCAGTGCCAGGGAGCAGAGCAGAGCCCAGCCCTGCACCAAACACAGATGGGACCATGAACTCCAGCCATAAATTTAGCCAGACCCCCTCAGGCTCCCTCCGTGGCACAGGAGGCAGCTGGGGCCAGCTGGGGAGCTTCCCTCGGGCTCCCAGTGTCCATGGGGGGGCTGGGGGTGTCCGCATCTCCCTTTCCTTCAGCTCACCAAGGTGTCTGCCTCCTGGAGGGCCTTGGGGATCTAGAAAAGGCAATTCCCTCCCGGGTGCAAGTGGGAAGGAAGTGATGCAGAACCTCAATGACCGCCTGGCTTCCTACCTGGACAAGGTACGTGCCCTGGAGGAGGCCAACGAGAAGCTCGAAAGTCGCATCTTGAAGTGGCACGAGCAGAGAGATCCTGGCAGTAAGCAAAATTACTCCCAGTATGAGGAAAACATCAGCCACCTGCAAGAGCAGGTAAGATTGTGGGTGCCCCTGGAACTCAAGAGGGGGCTGCATTTCCAGAGAGCCATGGGAGGAGAAATCAGTACAAAAGACAATTTCCAGGAAAATGTCAAAAGAGCTGAAAGTAATTGTGAACAAAGGTATTTGAGGATATTTTCCTGTTATACCTTTTGGACTCGGGAAAGCCTGGTTTGTGTATTTCATCTTCTATACATAAATTATACAGAGAATCCAAAAAATGTAGGGCAACCTGCTGCTGTCCAGTATCAGTTATGACCCAGTAATGTCATAGTAATGATAAGGGCCGGTATCATGGTATTCATTCCTCATGCTCAGTGCACAAGACACAAGAGGGCATTTACTTTCTCATTACATCAGTTCTGCTCCACCTCAAAAGTCCTGGCGACAGCATGATTACCCACAGAAAGAAAGGCTGAGTTAACTCTCGGAGATCGTACCTAAAAGCTGTCACTCTAGCTTTGGCAGATACATCATTCTGACATCCCCGGATATTTCCTTTTGAGGGCTACTAGAAGCTCTGAGTTCCTCCTGCACCAAGTTCTGAAAGGGCATATTGCTAGAAAAAAATAATAAAATGAGCATAATTTTTGGAATCTTATAGTTAGGATGGGTTATGGAGACTTCTTTAAAACATAAAAAAAAAAAAAAATTTTCACCCAAACGTTAAAAAAAAAAAAAAAAAAAAAAAAGCTGAGCTCCTATCTTCCGAGACATCTAACAATACTGGAAGTGGAGGGAATCCAGTTAGCTCACAAGTTATTTTTTAAAGCTATGTAACTTTCCTCTTATGTAAAGTGGTCCCAGAAAATTCCCCATAAGATCATGATTTTACCCATCCTAGAAAGGGTTTCCAATATTTATACAGTATTATTTCTCAACCCTCAGTTGTCCTTGCTTGAATGTAGAAAAGACCAATCAAGATAACATAAATCTGTCCTCATAATGAACCCTAATTATTGAATAATCAACCTAATAACTGACTGTGTAATTACCCTAACTATATAGTACATGGTTGTCTTTATGGAAAAAACAAGGTGACTCAACAAACCTCATCATAATTTTTTTTTCATAAATAAAGTTACTTTTGTTTTAGAATGGAGAGAACAGAAGTTTTTTTGCAAATGGACAGCTGAGAACCTAACTTCCAGAATAAACATGAGGTCAAACCTAGTCAAATAATTCACTAACTGACAGGAGAGAGGAGGGAACAGGGAAGAGGGAGGAAAGTATTAATTGGGCTCTTCCTGTATACCATCCTTGATGTTGGATGTTTTAATGCACATATTGACACCATCCAAGAGCTTTTTGCACTGATGGAAACATTCGATGTTACCTTATTCAATTCTTACAATGACCCTGTAAACACCCTGGAGTTCAGAGGTGTGACGTTGCCACCAAAAGCCACCAGCAAGAGGCAGGCATGAGATTCTTTTTATAAATTTATTTTTTTATTGGTGTTCAATTTGCCAACATATAGAATAACACCCAGTGCTCATCCCATCAAGTGCCCACCTCAATGCCCGTCACCCACTAACTCAGATCTGCTTCTAATGGTCTCACAGTTTCCACACTGCATGGTGCTCACTAGCCTATCTTCTACAAAAACAGTGCTGCTTGTTAGTAGAAATAATGCACTGCTAATCCTATGACATACATTTCATACACATTATCTCATTTCTTACCCCCAATTTATAGATGAGGAGACTGAGACTGATTGGTGGCCTAAATTCTTTGAAACAGAATTGAGAAAAGTGAGTGGGGGCTTGCCCCAGGATTCTGGGTTCTGACTTTAAATTCTGGGTTATCAATTAAATTCAGGTTTGAATTCCACTCTTTTCTAGATTTATTTTAATTGCATTTTTTCATGTTTGAAGAAAACAATTCTTTGAAGTTGAGGTTATTCTATCTGTGACCTCCTTGACTCACAGGCAAGAAAACAGAGGCCCAAAGAATATGATAACCCACTACAATATAGGGGTCAACCCCTTCCCAGGCCTGATGAAATGCTATCTGCAGATATAGTATCCTTTTGTCCCACCATAGGAATCCTAAATATTACTCAAAAGATCTATAAGAAAATTAGTTCAAAAATTAATCCAATCCTTTTGAAATATCGAATTAGACATGGTCATAAGGATACATGTATTTTAGAATGCTCTCAATAGTACTATATTTGGCACTGTGGTTCATTATTTAAAAAATCCTATTTTCTTTTTCTTGGAACAAGATTATACACCCTGGAGCAACAATGCTATACTAATACACCAACTCCATTTTTTTTAAAAGAATGAACTCAGAGCCTTAGGGGAGAATCCTCGTGATTAATGACAACACACAATGCAAAACCTATGCTTCACAAATTATGTCTCAATCCATCCTCATAATACATTCATTACTGTGAAGGATGTCCCAGAAAAAGTGACTATATCATAATATTATACCAAGTAAGCCTGAACAGAGGAAATAATTTTGGTTTTTTAAACGTGTTCTAGGGTGCCTGGGTGGCTCAGTCAATTAAGCATCTGCCTTTGGCTAAGGTCATGATCCCAGGGTCCAGCGATCGAGCCCCACATTGGGCTCCCTTCTTGGTGGGGAGCCTGCTTCTCCTTCTCCCCCCATTCGTGCTTTCTCTCTCAAATAAATACAATATTTTTAAATAAATAAATGTGTTCTCTATAGAGTACATTTCAGAACTCACTATTCACGTACACTGAGAAGAATGCTGACTGGGGGGAGTCAGATTCTTGGTGGGTTTTACAACAGATAAATTATCAGTTTAACTCAAAAAAGCCAAATAAGCCCACAGATTGTATTTTTTATTTTCTGATCCCATGTTGGGAATACTGTTTGGTTTCCCTGGATGTCAATCAACACCTAAGTGCACAGGGCCCCTGGGCTTTCCTAAATGGAGCTACATATCCTATGAGTTTAGACAATGGAAGAATAAAGAGCCTGGAAGGAAAAGCATTGGTATGAAAATCCTTAAGCAGCACTGCAGCAGGGAGACAAGGAAATATCTACAGAATCCTTTTTTAGAGCAAAGGAAGTAGTCATAGTACCATTTGGAATACACCAAGAGAAGAAAAAAGTTGGGCAGGGCAGCAGCCTGGTTATCTTCCACTATGAACAGCAGAAGTTTGAAGATACATCTCAATATACAGAACCTGGACTTTATCCTATACAGGCATTGGCTCTCATTACAAAAAGTGCAAGCTTTTTCCTTTTTCCTTTTTCTTATATTCCCTATACTTTTCATCCCCATGTTTTATTTATGTTATAACTGGAAGTTTGCATCTCTTAATCCCATTTACCTATTTCACCCACTCCTCTCTCCACCTCCTCTGGCAACCACCAGTTTGTTCCCTGCATTTATGAGTTTATTTCTATTTGTCCATTTCTTTTGTTTTTTAGATTCCACATACAAGTGAAATCA
Source organism: Canis lupus familiaris (assembly GCF_011100685.1). Lineage (NCBI taxonomy): Eukaryota > Metazoa > Chordata > Mammalia > Carnivora > Canidae > Canis > Canis lupus. Next base: position 21,705,369 of record NC_049230.1, read on the forward strand.
TATAGTATTTGTCTTTCTGACTTAATTATTATTTCTATAGTATTTTACTGTCTAACTTATTTCACCTAGCATATACCCTCTAGGTGCATCCATGTGGTTGCAAAAAGTAAGATTTCATTTTTGTTATGGCTCAGTAGTATTCCATTGCATATATATAGCACATCTTCTGTATCCATTCAGCTATCGATGGACACTTAAGTTGGTTCCATATCCTGGCTCCTACAAATAATGCTGCAATGAACATAAGGGTGCATACATCTTTTCAAATTGTTGAGTTTTTCTTCAGGTAAATATCCAGAAGTGGAATTACTGTATCATATGGCAGTTCTATTTCTAATTTTTTAAGGAACCTCCATACTGTTTTCCACAGTGGCTGCACCATTTTACATTCCCACCAACGGTGCACAGGGGTTCCCTTTTCTCCACATCCTCTCCAACACTTACTATATCTTGTCTTTCTGATACTAGCCAATTCTGACTGGTGTGAGGTATTACCTTACCATGCTTATGGATTGGCAGAATTAATATTGTGAAAATGTCAATGTTACCCAGGGCAATTTACATTTCTAATGCAATCCCTATCAAAATACCATGGACTTTCTTCAGAGAGTTAGAGCAAATTATTTTAAGATTTGTGTAGAATCAGAAAAGACCCCAAATAGCCAGGGGAATTTTAAAAAAGAAAACTATAGCTGGGGGCATCACAATGCCAGGTTTCAGGCTGTACTACAAAGCTGTGGTCATCAAGACAGTGTGGTACTGGCACAAAAACAGACACATAGATCAATGGAACAGAATAGAGGATCCAGAAGTGGACCCTCAACTCTATGGTCAACTAATATATGATAAAGGAGGAAAGACTATCCACTGGAATAAAGACAGTCTCTTCAATAAATGGTGCTAGGAAAATTGGACATCCACATGCAGAAGAATGAAACTAGACCACTCTCTTGCACCATACACAAAGATAAACTCAAAATGGATGAAAGATCTAAATGTGAGACAAGATTCCATCAAAATCTTATTATGGTTTTCATTTGCATTTCTCTTATGATGAGTGATATTGAGCATCTTTTTGTGTGTCTTTTGGCCATCTGTAGGTCCTCTCAAAAGTTCTTTTATAAAAGAAAATTAAACATTTTACATTTTTCTAAATTAATATATAGTTTCAACTAATTCTTCAGTGTCTACAGTATGCCCAGATTATACTATGTTACAACATTATTGTATTTAATCTCTTCTAATCTAACTCTCATGAACTCTTTGATGAAGTGGCTACTATTATTATCACTATTGCCATTTTATGGATGAAGAAACTGAGATTCAGTAAGGTCACTCTGCTAGTAGGTGGGAGAACAGGACCCCAATCTCTGCCCTTTGAGTTCCAGACACAGTGTTATTATCACCTCTGAATCCTGCTATTGTGCATTCATGATACCAAATTCCAAGTAATCAATGGAGCTTTGAATAAGAGTGGATCCTTAGGGACGCCTGGGTGGCTCAGTGGTTGGGCGTCTGCCTTTGGCTCAGGGCGTGATCTCCGTGTCTGGGATCGAGTGCCTGCGAGGAGCCCGCTTCTCCCTCTGCCTCTCTCTCTCACTGTCTCTCATGAATAAATAAATAAAATCTTAAAAAAAAAAAAAAAGAGTGGATCCTTAAAAGATGCCTTTGTATTGAGGTATAACTTTGTCCTGAGGAAATCCTTTCTGGGTAGCCCGGGTGGCTCAGCGGTTTAGCTCCGCCTTGGGTCCAGGGCCTGATCCTGGAGACCCGGGATCGAGTCCCACGTCCGGATCCCTGCACGGAGCCTGCTTCTCCCTCTGCCTGTGTCTGTGCCTTCTCTCTCTCTCTCTCATGAATAAATAAAGCCTTAAAAGAAATCCTTTCTAAATAAAAGAATTATCTCTTCAAATATGATGAGAATGTCACAGGATTCTCTGCCTCCAGCTAAATCACAGAAGTTTAGAGCTAAGATTTTTAGTAGTTTCTACTACGAACTCCTTATTTAACAGATGATGAAATTGAAACCCAGGGAACAGGGTGACTGGCCCAAGTTCACACTAATGGTCAGTAAAGCAAGTAAAAAAGAAAATCTCCAGTTCCTAGTTCAGCACAATATGTGGTACAAAAGTAAGTAGTATTACACTTTTGATGTTCAGACATCTTCCACTCAATTTTCTGAAGAGAGTGACATATATCAAATGTGCACTACTTGTTAAAATTGCCTAGAAGAATTTACAAATCATATACATAAGCACAGTTACCCAAGTAGAAACTTTCAACAGTATTTTTCATTTTAAGGTCCAAAAGTATATAAACACCCAGTACAAGTCTTAACCAAAGGCTTTACCACAGTTAAAGTTTATTAAGCTGCCAAAAAAATATTTCAGTTAATATTTTAATAGCTACAATTAGGGCATTCTCATCATGGAATAATTTATGAACATGTACACCTATCTACAAGTTTTGTGAATGGTTATAGTCACTTTGAACAAAAAATAATTATGGCATGTGATGACTATTATAAAATTCACTCAAAATCAGTTTGACAAGCTAATATCAGTGATATTTTGATACTTTGCTCAGTGTCACTGATCAGAAACATGAATGCTACTGCAACATGAATGCTACTGCAAAGAAGAATTACGTTCATCTAAAATAACTACTGCACTTTAAGGGAGCCAGACTTATAGTCACAATAAAAACAGGATTATAACTTAAAACTTTTTTAACATCGTCAGATGTGGATGAGCTGAAACAAAACACTAAGATGTTCGCAGCACTGGAGAGTCAGAAGGCACTTTGAACAATGTCTTTCCCCCTTCCAATGTCATTCTTCTTAGAATGCACCAATCCTAGTCTGTTAAACTTAGGGTAAAAAAAGACAGTGAAGTGGCTGCGGACCATGTTCGTACTTTAAAAATCATTCTGATGGTTTGTACCTAGTAAGTGCTCAATATTTGTTGATTGCATTACTTGTTTTTCCACTGCCAGAAAAGAACAGCATCTATGCTAACAAGTGTGTACCCAGAAAGTACAGAGCAGAAATGCAGTTCTCCCATGGAAGTGTGTCTGACTTAAATGACTCTTGATGTGTGTTTTACAGATCATGGATGGCAAGCTGACCAACGCTCAGATCATTCTTCTCATTGACAATGCCAGGATGGCAGTGGATGACTTCAGCCTCAAGTAAGTTCCTTCTTCATCATATTGTGGGGAGTTTTCATTTGCTGTTTTTGTTTTGCTTTATTTGGGGGGGTTCCTCTTGTTTTTGTTTTGCTAAAGGAAAGCTTATCTCACTGTTAGCCACATGTAACATCTTAATAAAATATAATTAAAAGCATAATAGGAATGAATACTTGACTGAACTCTAAACAACCTAGATATAAAATACACCTTGTAGCATGGGAAAGTTTGAATATGAACCAAGAATTAGATGATATTAAAGAGTTATTATTAGCTCTTTAGGTGTGATAATGTAATTATGCTTATTTAGAAAACTGGGTTTTTTTGTTTTGTTTTTTTTTTTTAGAAAACTGGGGTTTTTTTCTTATTTTAATTCTAGTATAGTTAACATACAGTGTCATATTCCTTTCAGGTGTAGAATATACTGATTCAACACTTCTATACATCACCCAGTGCTCATCATCACAAGTGCACTCCTTAACTCCCATCACCTGTTTCCCCTACCCATTGCCCCTCAGGTAACCATCAGTTTGTTCTCCATAATTAAGAGTATGCCCATCACTTAGATTTAACAGCTGTTAACATTTGCTTCATTCTTTTTTTTTTAAGATTTATTTATTTATTTGAGAGAAATGGAGAGTGTGTGGTAGGGAGGTACAGAGGAAGAGAGAGAATCCCAAGCAGACTCTGCACTGAGCACAGACCCCCAACTCAGGGCTCAATCTCACAACCCTGATATCATGACCAAGGCCAAAACCAAGAGTTAGACACTTAACCAACTGAGCTCTGGGTGCCCCCTTTTGCTTCATTCTTAATGAAAATTCTTGTTTTTAAAAGATATATTCCTAAGTACTTAGGGGTTAAGTGTTGTAATGTCTATAATTCAGTTTAAAATACAAAATAGGGGATCTCTGGGTGGCTCAGTGGTTTATTGCCTGCCTTCAGCCCAGGGCATGATCCTGGAGTCCTGGGATTGAGTCCCGCATCAGGCTCCTGCTTCTCTCTCTTTCTCTCTCTCGAATAAATAAATAAAATTTAAAAAATAAAATAAAATACAAAATAGAGTATAGATGAAGCAAAATGTTAACAGTTAGAGTCTAAGTGATGGGCATAGGACTGTTTATTATTTCATCCTAATTTAAAAAAAACATAACAACATTGTTATTAACAAGTCTTCATCACAGAAAAACCTGCATGAAACAGACATATGAAAGATGTGCAGCATATGTTCATTTGCTCTTATTAAACCTAAAAACTAAGAGATTCACCTCCAGACTGAAGTGAATCCTTACAAGGCCATAGTCTTCCAACAATAGGTGTATTCTTCTCTTCCTTCCAACCAAAGGTATGAAAATGAACACTCCTTCAAGAAAGATCTAGAAATTGAAGTTGAAGGTCTCCGAAAGACCTTGGATGATCTGACCATTGTCACAACAGATTTGGAACAGGAGGTTGAGGGGATGAGGAAAGAGCTTATCCTCATGAAGAAGCGACATGAGCAGGTAGGACTACCCAGGACCTCCTGGTAACTAGCACAGCTTTTAACAGGCACTTTCCGATGATTCAATAGCCCAGAAGCCCAGAAGAAACCATCATCTGAATGCCGGTCCTAGTGTCCTTCAACCTAAGTAATTATAAGGAACCATATAAACATCTAATTTTTCCAGCTTCAGGCTTATCTATTCAGTGTCAAATCCAACAGCCAAAATATAATCATAATTAATGACAAATCAGTCAACAATTTTGCTAATACACAATGTTTACCTCGACTTATTTGTTAATATAGTACTGTAAGAATAAATGCATGAGCTTGAACTTCCTTCGTTGACCCAATGTGCAAAAAACTGGAGGACAGTAGAATAAAGAGAACTTGCCACTAACCAAGGTAAATAAAACTAGTGGCAAAACTGAAGAATCTTAATTTCCATAAGCATTTAAATGACTTTGAAAAAGTTACCATCCATCTGAAGTCCCTGAGACTCTGATGCAATAAGAAAAGCAATCCCCATTTTAGGCAAACAAAATTGCTAATGAACATCAAAGAACCTCAGTTCTGAACAGTTGGTTAGACAATGATTGTAAATTAAACCTGTCCTACGGTTTCTTGATTTTCGTGATATTCTATGGGTGCCAGCCCTACAGAGTCATAATGCATTGACAAGATATTAAAAGGCTTTATACCTTTTGACTTTGGGTTGCTGGAATGCCTCCTGAAAGCCTTAGCCTATAATCTGAAATGTTAAACTGTTGAATTGTGCCATCACTTCACCCATGAACATGTGATGAAGAGTGCTTTACATGCTATGTAAGCATAATTCTTTGTGAAACATTTCCAAACAGGGATTATAAATTTTATTTTATTTTTTATTTATTTATGATAGTCACACACAGAGAGAGAGAGAGAGAGAGTCAGAGACACAGGCAGAGGGAGAAGTAGGCTCCATGCACCGGGAGCCTGACGTGGGATTCGATCCCGGGTCTCCAGGATCGCGCCCTGGGCCAAAGGCAGGCGCTAAACCGCTGCGCCACCCAGGGATCCCCCAAACAGGGATTAATTCAATAATCACAGAAGCCATTTGATTACCTATCTAATCTAGTGCTATTTTTTATTTTCTAAGGTTATAATAGAAAAATATACGATGTTTTGCCATTAATGAATAAGATAATAACTAAGAAATCAAACCATACCAGTAAAAGAATAAAAAACCACAAGAGCTGAATTTTTAAAAGACCTGTTAACTGCTGCCAGTCAACACACTTCTGGTCTTCTGATTACCAAAGCCAGTTCATTTTCTTTCTCTATTACTAAACAGGAAATGAAGGAACATCATATGCCAAATGACTTCAAGGTCAATGTGAAGGTGAATACAATTCCAGGAGAAGATCTGATTAAGGTCCTGGAGGATATGAGGCAGGAATATGAATTTATAATAAAGAAGAAGCATCAAGACTTGGACACTTGGTATAAAGAGCAGGTAAAGGAAAGGTGCTCAAACTTCCCAAAGGTTCCATTTCCATGTGGTCCCAATGCCAATGCCTCTGCCCTTTGCTTGTCTCATAGGCAGCAGCCATGGCCCAGGAGGTGGCCAGTCCAGCAACTGTGCAGAGTAGCCAAAGTGACATCCATGAACTGAAGCGCACTTTCCAGGCCCTGGAGATTGACCTGCAGGCACAGCGCAACAGAGTGAGTCTGAGCTAGGGTCAGGTACCACCTCCTCCTTGACTTCTCTTGACTCTCTTGATTTCTTGCCTGGGCCTCTCTCTCCAACTCCCTTGGGACATTTCTTACTTCCCACTTTCCATCCAGATTGTTCAAAATGATAATGGTAATAAGAGCTATCATTTATTGTGGCACAAGGTTTCTACCTTGTGCCACAGTGTATGCCAGGGAGTTCATTATGTTAACTGCCATCAATCCTCACATTAACCTTTCCAGGCAGGTCTTTGTGTTCTCATTTTATAGATGAGGAAACCAAAGCTCCAGATAAATTGTCCAAAGTCATACAAATAGTAAGTGGCCAGTGGTATAACCACCTGGTGTTTGAGGAGAAGTGTGGGGGGTCTAGTACGTCCTCATAATCTCACCAGTACTCTCCCCACTTACAACCAGGATGCCCCCTGAAGCCCTAATACAAAGAAATTCTGGTGTCAACATGAATTGGTGGCAAATCCAGCCCTGTCTGACTCCAAAGTAGTGCTCTGTCCATTATATATATATATATATATATAGATGTCTTATCATCCAGTAAACTATAAATTCTTATTTCTAAGTCATTTCTATATATCATCCAGTAAACTATAAATTCTTATTTCTAAGTCATTTCTATAATTTTCATGGTTTTTAGTAAAATGCTTTGTATGAGTGTCACAAGCACTCAAAATCATTAAATGAAATCTGTCATTTGATTCCCATTTGAATCTTCTAATCATTTATCAATATTATTTCCAAGTGCTACTCTGCCCTTGATCTTGAGGAGAATAATTGGTTCATTCTATTGGAGATACACATGGTAAATTACTGTTATGTTTTAGGAATAAGTGATGGTAAACAGACATTTAAAAGGTACATTGTCAAGGTGATAATAATGAGCACAGAAATAATTACAGTGTTTAATGGCTTTCAAAGCATTTGGACATGCAGTATTTCACAACAACCATGTGAGGTCAGCAAGACATTTGCATTCATTTTTATGCATTCTACTATCTGATACTATTCTAAATACTAAGGATTCTATAATAAGGGAATTTACATTCTAGTTTGGATGACCGATCATAATATATATGTGAGATGGAGAAAAGTGCTACTAAGAAATGAAGCATGGAGTGAGGAGGTCAGGCATGCTGAAATATAGAGCCGCCAATTTAAAAAGGGTAGCCAGGAAAGGTTTTACTGTTAAGGTGAACAAAAACCTAGAAGTGGTGAGCAGGTGCATTACATGGCTATGGAGAGAGGGTTCCAGGTGGAGGGAACAGCAAATGCAAAAGCCATGAGGCACAGGTATGTCAGTTGGGTTGGAGGAATAGCAGGAAAGCCAATGTGTCCATAATGAATGAACAAAGGAAAGAACAAAGGAGAGAAGAGGAGGAAAGGGAAGGGGTGACCCTTGGGGTAAAAGTGGGGTCAGACTGTGTAGCTTGTCCCTTGGAGGGAAGTCTAAAGGAATTTGGAACAGCAGATACAGAGAAGCTGTACACTTTGAGGAGCTTTGCTATAGGTGAAGGAGAGCAGAGAAATTGAATGACAACTAAATGTAGATATGGATTCAAGAGAGAAAATTTTTAAGGTGGGAGAAATTATTCTATTTGAAAGCCAATGGGAAGAATCTGGTAGAGAGGAAAATATTAATGATACAAGAAAGTGGGCAATTGCTCAAATGACTGGAGCACAGACAGCTCATGCATTGTAACAGGAGAAGAGCAAGAACTTGGACACAGGCTCATGGGTGTGAGTGGAAGTAATGTTGGGAACTTGTTGGGATCCTCTCCTGATGGCTTTCATTTCCTCAAGACAGGAAGCAAGGCCATGGGCTGAAAGAAAGGAGAGGGAGGAGGGGATCTAAGGACAGAGGAGAAGGAATGCAGTAGCCCTCTGGGAGAACAGGAGAGTGATGAGTGCAGGCCAGGCAGCATTAAGTGCCCTGTGAAAGTTAACACCATAAGCAAATGAGATTATCCAGCATAGTTGCGAGTTTCTCCTGAAGATTTAAGTTACACACTCCAGAAAAGTGGGTGGGAAATCCAAACAGAACAGGGTCTTGATCTCAGTTCTCCGTATCCTAGTGTGGCAACTTCATTGTGCAGCTTTTAGGATTTCCTCAATAATGACAATTCATTATCATTGTCATAATCAATGAGCATTGCTTGGGACTATGGATGCTAGATTGACCAAATTGAAATATAGGCCATCCAGTTAAATTTGAATTTCAAATACAAAGCAAAGGGTGTGGGGTTTTTTTTGTTTTTTTGTTTTTAGTATAAGTATGTCCCGTGCAATATTGAGGCAATTTTTAGGACATACTTGTACTAATAAATTACTCATTGCTCATCTGAAATTCAAATTTAGCTAGGTGCTATTTTATCCAGCATCCCTACTTGAGACCCTTCTCTGAAGATACAAAGAGACAGCTGTCCCAGTTTCTATTTCTCCCGGGAGTTTTCTATATGGCCACAGATAAAATATAAGCATGAGGAGGTAAAGAATAAATCAGAGCAAGGCAGCGTATGCCCAACCCCAAATGAGTAGCATACTCAATAAACACTGCAGGAACATAGCAAAGCTGCCAAGAGCTCCCCAACACAAAGAAATGGGCTTCAAAAATTCTGACTTTCGTGCACTCCTCACTGCCCAAGCCCCAAACCTGTGAGTCTGTCAGGTGCCCACTTTTGCATCCCAGAAGCCACCAGAGTGATCAGTATAATCCAACTACTCAGTAAGCCTACATTATTGAAGCAGCCAAGCTATCAGCCAATTAATGGAAGAAACATCATATCCTCTTTCAGAAATCTGCTTTAGAGAACATGTTATCAGAGACCCAGTCTCGGTACTCCTGCCAGCTCCAGGACATGCAACAGATCATCTCCCACTATGAGGATGAATTGAGGCAGCTGCGCCATGACCTGGAGCGTCAGCACAATGAATACAAGGTCCTCCTGGGCATCAAGACCCACCTAGAGAAGGAAATCGCCACCTACCAGCAGCTTCTGGAGGGAGAGAGTGAGGGGTAAGGCAAAGGCTGGCAGGGGAGGAGGACAAAATAACATTGAGTTTTTGTGTGTGCCTTCATATACCTCAGAGTTCTGTTAGCAATCATCACTCCAGAGAAAGAAAAGTTTATGTTGAATTTCTTCTGGATATTTAAATCAGGTTGTATCTCATTAAATAGCAAGTATGAATTAATCAGCTATTCCCAGGGTACTAAGATTTGAAGTCAATTGTTAAAATTAATATGTTAAAATCTCCAAAAAGAAACAACTAGGAAGGCTTGGCTATAGTATTTCCCACTGGGAATGCATACAATTTTGGCTCCAAAAACAAAACAAAACAAAAAGCCCAGAAGGTTGGAAGGATATTTTAGTCTGACAGTATAAGAAGATTCCTAAGAGGTTGAGAAGTCTGGATTCTTCAATGTGGCATTTCTGAGCAACTTGGGAAATGACAATAGTTGTCTGGGTGGAAAAAAGGACACATGCATTCTATGACCCAAGAAAAAAGTTTTAGAATTTTTTTTAAAAAAATACATAGAGGCACTTGGCTGGCTTAGTTAATAGGACATGAGGCTCTTGATTGTGGTGTTGTGACTTGGAGCCCCACATTGGGTGTAGATATTGCTTAAATAAATAAACTTAAAAAATAAAATTAAATAAAAATACATAAATAAAAGACTATCAGACCAAACTTTGAACAGTCTGAAAAGCCCAAGGGTTCCAGGCTTCAAACCCAGACCCTGAAAAAGATCCCAGTGGAGGCAAAGCCTGCAGCCAGCTGAAAGAATGGAGGTAGTTTGGTAGACTTCCCTTGGTCCTAAGGTCAGTGGGAGGCAGTACTCACTTCCTTCTGGATCCAGGAAGGTTTTCCCATGAACTCATGAACTTGAGACTACAGAACTCAGCCAATTATCCTCATTAAAGAGCTATGAATTTACAAGCAAGCAAAGGAAGTTAGTTCACCTTGAGGAATTTTTATGATTGTTGCTAACACTAGAATGAGCTGTAATTCTTATCATTTTTATAGGACAATGGAGGAATCGAAGTCAAGTGTTAAAGGTAAAATTTTCTTTCATTGTTTGAATCTACTTTTTTAAAAATGAATCAACATGTTTATTCATTCTATAGTACTCATAATCCTTAGTGTACTCCCAAATATCCTGTGTTCGATTTTTATTTTACCCCAGATGGCAAGGAATTTTGAATTAACTCAAATTAGATAAAAAAGAAAAAAGTGAGCTCTCAGTATTGTCTTCAATAATACACATGCAAGTCCTCTGCCAGCAATAAAATAGATAGCAATGATCATTCATATTATTACATCTCTGTTAAGTTATGGGGTCTGTTTAATAAACTGCTAGATTACAAGAAAATTATTTCACATAATTTACCAAACTACATTCTGTTAAACATTAGTGTTCTGTGAGACTTTAATTGTGTATTACAAAAAATGTGTCCCATGACCAGAAATGGTTGAAATGCTAGGTACCACTATCCTCCTCATGAACAGTCATGCATTTCAGTAAGTTAAAGATAGACCAGGCACTCCTGTGAGGGAGAAAAGAAACAGAAAAGAGAAAGAACTATCAAAAGTTTTACTTGCTTAACTTGGTGTTACCAAAAATCCTTGACCTGGGAACCCTACTTTCTCAGATTGCCTTTAATATCTCATGGAAAAGTTCTAAGAAACCATAGTTTGGTACAAGTGGCACTTTTCTGATTAGTTTGTGATAAAAGTGTTCTAAGGCATTAGATTCAGAGAATCAGGGTTTCAGGGACCATCATGGGCAGCTGGTCTAACTGCTACTTCTCTGCAAGATATTGACAAATGGTCTGTTAGCCTACTTACACGTGTCCAGAAACAGGGAACCCATTACTTGATGGAGTGGCCTACTCTACTGTTGGAGAGGTTGATTTAACAAAGTTTTCCCTGTATCTCTATTAATGTTAGATCTTCCCTTTGGTCTAGAATCAGTTTCCTGGTGTGTCAACAAAGCACATATTCAAGTAAATCATAACTTTGAAAACAGTGACCATGATAAGCATCTCTGGCTTCTCAGCCATCTTTCATGCTTTCTAGATCTTTAAATGAGGTGTCCAGAATGGTATTTAGTGCTCTGTTAGCTCATAGAACCTGTGATACAAGTACAACAAAGCATGCAGAAGCCAGAAGGCCTCCCAAAGAGCATATAGTCAGAGCCTAGATTCTGTATCAGACAAATCTAAGATGCAGGTCTTGGCCTCTAGATGATGACACTATTCACACATTCTTGTTTCCTGGAGGGTGGGAGGAAAAAACCTTCTTTGGTGAGATCTCTTTAACCCCAGCAGAACCTGCCATATTGCTGTGTGATCATTTTGGAAGGGACAGGGAAGCTTCAGGTACTGAGAACAGGGAACTACAAATGACTTTTTCAGATGGTAAGAGGAGCATGGCAGTCATCTCTTCATTGCTTTTTTCCCTCAGCAACAAAGATCAAGGCCATCACACAGGAGAGCGTCAATGGAAGAATAATTCTTTCTCAAGTGAATGAGATCGAAAAGTATGCATAAGGCCAATAAAAGTTTTGGCCTATTATAAGAACTACTTTTCCCCAATGGAAATTCTTGCCCAGACAAAGGGGTGAGTCCTAAGAGGTATCCTTGAAGTTATCAAACTCAGAATCTTATTTTTTTCCTCTGTAAGACAATCTCACCAGACATTCCATAATGATCTTAATATATTGCTATACTTTTTGAATCAAAGTATGAGTTTATGAGCTTTTTAAAGCTCTACTTTCCTACTACAATCTTTAGATTGCCATTGCTACATGCTGTTTTGTAGTCAATAAAACTCTATACCAGCTGCATCATGTCTTTGTTTATACCACATCATATTCATGTCATTTTTATATCAAGGTCTCATCCTAAGAAAAGATTCTTAGGGCACTGTCCATGAAAGAAAGGGACCTTAATACTTTGACCATGTCTGCGGCAGCCAAACACTGGGCAGAATTGTTACACTGCAGCCATTCAACCTAGTGACAAGATGTGGCTCATGAGGCTTTCCAGACCTCTGCCAACAGGAAGGGGAAAAACAGAGAAGGAAGGCCTAGAAAGTCTCACTGGGAATGTGAGAGGACCAAAAATTATTCTAGCTCACATACATACATACATACAATTAGAGAAGGGAATTCAGGGGGAGAAAACCCTTATTACAAACAGACACTAAGACCCTAAAAGAGGAAGTGACTTGTCCAACATCTAAAATACAAATATTAGGACCCGAGTATTATGGGAGGTGGAGTAGGGGCTGAAGCACAGAGACTTTGCACCTCTGTCCTCTCAAGAAGGTGCCTTTCTCTCAAACTATAGCAGCGTAAGCCACTGTTCCAAGACTGGTACAAAGGAGCAATGTTGGAGAAAAGGAAGATGGAAATCCATATATCTGTAAGGCATCATCAGAATGCTGTACATGGAATTATAGGATATACACAATTTTAAGGGACCACAAGCATAGACTAGTCAAACTCTCCCATTTTACAGACAAATAAACTGATGCCCAGAATAAGAAATGCATTTAATCAAAGACTCACTGGATTGTTGCTAGGCTACATCCAGCTCTCTCAACTCTGTTAACTGTTGTTAAACTACAAGTGGTAGGATGTAGTTAGTGCCATTATTATCTAACACATTTGCAATGTCCCATGTTTTTTTTGTTTTATGTTTTAATACTTTCTTGGAAAGGATAGCTTTTGATATTTTCTGAACTCGGCATTTGTCAAAACTGAATTGGTCTTCCCTTTAAGGAATTTAAATAGTGTTTCTGACTCCTCATCCCCAAAGAATGGAAAACCATCCCCTAACATCTGAAATTAGGCAAAAGGAACCCGAGATAATCATGTCATTATCACACAATTCAAAAATGTGTTACTGGTTTAACTAAATACACTAATCATCTGGAGTAAATTTGCAAACTTATCATTTAAGATAACCTCAAAAAATAACCATTACACTAATACTTTCAGTGAATTTTCTTTGTGCAGTATTTGTGGAGACTTTTGATGTTTTGGGGAGCAAGAGTGGATCCATATTAGATTTTCTTTTTTCTATTTTTTTTTCTTTTCTATTGGAGCTCAATTTGCCAACATATAGCATAACACCCACTGCTCATCCCATCAAGTGCCCCCCTCAGTGCCCGTCACCCATTCACCCCCACCTCCCGCCCACCTCCTTTTCCACCACCCCTTGTTCGTTTCCCAGAGTTAAGAATCTCTCAGTTCTGTCTCCCTCTCTGATATTTCCCACTCATTTACTCTCCTTTCCCCTTTAATCCCTTTCACTATTTTTTATATTCCCCGAATGAATGAGACCATATGTTTGTCCTCCGATTGACTTACTTCACTCAGCATAATATCCTCCAGTTCTATCCATGTCGAAACAAATGGTGGGTATTTATCATTTCTAATAGCTGAGTAATATTCCATTGTATACATAAACCACATCTTCTTTATCCATTCATCTTTTGATGGACACCAAGGTTCTTTCCACAGTTTGGCTATTGTGGACATTGCTGCTAGAAACATTGGGGTGCAGGTGTCTCAGTCTTTCACTGCATCTGTATCTTTGAGGTAAATCCCCAATAGTTCAATTGCTGGGTGGTAGGGCAGTTCTATTTTTAACTCTTTGAGGAACCTCAGTTCCTCAGTTTTCCAGAGTGGCTGCACCAGTTCACATTCCCACCAACAGTGCAAAAGGGTTCCCCTTTCTCCACATCCTCTCCAACATTTGTTGTTTCCTGCCTTGTTAATTTCCCCTATTCTCACTGGTGTGAGGTGGTATCTCATCGTGGTTTTGATTTGTATTTCCCTGATGGCAAATGATGCGGAGCATTTCCTCATGTGTTTGTTGGCCATGTGTATGTCTTCTTTGGTGAAATTTCTGTTCATGTTTTTTGCCCATTTCATGATTGGATTGTTTGTTTCTTTGGTGTTGAGTTTAATAAGTTCTTTATAGATCTTGGATACTAGCCCTTTATCTGATATATCATTTGCAAATATCTTTTCCCATTAATAGGTTGTCTTTTAGTTTTGTGGACTATTTCTTTTGCTGTGCAGAAGCTTTTTATCCTGATTAAGTCCCAATAGTTCATTTTTGCTTTTGTTTCCCTTGCCATGATAGATGTATCTTGCAAGAAGTTGGTGTGGCCAAGTTCAAAAAGGGTGTTGCCTGTGATCTCCTCTAGGATTTTGATGGATTCTTGTCTCTCATTTAGATCTTTCATCCATTTTGAGTTTATCTTTGTATATGGTGTAAGAGAATGGTCCAGTTTCCTTCTTCTGCATGTGGCTGTCCAATATTCCCAAAACCATTTATTGAAGAGACTGTCCTTTTTACAGCGGATAGTCTTTCCTGCTTTGTCAAATATTAGTTGGCCATAGAGTTGAGGGCCCATTTCTGGGTTCTCTATTCTGTTCCATTGATCTATGTGTCTGTTTTTGTGCCAGTACCACACTGTCTTGATGATCACAGCATTGTAGTACAACTTGAAATCTGGCATTGTGATGCTCCCAGCTCTGGTTTTCTTTTTTAATATTCCCCTGGCTATTTGGGGTCTTTTCTTACCCCCACACAAATCTTAAGATGATTTGTTCCAACTCTCTAAAGAAAGTCCATGGTATTTTGATAGGGATTGCATTTGTGTAAATTGCCCTGGGTAACATTGACATTTTCACAATATTAATTCTTCCAATCCATAAGCATGGAATTTTTTCCCATCTCTTTGTGTCTTCCTCAATTTCTTTAGAAAGTGTTCTATAGTTTTTAGGGTATAGATCCTTTACCTCTTTGGTTAGGTTTATTCCTAGGTATCTTACACTTTCGGGTGCAATTGTAAATGGGACTGACTCCTTAATTTCTCTTTCTTCAGTTTCATTGTTAGTGTAGAGAAATGCCACTGATTTCTTTCTGTGCATTGATTTTGTATCCTACCGTACTGCCAAATTGCTGTATGAGTTCTAGCAATCTTGGGGTGGAGGCTTTTGGGTTTTCTATGTACAGTATCATGTCATCTCTGAAGAGGGAGAGTTTGAATTTTTCTTTGCTAATTTGAATGCCTTTTATTTCTTTTTGTTGTCTGATTGCTGAGGCTAGGACTTCTAGTACTATGTTGAATAGCAGTGGTGAGAGTGGACATCCCTGTCTTGTTCCTGATCTTAGGGGAAAGGCTCCCAGTGCTTCCCCATTGAAAATGAGATTTGCTGTGGGCTTTTCGTAGATGGCTTTTTTTTTAATTTATTTTTTATTGGTGTTCAATTTACTAACATACAGAATAACCCCCAGTGCCCGTCACCCATTCACTCCCACCCCCCGCCCTCCTCCCCTTCTACCACCCCTAGTTCGTTTCCCAGAGTTAGCAGTCTTTACGTTCTGTCTCCCTTTCTGATATTTCCCACACATTTCTTCTCCCTTCCCTTATATTCCCTTTCACTATTATTTATATTCCCCAAATGAATGAGAACATGTAATGTTTGTCCTTCTCCGATTGACTTACTTCACTCAGCATAATACCCTCCAGTTCCATCCACGTTGAAGCAAATGGTGGGTATTTGTCATTTCTAATAGCTGAGTAATATTCTATTGTATACATAAACCACATTGTAGATGGCTTTTAAGATGTTGAGGAATGTTCCCTCTATCCCTACACTCTGAAGAGTTTTGATCAGGAATGGATGCTGTATTTTGTCACATGCTTTCTCTGCATTTATTGAGAGGATTGTATGGTTCTTGTTTTTTCTCTTGTTGATATCATCTATCACATTGATTGTTGTACGAGTGTTGAACCACCCTTGCATCCCAGGGATAAATCCCACTTGGTGATGGTGAATAATCTTCTTAATGTACTGTTGGATCCCATTGGCTAGTATCTTCTTGAGAATTTTTGCATCTGTGTTCATCAGGGATATTGGTTTATAATTCTCCTTTTTGGTGGGGTCTTTGATTTTGGAATTAAGATGATGCTGGCATCATAAAAGGAGTTTGGAAGTATTCTGTCCCTTTCTATCTTTTGGAGCAGCTTTAGTAGAATAGGTATTGTTTCTTCTTTAAACGTTTGATAGAACTCCCCTGGGAAGCCATCTGGCCCTGGACTTTAGTGTCTTGGGAGGTTTTTGATGACTGCTTCTATTTCCTCCCTGATTATCGGCCTGTTCAGGTTTTCTATTTCTTCCTGTTCCAGTTTTGGTAGTTTGTGGTTTTCTAGAAATACATCCATTTCTTCTAGATTGCCAAATTTATTGGTGTATAGCTGCTCATAATAAGTTTTTAAAATCGATTGATTTTCCTTGGTATTGGTGGTGACCTCTCCTTTCTCATTCATGATTTTATTAATTTGAGTCTTTTCTCTCTTCTTTTTAATATGGCTGGCTAATGGTTTATCTATCTTTTTAATTCTTTCAAAGAACCAGCTCCTGGTTTTGTTGATCTGTTCCACAGTTCTTCTGGTCTCTATTTCATTGAGTTCTGGTTGAATCTTTATTAATTCTCTTCTTCTGCTTGGTGTAGGATCTATTTGCTGTTTTTTCTCCAGCTCCTTTAGGTGCAAGGTTAGCTTTTTTATTTGAGTTCTTTCCAGTTGTTGGATGGATGCTGGTATTGTGACGTTTTTTCCCTCTTAGGACTGACTGCTTTTGCTGTATCCCAAATATTTTGAATGGCTGTATCTTCATAATCAGGTCTCAACCCATACCAAAAGATTGGGATTGTCCCCTCCATATTTTCAGACCACAATGCTTTGAAACTAGAACTCAATCACAAGAAGAAATTTGGAAGAATCTCAAACACGTGGAGGTTAAAGAGCATCCTGCTAAAAGATGAAAGGGTCAACCAGGAAGTTAGAGAAAATTAAAAAGATTCATGGAAACTAATGAAAATGGGTCGAATCTTTTTAAGGGGAGGAGGGCAGGGGGTGAGGGTGACTGGTTGGCGGGCACTAATGGGGGCACTTGACGGGATGAGCACTGGGTGTTATTCTGTATGTTGGCAAATTGAACACCAATAAAAAATAAATTTATTATTAAAAAAAATAAAGTTCTTGTTTCTTTGGAGATGTTGTGGTTAGAATATCTGTCATTGGCAGAAAGTGCCATGTTGAAGTCTCCCAATATTAGTACATTATTATCTAAGTATGTCTTTGCTTATTAATTGATTAATCTTTTAAAAAAAAGAGTGGATCCTTAAAAGATGCCTTTGCATTGAGGTATAATTTTGTCCTAAGGAAATCCTTTCTAAATAAAAGAATTATCTGTTCAAATATGATGGGAATGTCACAGGATTCTCTGCCTCTAGCTAAATCACAGCAGTTTAGAGCTAGGATTTTTAGTAGTTTCTACTACAAACTCCTTATTTAACAGATGATGAAATTGAAACCCAGGGAACAGATGATGAAATTGATTGATATACTTGGCAGCTCCCACATTAGGGGCATAAATATTCATGACTGTTAGGTCCTCTTGTTAGATAGATCCTTTACGTATGATATAGTGTCCTTATTCATCTCTTACTACAGTCTTTGGTATAAACTTTAATTTATCTGATATGAGTGAGGATTGCTACCCCAACTTTCTTTTGAGGACCATTTGAATGGTAAATGGTTCTCCAACCTTTCATTTTCAGGCTGGCAGTGTCCTTAGGTCTAAAATGAGTATGAGTCTCTTGTAGACAGCAAATAGATGGGTCTTGTTTTTTTATCCAGTCTGAAACCCTGCATCTTTCAATGGGATCATTTAGCCCATTCACATTCAGAGTAACTACTGAAAGATATGAATTTAGTGTCATTGTAATATCTATTCAGTCCCTGTTTTGTGGATTATTTCTTTGAGCTTCCCCTTTCTTTTACAGAGTCCCTCTTAATATTTCTTGCAGAGCTGGTTTGGTGGTCACATATTCTTTCAGTTTCTGCCTATCTTGGAAGCTCTTTATCTCTCCTTCTATTCTGAATGAGAGCCTTGTTGGATAGAGTATTCTTGGCTGCCTGTTCTTCTCATTTAGGATCCTGAATATATCCTGCCACCCCTTTCTGGCCTGCCAGGTCTCTGTGGAGAGGTCTGCTGTTAATCTAATATTTCTCCCCATATAAGTTAGGGATCTCTTGTCTCTTGCTGCTTTAAGGATTTTCTCTTTATCTTTGGAATTTGCAAGTTTCCCTATTAAATGTCAGGGTGTTGAATGGTTTTTATCAATTTTTGGGGGGGGGGGACTCTCTATCTCCTGAATATGAATGCCTGTTTCCCTCCCTAAATTAGAGAGGCTTTCAGCTATGATTTGTTTAAATATGCTTTCTGGCCCTCTGGCCCTCTGGGTGCTCTCTGGAACCCCAATTATATGTAGTTTTTTCCTTCTGAGGCTATCATTTATTTCCCTCCCCAAATTAGAGAAGCTCTCAGCTATTATTTGTTTAAATATGCTTTTTGGAACTCTAGCCCTCTGGGTGCTCTCTGGAACCCCAATTATATGTAGTTTTTTTCCTTCTGAGGCTATCATTTATTTCCCTTAACTTTTTCTCATGGTCTTTTAATTGTTTTTCTTTTTTTTCCTCAGCTTCCTTCCTTGCCATCAACTTGTCTTCTGTGTTACTCACTCTTTATTCTACCTCATTAACCCTCGTAGTTAGCCCTCCTCCCCCAGTTTAGATTGTATCTCATTTAATTGATTTTTAATTTTGGGCTGATTAGATCTAAATTCTGCAGTCATGAAGTCTCTTGATTCCTTTATGCTTTTTTTCCAGAGCCACCAGTAGCTTTATAATTGTGCTTCTGAATCAGCTTTCTGACATCAAATTATAATCCAAATTCTGTAACTCTGTGGCAAAGAGTACTGTTTCTGATTCTTTCTTTTGTGGTGAGTTCCTCTTTCTAGTCATTTTGCTCAGTGAAGAGTGGTTGTATGAGCAGGCTGAGTCAAGAATATCAGCCACAACCTACGTAAATTTCACCCTAGATGATTCTGCCAAGGTCAGAGACCAAAAATTGAAAACAAAGATCAGAACAATATAAAACAAAAGGACCACTAAGGTGAAAAACATATTTTAAAACAAAGTAGTAAAAAATAAAAGGCCAAGAATCCCAAAGAAGAAGAGAAAAAAAAAAAAGAAAAAAGAAAAAAGGGAGAAGAAAAAAGGGGGAGGGCTGGAAGATGGTGGTGTTGAAGAAGTTGTAGTGGAGGGAGAATGTAGTCTACCTGAAGGTTCTAGAGGGTGATCCTCTTGGTTCTGAGTATATTAAGTTCTGTATGTTCGAAGATGCTCAGTCCCAAATTTATATAAACTAGAAATACTGTAGAAGGCCCCAATCTTGACCACCAAACATAAATGAGATAAAGGAGGGGGGAAGAATGGGAATGAGGAATCTCACAGAATGAACCAGCATGGTATACCACTTGTTTCTGGGTGCATACTGGTCATGTTTTTGAAGGTATTAACTTCCACCATTGTAGAACAAAATGAGGCAGAGAAAACAAAACACACACACACACACACACACATATCTTGTATATCTCCCAAAATTAAGTTGAGCATGTCGAAGGGAATCTAGAAGTGGAAAAAATATCTAGGACCTGTCATTGTAGAAATACGAAAGTCAAAAAGGAAGAATCTTAAAAATGAAGAGGTGGTAAAATATTGTAGTTAAGGTGGGAAAAGAGAAAAAAATTGGAAATTTACAGTCTGATATAAAAACGAGTTATACTGGAAAAAGGAAGAAAAATAAATAGGAGGGGTACCCTCTGGTTCTATATACTGTAAATCTCTCGACTTCCCCTGGTGCTTTCCAGCGCTGCTTGGTCCAGAACTTGCTCTTCCCCTGTCCTTCCAGCTGGTCTTCTGGGGCAGGGGCTGCTGTGCTGATTCTCAGGTGTGTGCACCTGAGGGTGCTGCCCTGCCCCCTGTTGACGCCATGTGGCCCCTGTTCCCTGGCGGCCCCACCCCTCCCAGGCACAGGGTGACAAAAGGAGGAGCACCACCACTGGCGGCGGCCAGGTCTCCAGCCCTGGAGTCGGCTTCCCGTAGTTACTACTGCATCTCCCAGTCCACACTGGCCCAGGTGCTTCTGGGGCAGGGGTGCTGATCTGCACAGCTTGGGGGCACCTGGCAGCAGGAGAGTCCTTGCTGTCCTGTGCCCTCCCCGCCTCCACCTGTCCCAGGGGCAGCACAGGATTCTGGGCTGTGTCTGCTAAGCGCCCTGGGATCTGGATCTGGAACCTGTGCTGCTGGAATCGCGTTCTGGGAGGGGTGAGAGGGTGGCTTCCAAAGGCAGCAGGGTGCAGACCCTCCGCAGGAGCCCCCGCCTACCCACCAGCTTCTCCCCGAGGCCCCGCCAAGCACGCGCTCCAGCCCTTTACCAAGATCAGCCGGCGGTGGGTGGTGCGCCTTCCCCTGGGTGCACTTCCTCTGTTAGTGACCCCGGGAACCTGGAGGCTCCACTGCCCCTCTGGCAAATCTGCCCAATTTCCCTGCTAAGCACCTTTCCGTCCAGGAAGAATCCGGCGGGGATTTTTTAAAGTTCCTGCTTCTTCGGGGCTGGGCTCTCCTGGACCAGAGGCTTTCGCTGGCGGCCTTAGCCCGGCTCCTCTCAGGCCCCTTCCCCCCTTGATTCTTTTTTTTTTTTTTTTTTCGGCCTTCCTACCTTGTTAGAAGCGAAAACCCTTCTCTCTGTGGCATTCTGGCTGTTCTCTCTTTAAATCTCAGGTCGAATTTGTAGGTTTTCAGGATGGTTTGAAAGTTAACTGGGTAAGTTGGTGGGGACAGGTGACTTGGGGACCCTACTCCTCCACCATCTTGCTCCGTCCCCCTCTCTTTTTCTATTTCATCTTACTACAAGAGCTTCCTTATGTTAATAGGGTACTAGAGTCTCAAGGTAGGTTTAAAAATTAAATTTTTTCCACTTTAGCACCAATTCATTCTGCAACTTTAGACATTACCTTTTTCTTAAAATCTAGAAATTATGCATTAAATATTCTCAAGGTGAAGTTTGAGCATGGCTAGGAAAATTTTTTGAAGTATATTCAAAAAAAAGTGATAAGCTGGAGGGAAAGTTATAATACTAATCCCAGAAAATAATCACTAGTCTTCACTTACCATCATAATTTATATATGATTTAGTAATAGGAAATCATAACATATGAATAATTTTTCATTCAAGGGGCTAAAATATCCTTAAAGTCTTATTAATTTTCACCATATCAATTAAGGTAACCAATTCCCAGTGTGCCCAGGAAACCCCTCAGTCCCAGGCAAACTGAAGTAGTTGGTCACTCTATTAATAAAGAATTAATTTGCTCTTACCTTAATCCATATCACACACTGAGTGGCTTATAAGCAACAGAAACTTATTTCTCACAGCTCTGATGGCTGGGAACTTCAAAAAAATCTAGGCACCAGCTTGGTATTCTGGTAAAGGCCCTTGTCCTGATTCATAGTTTGTGCACTCAAATGGCAGAAGAGGTCAGGGAGATCCTGGGGTCTCTTTTGTAAGAAAACTCATTCATAAGGGCTCTACCCTCATGACCTAAGCACCTCCCAAATGCCTCACCTACTAAAACCATCACCTGTGGGGGGTGGGATTTCAATATATAAATTTTTTTAGGCCATACCATCTCTATTTCACCAAGTAGTGACAAGTAGGAAAATGAAACCATTTGCCTGAATAAAAAGACAATTGTGGGGCACCTTGGTGGCTCAGCTGGATGAGCGTCCAACTCTTGGTTTCAGCACAGGTTATGATCCCAGGATCATGAGATCAAGCCCTGCATCAGGCTCCATACTCAGCAGGGACTCTGCTGGAGATTCTCTCCCTTTTCTTCTTCCTCTACCCCTGCCCCTACTCTGTCTCTCTCTCTCTCTCAAATAAATAAATAAATAAATAAATAAATAAATATTTTTTAAAAAAGACAATTGTGTGCTAGGCAACATAGAATAACTTCTCCTCTGTATCTAAATCAGCCCAAAAATATTTCAAAATACCCATTACAAATTGATTAGTGCCTGCATGTTTAGATGAGTTACTAACCACAGAAGTTTTCATTTGTATTTGGTTTTGACCAATACACACCCAAACCACATAAAGGACTTGGTAATGAGTTACACTGTTTTCATTCCAGAAACACTCTAAGTAAATGGCACCTATTCCATTACCTAAGACCAAACTAAACACATAGTTGGCTAACCCAGAGAAATGTAAAATATTACTTTGGAATTTAATATTTATGGCAACATATTGTCCAATAGTACCATAACATGGTTGAGTGGATAGATCCCCTTAATATGTGTTCATCCAATCAAATGCATGCCTTTAGTAAATGTTTATTTTTCCATTAATGTTTTTTGACACCTACCCTGTTAATGATGTGTAAAATTGGGAACTAAACTTATAAAAATTTATTATTGAGGAATATAGCAATTGTATGTTGGGGCAGAGATTATAAAGTTGAGAAGGGATAAAGGACTATAGGAAAATATGGTAAGAGAAAGAGGTCCAAGAAAGTTTCTTTAGAGCAGATGTTCTCAAACTTGGCTGCATTTCAGGATCTCCAGGGCAGATTTAAAGATTCTAATGGCCAGGCTGCATTATAGGTCAATTAAATAGTGGTTTTTGAAAGTTGGGACCAGGCATCAATATGTTGAAAGATCCCCAACTTATTACAACATATACCCAAATTTGAGAACCTACCACTTCAGGAGCTTCGGTAAGTACTTCTGTATTTGTTTGTATATTTTCCATATTACTAATAGTTTAATATTCTCATAAGAATTAATGACAGCTAATAGAAAAATAAGAGCTTCCAACTAATGCTTGTAAATAGAGTTCATTTTTACCAGACTAGAGATTTTTTAAAGTTTACATTGTGTCAAATGATATAACATATCATTTCTTTGGGATTAAAAGTAACTCTAAAAATACATTTTATGTACATAAAGCAATTCTGTACCATAGTTGAATATACACTTATCTATCCTTTCACAATAGAAAATGGATACTAATTAATAGCAAAATTTTCTTTCTGTAGTAGATACTGGTAGCCCCAGTGAACCCACACCACCAGGTCTCAAGCCTTTCTGTAGTCTTTCCCACATAGACTCTGAGCTTGACCAAATGACTTGATTTTGCCAACAAAACATCAGCAAGCAAGACACCAGCAGAAGCTTAATAAATGCTTACACACTGGGGCTTATATCTTCTTAGAATGTTCCCTCTAGGAAGCCAGCTGCCATATGAGAAGTTCATTTACTCTGAGCCTACCCTGCTGTGAGGAAGTCTAAGCTAGCCTAACAGAGAGGCCACATGGAAAACTGAGGAATCCAGCCAACAGCCATAACTGAAGTTCCAGACACATGACTCTGTTCTAGCCATTGCAGCCAGTTCCCAGCCATTTAAGCCAAACAGGCTGAGGCCCCAGGCATCATGGAGCAGAGATAAGCCATCCCCGACATTCTGAATCTGAAATTCTGATCCACAAAACTATGAACAAATAAAATAGTGGTTGTTTTAAGCTAGTAAGTTTGGGAATAGTTTTTCATATAACCATGGATAACAAAATAGAGTATTTAAAATAAGAGTCTATTATTTGCTCAGTGACAATAGCTGGTTTAAGCCTATTAAAAAGAAAAGTCTCCCACCAAACCTTTCAACCAGGATTTCAGTCATTTTAACAGTGAAATGGATCTCTGTGGAAGTCCTGGTCCAATAACCATAGATGAAGCACCAAAGTATCCAAGAGAAAAGTCAAGATCCTCACTCTTCAGAGACAGCAGGGAGTAAAGCCATGTATGTTTGTTTAGAGCTCTCCTCCCTGCCTCTTCACAAATGAGGACCAAGCACTATAACTCCAACCCAGAATGGAGAAACATCCCCTGCTCTTCACTCGAGCATGCTGGGATGCCCAGGTAAATTCTCCTTCTTCTTCTCATTGAGTTTTGATTCCTTTTGACTTTTGGTTCCTTTTGTCTTTAAGTTCCTGATTCCAGGGACATTAACAGCTTCTCTATAAATATGCTAACAGTATCACACAGATAAAAAACTTCACTGCTGATCTGTTTTCAATATAGGTAAGTGAAGTTCTCCTTCACCTAGAAACTATAAGGCCTTTTATGGGTTAAAATGATCATAATTATCAGGTAGCTCTTAGTTATAATGTTTAAGTTTTTAAGTCATTAAGACCCTTATATATTGTCCATTTGTTCTAGATATGCTTTACTATGCTATACTCTCATATCAATAAATACTTTCAGGATTTTGGGTGTTTATATATACCCTCTGAAGTGTTCTGTTGGTTATTTGTGTACCATAACAACATCGGTTTCTCTGCCTTACTACATGACTGAGATCATTCCCATGTGGGTGACTCATCCCCATCTCATTTATTCTATCACAACATCTATATGTCACCTTCCTTCTGAAGAGGATTAGAATTTCTAAAATATATTTGCAGTGAGATCATGCAAAAAGGAAAAGATGACAGTGCTTCTGACATACTTCATGATCTAATATAAACAGACTTAGGAGTTTTACTGAAGAACTCTGAGTATATGTGTTTGTGTATGTGTTTGTTATACTGGTACATGGACTGTCCTATGCACCAAAACTTCTATTTAAAATTTAAATTAGAAACCATCTAATAAAATTATGAGTCATTGAATAAAGACTATATGTCAATTTATACTAATTTTTAGGTATGCATACACAATGTAAACTCATGAGTGTGACATATGTACACACATGTATTAGAAGAAATTTTAACAACTATTCTTATTTTAACAATAATAAAAATTGTGACCTTTGCATTCACAATTTCATTTAACACTTGTCACAACCCAGCAAGGTAGTATTAGCCTCATTCTAGGCTGAGGAAATTGGGGCTAAATGAACTAATGGTCATATAGCTAAAAATGGTAGAACCAGAATTTGTACCCAGTGTACTTGATCTTTTTATTGTATCACGCAAAGTCAAAAAATGGTTGCTAAAGAGTTATATAAAACTTTAATGCAGGCAACATGTTTTGATGAACTCTTGCAGATTTTTTTTTTTTTTAAGATTTTACTTGGACAGAGAGAGAGAGGCAGAGACACAGGCAGAGGGAGAAGCAGGCTCCATGCAGAAAGCCCGATGTGGGACTTGATCCCAGGTCTCCAAGATCATGCCCTGGGCTTAAGGCAGGTGCCAAACTGCTGGGCCACCCAGAGATCCCCACTGATGTTTTTTATATAAGGTAAGAGTCCAGAATGTACCATGAAATCTGAATGTACATTATACTAGAATACAAAAGAGTCAGAAATACACACTAGAGAGGGATAGACTTTTATGACTAAAAGCTACTCTCCCATTACCCAAACATCAAAGCATTCAATCCTCTGTACATAGAGGTCAATACCAAGAAAGGGCTTATCAAGTTCCAAAACTTAGAGGACCCCACCTCTTAGTCTGTCCAGTTAGATCTTACACTCACTTCTACCTAAAGTTATCTCTCCCATACAGTCAGAGACTAAGCAAGAAAAAGGACTAAGAGAAGATGGTAATGATGGATGAGCCATAGTTACACAAAATATGTTCGAGAGTCATTAATTGGAAATATTTTATCTAGAGTGTCATCACAAAAGCATATTGTGAAATTTTCTATTTATCATTTCCAACATTCTGGGAAGCAGTTATTTGGGGTCAACATCTAATCCCAAGTCTTATATGTATATCAGTGCTTCTGAAATTTTAATATGCTTATATATATATATATATATATATATATATATATATATATAATTAAAATTGCAGATTCTGGGATGCCTGGGTGGCTCAGCAGTTGAGCATCTGCCTTCAGCTCAGGTCGTGATCCCGGGGTCCTGGGATTTAGACCCACATCAGGCTCTCTTCAGGGAGGCTGTTTCTCCCTCTGTCTGTATCTGTGCCTCTCTCTCTGTGTCTCTCATGAATAAATAAATAAAATCTTTTTTAAAAAAGCCTAAACCAGTTTGAACTGGATGCTTTCATTATTGTTATTAATTTTATCATTCTTTGGATAAAGAAGATGTGGTTTATGTATACAGTGGAATATTACTCAGCCATTAGAAATAACAAATACCCACCATTTGCTTCAACATGGATGGAACTGGAGGGTATTATGCTGAGTGAAATGAGCCAAATCGGAGAAGGACAAACATTATATGTTCTCATTCATTTGGGGAATATAAATAATAGTGAAAGGGAATAGAAGGGAAGAGAGAAGAAATGGGTAGGAAATATCAGAAAGGGAGACAGAACATAAAGACTCCTAACTCTGGGAAACGAACTAGGGGTGGTGGAAGGGGAGGAGAGTGCGGGGGTGGGGGTGAATGGGTGACGGGCAATGAGGGGGGCACTTGACAGGATGAGCACTCGGTGTTATTCTGTATGTTGGCAAATTGAACACCAATAAAAAATAAATTTATTATTAAAAAAATAAAAATTTTTATCATTCTTTGTTTTCAAGAAATTCATGTATGAGCTGGAACTAAGAACCAGTCAGGAAGTATTTATTAAGCTTCTAACATATGTCTACTATGAAACCAGGCACTATTAGGAAGACAAAATAAGGAAGTTCATGAAGTCAGAACTTCTGAGAAGGAAATTAAAATATACAAAACCGTCCCTTTGCCCAACTGTAATTCCTGTCACCCATAATCATAGTAAGTAGTCATAATAATTACACGTTTGCTGCTGTTATGATAAGGAAATTGAGTTGAGAAACAAAAAGAAAGAATGTCTCTCCAGTAAAGCTCTTTCTGTCCTCTTGAAATTTTCTTCCGCACTCAACAAAAACTTCTTAAAATCATCCATGACCCTTCTGCCCATTTCCAACAAGTCAACACCTATGACTGGGCCTCACACCCTTCTCAAGTATCCACATGGCCTTCCTTCATGAGGCCCAGCTTGTTTTTCCAGAGGGCAGCAGTCATTACCTGAATGGCAGGTTTGCAATGCAAGCTGCCTTAATGTAGGGCTTTGTAGACATCACGCCTGGGTTGTCATTAGTGTCCTCTGAAAATAATAATCAGCTGGCAGACCAAAAAAGGGCATTCCAAGAAAACTCATTAATTCAACTGTTTGGGGAAGCCATGGAAAATCTAAATGTATTTCTCTTTCAGTTATTCAAAGAATAGGCTAGCATACACACAAGGATAATGATCACCTAAAAGTTTACAAACTACACTTGCTACAATGCTGAGTTGGGAGGGGTTACATACCTATGGGCTGGCAGCTCTGGGGGAGGAGGTAGCACTTTTAATCATTACTGCATGGACAAGGCGCTGAGCCATGGTATGTAGACATGGGTAATTCCATTTCACACTCTGCCACTCTCTTCTTCCCTCTACAATGTTAGGTGGTTAGAAATTCTGGAAGAAGCCTCTGCACAGGAGACAAGGCATCATCATCTGTCTTCCTCCTTTGCCCCCACCTCTAGTATGAATGCACCTAGGGCCAATAGGCAAGGGAGAGATGACAGCACTCAAGTCTTCCCTCTTCCACCCCAGCCACACTGTTCCTGGGCCAGCCAGAGCTCAGAGTGACTGGGACTAGATTCTGTTCAGACCATACTGAGGCTGTCTTCAAATAGTAGATGTCCAGAGTCTGTTCTCTCCTCCAACATAGGAAGCAGAAATAAGTCCTCCAGGGACAACCACAGGCCTGCTAACTATTTTTACAGCCCACAAAGGGTTAAAACCACAGCCTCCAGAAAGGTGCCTGCAATGTCTTCCAGCAACTGGCAGAAGGAAACTGGGAGCCTGCACCTCTGGGCATGTCAGACACCCATATGGGGCCCAGACAATGGGCAGGTGGGTTGGGAGGAACCCACAGAAGACCTGAAGTGGGGGAATGATGGAGGGTAGGGTCAGGAGCTGAGTTCAAGCCTTTGTTTTTTTTTTTTTAAAGATTTTATTTATTTATTCATGATAGTCACACAGAGAGAGAGAGACAGAGAGGCAGAGACACAGGCAGAGGGAGAAGCAGGCCCCATGCAGGGAGCCCGATGTGGGATTCGATCCCGGGTCTCCAGGATCGCGCCCTGGGCCAAAGGCAGGCGCCAAACCGCTGCGCCACCCAGGGATCCCAGTTCAAGCCTTTGATACACAAATATGCTGTGCCAGTTTCTCCCTGGTAGTGTTTGGAATTGGGCCCTCCCCCACCTCACCCACCAGAAGCATGTAAGGGGGGGAATTCAGAGCCCATTCCCATAATCCTCTAGAAATAAAACTTTCTAAGTGGCTCTACCACTTAAAGGATCCAAAAGATACCTAGAAAGTGCTCCTGTGCTGGTGTGGATCCCACGAGAGGGGGAAGCTTGGAGGCTTCTCAGATACTCATTTCCTGCCTCCAGCTTTGTGTCAGTGCCTTGAAGTAACCTCTGACATTTATGTATTTACATAAAGTCATCTTGATATAAAAGCTTCTCAGCTCTTCATGCCCTCCAGCTTCCCCTCTGTAGTGGCTCCTGATGAAGGTTTCTTTACAGGGAGGGAGACAGGTAGGTAGCCTCCACTATCTGAAGCCAGGAGGGGCAGGGGGAGCTTAAGCAGAGGTGAAGAGGACTGAGATCCCAGGCAGCAATCCTGTTACCTCTCTACCTCAAACTCGAGAGAGACAGAATCCATTCACAGAAAGAGTACAAGGATGGGTTTGAGATAAGGCAGTAGACCCAAAAGCTCCAGTTCCTAACCTTACAATGATCCCTTCTCTGAGTGCTGGCTCCCTCCGCAAAACAACTTGTCAGAGTTTATTTCCATATTGGCATCGGTGTCCTCAAAGCATCCCAGTAGCTTGTGTATCTTTCAACGGATCAAAAGGCAGAAAGAAAAATGTTCTTGGCTCAACTCCTAGAAAAACCTTAAACCAGATTTTCCTGGGATCTTTCAGGCCAGTTGGTTCCTGTTATTTTATACTGTGGCATCTTTCTTTTTAAAATATGGATTAAATGGTGTGACAGATGAAAAGATTAAGAGTTCATGAATCCAGCATTGCTGGTTTCTAAATTATTGTATTATCTTCTTACAAAATTCTGTGGACTTTTATCACCTTCTCTGCTCTTTGGGGCACTGCCTTGCTTACAGGAAAAACAAATCTAAGCTTTCCAAGTAGAGGGCAATGAACACTGTTCACGAATGTTGTAAGGGGGACCAGGCATCAATTCTAAACAGGAGTAGAACCAGACAGCAGGCATTCGGATTTGATTATTCTCTTGTTCCTGAAACTGATATTACAGTGTATGTTAATGAACTGGAATTTAAATAAAACGTTTTTTTAAAAAAAATCCTAATTATTCTCTTGTTCATTAGAAGAGTTTGCACTTAGAAGAATGTAAAATAACAGATATATGAAAGATATGAACTCGTTTTAAAGTATCTATAGATGCCTATAGGTTGGCCAAGTTATAAATAAAGTCTCATTAGTACACAGCCACACCCACTTGTTTACATATTGTATAAGGCTGCTTTGGGGGACAGCAGCAGAGCTGAGTGGTTACAACTGAGTTTTTCTCTGGCCCACGAAGCTTAAAATATTTACCATCTGGCCTTTACAGAAGAAAATCTGCCAGCCTCATCTGTAGACATTAGGCCAGGAGAAAATGAGTTGAAATTACAGCAGAAACAGGCCCAACTCTAACAACATATGTCTGCCAGGAAAAGGAGGCAACCTTCCTGACAGTTGAGATCGCTTCTGACCCTTTGCACACTCCTAAACCTGAACACGACTAACTTAAAGAATACCTGAATAATTTAGGGCTGGTGTAATAACTTAAGAGACTGAAAAGCATCTGCTCTTTCCCCCAGGTAATTCACGCTTGCGGCAAAAATAATATCAAAGAAGTCTTTCGTTTTTTACTTTTAAAGTTGTAGTTTCCCAAATGTTTTTCAGGTTGACTGGTCAACTGTTGCTCACCAATGAACAATGCTGTTCTTTGCAAAATGCCAATTTGCACAGAGTGGGAAGGGTGAGAATGGTGACTCACAAGCTTGGGTTCTCCCGCCCTTCCCCCCAGGAGCCTCGGAAAGGGTGCGGTAGCCTTTTTCAGAGCAGTGCAAGTGCGCCCCCTGCTGACCATAGAGGCAACGTAGGCCTGAACATATTCTTTTTTCTGAGCAGGGCTCTCAGGTTGGACAAGGATCAATATTCACACAGCAGAGTCCTGGGATCCAGCTCCACGTAGGGCTCCCTACTCAGCGGGGAACCTGCTTCTCCCTCTGCCTCTCATTTTGCTGTTCCCCCTTCTTGTGTGTTCTCTGTCAAATAAATAAATAAACAAAATCTGTAAAAGATATTTAAAAAAAAAAAATCCTGATCTCAGCATTGCCTCACTCTCTGAGGCTCTACAAGAACAGGAACGTTGGCCAGTAGGTAAAAAAAACCTCCCTGGCCATGACCGTGGGACTGCAGTGGAGACTGTGCCAGGCAGACCCAGAGCAGATGAGGACTTGGGCCAGGACAGATGCAGACAGTGCCAAAGACCAACTGTGAATAGGGCAGGGACCTCTGATTTGGGAAAAAAAGAGAATCTGGGAAGCAACATTTAAAAGGTCTGAATAGGGGATCCCTGGGTGGCTCAGCGGTTTGGCGCCTGCCTTTGGCCCAGGGTGCGATCCTGCAGTCCCAGGATCGAGTCCCACATCGGAATCACTGCATGGAGCCTGCTTCTCCCTCTGCCTGTGTCTCTGCCTCTCTCTCTATGTCTATCATGAATAAATAAATAAAATCTTTAAAAAATATATTAAAAATAAAAGTAAATAAAATAAAAGGTCTGAATATTAAGCAAATTAGAACATGGACTCAATATATCTGAGTTTCACAACAGAATCAATGTGGATCTGGATTTCTTAACCACAGCCTAGGCAATCATGCCTGTGGGCCCATTTTTCAGGGCTCTGTTACCTACAAAAACCATAAGAGTTATAAGAAGCAATCTGAGTTATCTGAAGTAAAATAACAGTGAAAGGAGATGGGTAGCACAGCAACTCAGTCACACAATAATCTTTAAAGAACTTGGTAGGATCTTGAAGGCAACTTCCTAATAGACTTATTCAAAGGATCAAGTCAGGAGAAATATGAAACCCATACCCTGAGCTAGCTAGTTCAATATTTTCATACATTCCTTAAAATGTCCCTGATGATTTAAGGCAATGGTCCCTAGAATCATAGCTTCTGGTTTCTCAAATTTGAAAACACTGTAGTTAAATGCCAGCCTCCAGGACAAAACAAAACAAAACAAAACAAAAACACTGAACACAGTAAAATCCTGAATTATATCCTTAGCCTATGACGTCAAGCTCTGTGGAGATGCCAGTGTGCAGCTTAATGACAGGAACCACCGAGTTAAAGGATTTCTAAGGTCTAAGTATAGTTCAATATAAGCTTGGGAATTTTTATTTTTTATTTTTTTATAAATTTATTTTTTATTGGTGTTCAATTTGCCAACATATAGAATAACACCCAGTGCTCATCTCGTCAAGTGCCCACCTCAGTGCCTGTCACCCAGTCACCCCCACCCCCTGCCCACCTCCCCTTCCACCACCCTTAGTTCGTCTCCCAGAGTTAGGAGTCTTTCATGCTCTGTCTCCCTTTCTGATATTTCCCACTCATTTTTTTCTCCTTTCCCCTTTATTTTTT
The DNA here is from genome assembly GCF_011100685.1 of Canis lupus familiaris. Lineage (NCBI taxonomy): Eukaryota > Metazoa > Chordata > Mammalia > Carnivora > Canidae > Canis > Canis lupus. The sequence goes on from NC_049230.1 coordinate 21,737,415, forward strand.
TTATAAATTTATTTTTTATTGGTGTTCAATATGCCAACATATAGAATAACACCCAGTGCTCATCCCGTCAAGTGCCCACCTCAGTGCCCATCACCCAGTTTTAATTCTCCTATTTTGTAGTCTGTACTGTTTTTTTAAATAAAAGAAAAAAAATCTCAGCTACACAATATACTCATTATAAGAGCAAAGCACAAAGCAAATCATCCAGCAGAGGGAGCAAGAGGTAAATAAATACTTCTTTTAAAGTTGCAAGGAGGAGGGCCCCCTGGGTGGTTCAGTTGGTTAAGCAACTGGCTCTGGATTTTTGTTCCGGTCCTGATCTCAAAGTGTTGAGAGTGAGCCTATGTGGGGGCTCGCGGCTCATCAAGGAGTCTGCTTCTCTCCCTGCCCTCCCCCACCCTCACCGCCTCCCTCACCACTCATGCATGCTCGCTTGCTCTCTCTCTCTCTCTCTCTCAAACAAATATATCAATATTTGAGGGGGAAAAAAGTTGCAACTTGGAATTTAAGACTTTGGAGCCCAAATTATTCATATTATCCTCAGTAATACTATTTCCTGAAAAGTAAAGAAACGTGGTCACAGCAACACAGAGTAAAATCCTGTCTCTTGACTCCAGGTCCTGCGTTCTTTCTCACAACAAAGCTAACATAATGATTGATTGTTTTATGTTCACTTACCTACAGAAACATGCAATTAAAATTCCTTCGTTGAATAAGGAACATAGTAAAATGCATGTTAATTGGTGGTGGACACCATAAAAATAGGAAAGGTTCTTAAAGAAAAATATAAAGAATTGTCTTCCTCTTTAAAACAGATAAATTGGACCCCTTATACTAATTCATTCATTCATTTATTGACTATCAGCTATGTACATACTATTAGAGATTGCATCTAGACCTCACCTATGATCTCTGCATAGCTCTATGTTGAAGTTTGGGATATTTTAGCCTTTTCTTCAGATAGGCCATTTTGTGGGATATAGCACTGGTTATTATTGTGCTGTGTCCTTATGTGACTGTCAGCATCACATTTGCAGCTGCAGGTATCCACTTGTACATTTGTACTCACAGTGGGGAAGACAGACGGGATATTTCTGGAGGAGCATTCCAGAGCCCCTGCACTTTAGACACTTAGCCATTCAAAGCACGTTTGTTGGCAAAGATCCATTCCTCAAACTTCAAGGTTCAGAAATTTTATCAGTCCATTCAAGGTTGATAAGGAGCTCAGGGAATGGAATCACATAAACTCCATTAACAGGAGAAGCTCTGTTCATTTACAATGAGAGTGCTGTTGATGTTTTACCACTATCCTGTGCACCTTGTCTCATGATCAATGTGCCTGCAAACGAAATTAGATATCAGAAAATTGCTTGGTGATCATGGAATAAAGGCAAAGGCTGTGAATAGGCTTGGAAGGCATATTTCGAAGCAATGTGAAAGCTGCTGCTTCAGTACCACATAACAATCTGTTGTGATGAAAATACCATCTCTGCCCGATGGTGCCTGCTGCACAATATTCCACTGTCTGGGCCAGATACCGTCTATGTGCCACTTTCTCCAGGTGCTTCCATATGCATCCACCTGCAAGCCCTAAGCTAGGCGAGAACATGCTTACTCACATTTGTGCCTGGATGACACGAGGCTCTCAGAATTCCTAATGATCAGATGGATGGAAGAAAGGATGGATGGATGGGGTGGGTGCATGAATGAAAGGCAACTCCAGTTACTCAGACTCTGCCTGTGTTATCAGAATGCTAAGATTCTGGCCCCATTTGGGAGGTATTAGGGGTCTTGCTCTGAATCATCACTAGTTTGTTCTGTAGCTTTATTTTCATTTCTTTGCATTCAAATCTGTGTGTGTGTGTTACCACTGATAATACTTTCCCCTCTCAAATGATTGTAAAGAAAAAGTGGCATATGGTCAATTCTGTTCATTTAAAATCAATATTTATAGAGTGAGGTCTATAAGTCTCTTTTTAAAGACAATAGGGTATTACTCCACAGGCAAAGTTCACTGGCTGCCTGTATTACACAGAATAAAAGCCAGAGTCCTTGAAGGACAATGCCTTCCTTGCACACCATAGACATTAACCTCTGGTCTCTGTTCCCATTGGTCTCGACCTTTCCACCTCTTAGCATCAGCTTGGGTTGTGAGGGGCCACTGTTCTACCCACACTGGAAGTTCCCTGCTCCAGATTTCTACACAGTTCTTCCCTCTCACCAAACTTCTCATTTTCATTCAAATGTCATTCACAGTGAGGCCAGTCTTAATTACTCCATACACAAGCACACTCTCTCCAGAACAACCCCAGGCCCCTACATTTGAACCCATAGCACCAGTCATCCTCTGACAGGTTCTCTTCCTTCTGGTCCCTGCCTCTGATTCTAAATACCACAAAATGCTCACAACAGGGGATGGCACACACTTATAATGTTTTTGTAAGTATTTGTGAATGAATGAATGAATGAATGAAACATTAAATTTCTACAAGGCCTATACTAAACAATAGCAGTCTCTGTCTTCCTCACTCCTGAATCTTCCTTTTCAAAATCTTTTAACTATCTCTTTTGGTATTAACCTGTATATTTCTAAAGAACATATTTATACTGCTATTTTTTATGATTTTATTTATTAGAGAGAGAGATGGAGTGAGCATGAGCAGGGGGGAGAGCAGAAGGAGAGGGAGAAGCAGACTTCCTTCTGAGCAGGGAGCCCAATGCGACGCAGGGCTCCATCCCAAGACCCTGAGATCATGACCTGAGCCCAAGGCAGCCGCTTAATCAACTGAACCACTCAAGCGTCCCTATGCTGCTATTTCTTAACAATTGAATTTAAGACATTAAAAATCTAGATTCCTGTTGTGGAAAATGACAATACAGGATTCTTATACCAGCCCACACCCCAAGTTCCCATTTATCCACCTTTCTAATAAATCACATTAACTTATATTGTCTTTGTCTGTATTCCTCTACATACAAGATACAATTGAATGTATCAATACAATTGATTGATGTAATACAATCTATTCAGATACAATTCTACCTAGTATAAAGCTCCATAATAGAAATTTTTGTGTGTTTTGCTTACTGAAGTATCCCTGAGGCCTAGAGCAATGTTGCACATAGTAGGCACTGAAGATGTACACGTAGAATGTACGTAGAATGTAGAATGCTCAGATTTATATGTGACTTATCCGCAAGTCATTCATTATTACATTTTCAGAATGCACTGGCCATCCCCCACATCCCTTCTCCTGGTTGTATGGTTGGTTGAAGGCTGCACTGGCAAGTGATCACCTCCAGGTAAGCTTCGATCCAGTTTCATTTGGGAATCCCTACTTAGCATCCCCACAGTCTTCATTAACACTTAAAGTGATTTATAATTGCTGATGTATTAATCACTTTCTCCAACAAGGCTGCAGCTTCTTTGGCATCATGGAGGTCCTTGGTCATCTCCAGACCCCACTGTCTGTCACAATACCAGACCTATCGTAATAGATTCTCAAGAAGTTCTGAATGAAGAACAAATGGCCCTGCTTATGACTTTGGGGCAAGAGTGAAAGAAATCTTTCCTGTCCTAGGTGAGCCTGAAAGACAAGGCTGTCTAGCTATTTATAGAAATAAAGTGGAAATCAAATGCTTTTCCTTCCACTCCTCACTCCTCTGGGTTCATTAACTCCAGAACATTTCATTCACTTTATGTTTTCGATCATTTCATTTCTTTCTATCCAATTTCCTTGTTCAAATCTCCCTCAAAAATAAAAACAAATTTCAACTAACAGTTAAATAAGTCTCAGAGTATCAAGGTTTCTTTCAAAGTTAGAACTGTTGTGTTGCCTTATGAAACATCTGATTTAACATTGGGATGTCCTTGACAAAACAAAGCATTCAAAACTAAGATGTCCAACCATTTGAAAGGTCTTCCTACATCACTACTACCATTACTTTCTAGCAGTGGTTCTCAAACTTTGCCAGGCATCAGAATCACCTGAAGGATTTAAGAGCCAGATCGCCCAGATGGACCTGAGCACTGATCAAACAGTGAGGATGAATAATAGTAAACTTGGTGGAAACGGTTGGGAGTATCATTTTGTCCATGAAGAGTGAAAGTTTGACTGTTACATGCCAATTTGGATCCCTGTTATTTCTTTTTGTTTTCTGATAGCTAAAGCTAGGACTTCTAGTACTATGCTGGACAATAGTAGTGAGAGTAGGCACCCCTGTCTTGTTCCTGACCTTAGGGGAAGCGCTCTCAGTTTTTCCCAAGACAGGGTCACATTTTTATCAATGATGACACTACCATTGTCATCATAGCTATTCTTTTTGGACATATGTTTTGAGAGGGGGAAAGAGGAGGAAAGGGAGTGAGAGGGTCTGGTTAGTATCCTAATTCATGGGTTTTTAATTATGTCAGAGTCTTTCTGCACAGAGTTGGCTTCATGAGCATATGACCTTAGAAGGATCTGGCACTTTTTAAACTTTTTAATTTAATAATTTAATTTAATTTAAACAGAGAGAGAGCGCACACACAAGAGTGCACATGATGGCAGGGTGGGGATGATCAGTGGAAGAGGAAGAATCAGATTCCCTGCTGAGCATGGAGGCTGAAGTGGAGCTCCATCCCAGGACCCTGAGATCATGACCTGAGCTGAAAGCAGATGCTTAACTGACAGACCCACCCAGGTGCTCCTCTCTGGCTCTTGTTTTAATGCTTTGCTGTTGCAGTGTGGAAATTCTTAATAATTTTGAAAAAAAGGTCCCGAATTTTCATTTTACACTGGGCCATATAAATTATGTACCTTGTTCTGTGCTCCCCTAAGTATGTTCTTAGGGGACATAAGAACAGCTGCAGCTGTTAGAGAGTAACACAGCTCTCTAATAGGGTTTGGGAGGAGCTGATGCTCTCTTTCACTTCCCCATCACCACAATCTCTTTATAGCCCAAGAAATAAAAAAAAGAGATAACCCAGGCCTTGAGGGGAACTGGGATCAATAATGCATGACATGATGGTGTTTTAAAACTAGATGTCAATGAAGGCTAAATGCTGTGACTATGTAACAAAATACCATTCACCATGGGACAAAGAGCAAGTTCCTAAATCAACATGTATAAATAGCCCTACCCTCCCAACCATCTCCACCAAGTTTACTATTATTCATCCTCACTGTTTGAACAGTGCTCAGGCCCATCTGGGTGATGCTGGTGAGTCAGCTGGGTCCATCTGTGTTGAAAGTTGTATATGGGTGAAAGTTAAAATGTTGACTTACTTCTATTTTGTCAGAATTTTAGTAATAAAGTATAATAATAAATAAAATGTAAAAGTACATTGGTAGTTTTAGTACTCAGGCCCAAAATCAAATGCTTTGAGCCAACTCAAAGTTTTGAGACCTAAGAAAGTCATTCAGTTTTTAATACTAATCTACTTGGTACAATTTGTAATGCCTTAAACTCAGAGTTTGGTCCATGGATCTGCAACATTGGACTCACCTGGGAGCTGGATATGAAAGACCCACAGCGAATATTATCCTCAACTGGGAAGAACTGAAAGCCTTTTCCCTAGGGTCAGGAACAGGACAGGGATGTCCACTCTCACCACTGTTGTCCAGTATAGTATTAGAAGTTCTAGACTCAGCAATCAGACAACAAAAATAAATAAAAGGCTCAATTTGACAAAGAAGAAGTCAAACTTCCACTCTTGGCAGATGGCATGATACTTTATGTGGAAAACCCAAAGACTCCACCAAAAAATTGCTAGGACTGACACAGCAATTCAGCAATGTCACAGGATATAAAATCAATGCCCAGAAATCAGTTGCATTTCTATACACTGACAATGAAGCAGAAGAAAAAGAAATTAAGGAATTAATCCCATTTACAATTGTACAAAAAAACATAAGATACCTATGAATAAACCTAACCAAAGAGGTAAAGGGTCTGTACTCTGAAAACTTTAGAACACTTATGAAATAAATTGAAAAAGACACAAGAAATGGAAAAACATTCCATGCTCATGGATTGGAAGAACAAATATTGTTCAAATGTCTATGCTACCCAAAGCAATATACACATTTGATGCAATCCCTATCAAAATACCATCAACATTTTTCAGAACGCTGGAACAATCAATCCTAAAATTTGTATAGAACCAGAGAAGACCCTGAATAGCCAGAGGAATATTGAAAAAGAAAACCAAATCTGGGAGCATCACAATGCCAGATTTCAAGCTATATTACAAAGCTGTAATGGGACACACAGATCAATGAAACAGAATAGAAAACCCATAAATGGATCCTCAACTCTATGGTCAACTCACTTTTGACAAAGCAGGAAAGACTATCCCATGGAAAAAAAAAGACAGTCTCTTCAATAAATGGTGCTAGGAAAATTGGACACCCACATGCAGAAGAATGAAACTGGACCATTTTCTTACACCATACACAAAAATAAACTCAAAATGAATGAAAGATCTAAACACGAGATAGGAATGTATCAAAATCCTAGAGGAGGGATCCCTGGGTGGCGCAGCGGTTTAGTGCCTGCCTTTGGCCCAGGGCGCGATCCTGGAGACCTGGGATCGAATCCCACGTCGGACTCCTGGTGCATGGAGCCTGCTTCTCCCTCTGCCTGTGTCTCTGCCTCTCTCTCTCTCTCACTGTGTGCCTATCATAAATAAATAAAAAATTAAAAAAAAAAAACAAAAACAAAATCCTAGAGGAGAAAACAGGCAGCAACCTGTTTGACCTCAGCCACAGCAACTCTTACTAGACAGATCTTCAAAGGCCAGGGAAACAAAAGCAAAAAGTGAACTATTGGGACTTATCAAGATTAAAAGCTTCTGCATAGTGGAGGAAACAGTCAACAACACTAAAAGGCAACCTACAGAATGGAAAAAGATATTTGCAAATGACATATCAGATAAAGAGCTGGTATCCAAAATCTATAAAGAGCTTATCAAACTCAACACTCAAAAAAACAAGACAGTCAAGAAATGGGCAGATGAGATGAAAAGACATTTCTCCAAAAAAGACATACAAATGGCCAACAGACAAATGAAAAAAATGTTCCAAATCACTTAGCATCAGGGAAATACAAATTAAAACCACAATGAGATACTGCCTCACATCGGTCAGAATGGCTAATATTAACAACTCAGAAAACAATAAATGTTGGTGAAGATGCAGAGAAAAGGAACCCTTGTACACTGTTGGTGAGAACACAAGCTGGTGCAGTCACTCCAGAAAACAGTATGGAGGTTCCTCAAGAAGTTAAAAATAGAGCTACCCTATGACCCAGCAATTGCACTACGAGTTATTTACCCCAAAGATACAAATGTAGTGATCTGAAGGGGCCCCTGTACCCCAATGTTCATAGTAGCAATGTCCACAATAGCCAAACTATAGAAAGAGACCAGATGTCCATTGACAGATAAATGGATAAAGAAAATGTGATATAAATGTACAATGGAATATTACACAGCCATTAGAAAGGATGAATACTTACCATTTACATCGCTGTGGATGGAACTGGAGGGTATTATGCTGAGTGAAATAAGTCAATCAGAGAAAGACAATTATCATATGGTTTCACTCATGTGGGATATAATAAATAGTGTAGAGGATAATGGGGGAAGAGAGGGAAAACTGAATAGGAAGAAATCAGGGAGGGAGAAAAACCATGAGACACTCTTAACTCTAGGAAACAAGCTGAGTGTTGAAGGAAGGGAGGTGGGGGGATTAGGTTTTGGGTGATGGGCATTAAGAAGGGCACTTGATATAATGAGCACTGAGTGTTTTATGAAACTGATAAATCATTGGACACCACATCTGAAACTAAGTATGCACTTTATGTTGGCTAATTGAACTTACATTTTAAAAAAAGAAGTATCCTCAGGGGAAAAAAAAAAGTAAACTTTATTAAATTAAAAAAAAAACATTGGCCCCATCACATCTTTGGCCCTACCCATCATTTTTCACTAAAATATCTCAATCTTCTGATTTATAAAACCTAATGAGATGCCACTGATTCCAACAAGGGCTAAAATGAACCCTACCTTTGGTCTGGTCATGATAAGATGGCTTACCTAATCCATGATAAGGAAAATGTACAGCAGGAATATGATTAGAGCATGGGTGTGGGTGATCTCAAGTAATCAGCTTTTCAAGTTATGAGGCAGCACATCTCAAGCATCAGTGACTCACCAAGGCTCTTAACATGTAGATTCTGATTCAGGATATAAGTTTAGAACCCAGGGGACATCTTTACTGTAAGGCAGCCTACTGAGGGCTTGTGCAAATGGAGATGTGCTATGAGTTTAAGTGGATGCTACATCTCAAAGACAGTTCAAAAAGGGGGTGCCTGAGTGGCTCAGTTGATTTGCATCTGCCTTTGGCTCCGGTCATGATCCCTGGATCCTGGGATCAAGCCCCACATCAGGTTCCCCACTCAGCAAGGAGTCTGCTTCTCCCTCTCCCTCTGCCCCTCCCCTCCTGCTTGTGCTGTCTCTCAAATAAACAAAATATTTTTTTAAAAAGTACAAAAAAAGTGAAGTATCTCAATAACAATTTTATAGATTATATGTTTTGGGTATATTGGCTTAAACAAAATACATTATTAAAATTAATATCACCTTTATTTTTACCTTTTTAAATGTGGCTCTAGAAAATTTTAACTGGGATATGTCATTGCTGTTGAACAGCACTGTTCTAGGAGCACCACCAGAGCTTCCCTTATCCATCCTCTCCATTTGATTATAAATTCCCTGGGGTGGGGATTGCCCTGGACATCATCCAAGGAGGGAACAACCTGATAGCTGAGTTTATTCCCCAACTTTTCATCACACTAAGTTTGCTTCTCTGGTTCCCTCCACCCAACACATGCACACACACACACACACACACACACACACACACCAGAGTGGAGCAGACTTGAAGACAGGACCTTGTCTTTTGCATCTTTTTATCCTCAGTGCTCACCACAAGAATATCTGATGTGTTGATATTCTACATAAATCATTCACAGCTCCTTCTACTTATAATAGTTCTGAGTCACTGTGCATATTTCAAAGTTTTCACATGCTTTCTCAATTACATTTTCATCCAGAAGGTTGTCCTTCAGTTTACCTAGTACTAGCCACAAGGGCTCAGTCAGTATCAATGACACAACGCTACTAGCCTAGTGCACACTGAATAGTAAATGTTACTGGCCCTTTCCTTGTCTCTAATACCAAGTTCACAATTATTGCACCTCTACTAGTAGCTAAAACTCACTGAGTGCTTGCTACACATCAGGTATTGTGCTAAGCATTTCAAATACATCACTTCATTCAAGCTTCATAGTAATGCCATGCTAGGCATCATTAACCATTCTCCACTTTACATAAGAGGAAAGTGAGGCTCAGAGATGTTAAGAACCTTAGCCATATTCACACAGCAAATAAATGGCAGAGAGGATTCAAATACAGAGCCCCAAAGTCTTGTGCTTCCAACCCTTCTTATCTATTAATACTAGTAGCAGGTTCTGGATCAGAAAGTATTAAAAAGGCAAAAGTGATGTTGGATGGTTTTGAATAGTGCTTTTCAATATCTACACCAAGACAAAGATATTCTTTTTTTTTTTTTTTAATTTATTTATGATAGTCACAGAGAGAGAGAGAGAGAGGCAGAGACATAGGCAGAGGGAGAAGCAGGCTCCATGCACCGGGAGCCCGACGTGGGATTCGATCCCGGGTCTCCAGGATCGCGCCCTGGGCCAAAGGCAGGCGCCAAACCGCTGCACCACCCAGGGATCCCCCACAAAGATATTCTTTAATTCTTTTACTGAGTCTTTTTTTTAAAATGTATATGTTTCTCAATAAATAAGAAAATAGAAAGTTGGCATCAGCCTTTTATTCCCCCAAATCAGGGAATATGTAAATCTGACATCTCCTTTAGCGCAGAACGTTGTGAGCACATGTGTATACACATTTATGAATTGTGTACGATATGTGTGTGTACATATATGCTGTATTCCAAGTTTTAATATGGGGTATAGAAGAGCAACATTGAGAAAGTAGGCTTATAAGGAAAAAATGCAATAATAACTCAATCAGTTACAATTAATTGTTATATGATGAAGGCATAAGTTCTGGGATGATCTTTGAAAAAAAGATTTAAAATTTTTTAGTCAGTTTCAGATTTGCAGTCATTTTTTTAAATGACTTTATTCTTTCTTCATCAAAAGAGCTAGCTCACCCCAAAAAGCAGATTTTATGATGATAATTTTACCTTGGGGATTATTGCCTGTGTATATAAATACCTTAGTATAATTTTAACGATTTATTTATTTATTTATCTGAGGGAGATAGAGAGAGCACATGCGGAGGGAAAAGAAAAGGAAGAAAGAGTCTCAAGCAGACTCCAGGGTGAGCGTGGAGCCTGACACAGAGGTCAGTCTCATGAGCCTGAGATCATGACCTGAACTGAAACCAAGAGATGGGCGCTTAACCAACTGAGCCAGCCAGGCCCCCCTCTTAGTACAATTTTAAAATTCCAAAGCTATGAAATAATATGCAAACTACCTGCTGAATCTATTTTGACAGAACTGTAGAAAGGACAAAGTCCCTAAAGATTTCTTATAGTTCTACCAAAAGATTTCATCCAAGTATCCACGTTAAGAATGTGGGATAAGGGATCCCTGGGTGGCGCAGCGGTTTGGCGCCTGCCTTTGGCCCAGGGCGTGATCCTGGAGACCCGGGATCAAGTCCCACGTCGGGCTCCTGGCGCATGGAGCCTGCTTCTCCCTCTGCCTGTGTCTCTGCCTCTCTCTCTCTCTCTCTGTGTGTGTGACTATCATAAATAAAAAATAAAAATTAAAAAAAAAAAAGAATGTGGGATAAAATTTCTGCAATACTAAAATTGCAAAACGATGAAGGCAAAATGACTGTAATTATTGTGACAAAGCAGATTAAGGATAGTGGCTCTATCATGAGAGCATGGCAGGCCAGAATAATTGGTTCCCATTTTAATCTATGACTAATTGATCACTGCTTCCAGGGCCAATTTTGCCGTCTGGGTATTTCCATTTTGACAATGCTAAGGCCCTACATTGGTGTGAATCTGAGATGCTAGGGCAGAGGATGAATTAGAGATTAAAACCTGACCTCTGGCTGAATGTCATACTTATTATGTTCAATAAACATAGCTAGTGACTGAACACTCACCACAGTGAATACCGTGCTTTTAAAAAGCCACCAGGTAAATCTTTAATAAAGCCTCAAATGACTTAGGAACAAAATGAGTCCTGCAGTAGAGAACACAATGAATTATTGCTACAGATCAAATTGTCCAGAAACCTCATGTGTCAACATTAATGTCAGTTTCTCAGAACCAATATATTGCTCCTTAATTACTCCAGGCTTCCAAAACCTGTAGTCCTCCTGACAGCTCATTTCACAGAGATGCATTTATTTTGAAAAAGTGTGTGTAGCTACCAGCCTGTCCACTCTATCAACATAAGACTTGGCCATAAAATCCTGTTATATTTTGCTCTGGGCGGCAATTATTAAGTATCCCTCAACATATGTGTCAAACACATAAGAGATTGCTCCAAGCTTTTCCTGGCTTTTAGTTGCTTAAAAAGTAGAAAACACCAAACAAGGAGGCCTTTGTGGAACACGAGGCATTAAAAATATTAGCAGCGTGTGAGAGCTGAATAATAGCAACTTGCTCTTGAAAAAAATATGAATAAACCAGGTCTGCACTGACACTTAGTAAGTCCCCAGAAAGGTATAAACCCCCTGATTACAAAGCTAGGAACACAACACAGGAACAAAACGCAAAACTGTAAAAAACCTTTAACTATGTGCACTAGTTACTGTCGCTAGTGACTCTTGTTGCAACGATGGTGGTTCTCTCCCTTCACTTGTCTAAATCAGGTTAAATGGGGCTCCTCACAATGGTGTTGTTTCCTCTTGACCCTCTGACACCCAAGCAAGATTAGCTAAGAGTTTATTATCTTAGCATATAGCATATCACACCAACTCGATAATTACACATAACCTGGACCCCAGAGCCTGAAGGCTGACTTAACTCATTTATCTTCAGGGCCCCTTGGGTCTCAGGGTTCTACTTTCACATCCCACACCAGTTCATCTTTATTATCCACCCACAGTAAAATTAAAATTAAGGAGTACCTTGGTGGCTCCGACTCTGGATTTCCACTCAGGTCATGATCTCAGGGTCCTGGGATTGAACCCTGCATCTTGACTCCATGCTCAGTGGGGAGTCTGCTTGAGGATTCTCTCTCCCTCTCTCTCTGCCCCTCCTCACCCCTCTCTTTCTAAAAATTAATAAATATATCTTTAAAAATTTAAAGTTAAAATTAAAATCCATGTCAGTATTTCCTCTGCTAGAGGCATTCTTTGAGAGCAGTGTCTGACTAACTGATCATTGTTTCTAGGGCCAATTTTGCTGTGTGATACTTCCATTTTGACAATGCTAAGACCCTATGTCTGTGTGGTCCAGTGGGGATGAGGTGGGCAGAAAGGATCTGAATTAGAGATTAAAAACCTGACCTCTAGCCAAATATCATATTTATTATATTCAATAAACATAACCAGAGACTGAATATACCATTCATTTATTCAACAATGAATAAATTATTTGATTGATTTATTTTTCTATTTTTTAAGAAAGATTTTATTTGAGAGAGAAAGAGCATGTGAGAAAGACAAAGAGGGAGCACAAGCAGAAGGAGAGGCAGAGAGATAAGCAGACTCCCCAGTGAGCAGGGAGCCAGACGTGGAGCTGGATCCCAGGACCCTGGACAGACGCTTAACCTACTGAGCCACCCAGGCACCCCAATTTATTTTTCTATTTTTAAAAGCCAGTCTTCATGCTTTACCAATTGCCTAGTTCACAAAATGTTGATCTTTATAGACATTTTCCTAAAACCTGTTTACAACTCCTCCTTTCAAAATTAGATGTTGAAAAAGCTTATTCTCTTTCAATCTTCCTTTCTTGTTCTCTTTCTTTACCTCTCTTTTTATTTCTTTCTCTCTCCCTCATTTCCAGCTCTATCCTATTCCCCACAACAAATTTTCAATATAAGCGTCTAGAGCTTCTCTTTTAATCAATAATCTGCTTTCTATAGTTTTTAAAACTTAAATGTGTGCACATTAAAAAGTGATGACATACCCCACCAAGCTGAAATGTGAACACATATGCTGTTTGTGTTCCAAAATACTAATTAATAATACATCTCTTCATCTGGTCTGATGTATCCATCCATGTACACTGTGCCTTGTTTGAGTGATATTCTGGTGCCAGTGATCATTGCCACATCATAGAGCATCTACTTCTACTTTGTGCTAATAGGAACAAATGAAGGAAGATATTAAAAGAGCAGGTCTTTAGCCCCAGGGTGGAAACTGAAACATATAGGGCATATAATTTATATTGTTGGCCTTTTAAGCAGTAATTCTACTAGTGAGAGTTCTATTTACTTATCAGGGTACTGTTTGCAATCAGCTTTCCTGGGTCAGGCAAATTTACTGAAAATCAATATAGAGAGCAAACATTATGTTGATTAAGTTGAACAACTTCCTATATTTGCATTGTTGCTATAGGCAACAGATGCCCCAACAAATAATCTCTGAACACCCCCACAGCCTTTTTGTTTGTAAAATGAGAAACATGACCTACATAATTTTCAAAGTTTCTTCCAGACATGAGAGCCTACAGTTCTTTGTTTTTAAAAATAAGCACCATGAAATAAATACTTATTTGAAATAAATAAATAAATAAATAAATAAATAAATAAATAAATACTTAAGTGAAATAAATAAATAAGCACCATGAAAAACAACACACACAGTGTGTAATTGCCACTTGCTTATTCATTTTCAAAAATACTAAGTTTGGGCTGTTCAAATGAAAGGACATTATAAAACTGAACCACTAATCACTTCTTCCCTTAAAATAAAGTTCAAAAGGTTCAGTGCTAATTGGTTATTGCCATTTAGTTGGTAAGTCTAGGCCAGACTTTGGATCATTCACAAACTGCACTTAAGCACAATAATGATTACATTTTTAATTTATGGCAACAAATGAAATGTCCAGTTGTATGGTAATGCAGTAGAGTAGTTCAGAGAATAGAAAGGAAAAACCTTAGGGCAGAAATGAGGTCCATGCAAGGTGGGGCTCCTCCCTGTCACCTGGGGTCTATTTGTACAGAGGCTTGACTAGAGTTTCAAAAAGACCAAGTGAACTAGAGTTATGCTGGTAATTTTTATATAATTTATACATACAATTTATATTATACATACAATTTATATATAGGGATAATGTGAGAACCAACAAGGTGGAGGACACCTTTCCTATGAGTTCATTATTCACCGCCAATCTAATTCTTTCCAGATTAGAGCATTCAACAATCCTCTTCATAGAGGTCTTCTCCATGTACATCTGATAGTGCAGACACCACAGACTTGGCATGTCTACAAATGAACATGTCATGCATTCCTTTGCAACAACCCCTCCCCAAACCCTCTCCGCTCTGTCCCAGTGGCCCCCTCTGCAAAGGGCACTATCATGGCCCAGTCACCCAAGTCAGAACCCTGAGAGTCTTCTTATCTCCTACTCCACACATCCACACTCATTCACTCAACAAAGGACTCAGGCCCAGAGGTATGTATGTATACCACAGAGGGACATGCACAAGGGAGATGAACAGTGTGACCAACGGTCCTGGTTTGCCTGCAACTGTCCTGATTTGAACATTCAAAGTCTCACATCCCAGAAAACTTCTCAATCTCAGGCAAACCAAGAGAGCTGGGCACTTGGAAAGTTTGGGAATACAGAGATGTCTTCCTGGAAGGAATGATACCCATGCAGAGGAACAGAGTGGAGGAGTATCAATGGCTTGTGTTACTGAAGTAGAATTGGAGGCACAGGGTGGGTGGGAAGGGGACTCTGCAAAGGTAGGAAGGGTTTAGATCTTAGAGAGCTATGTATTGGACTTGACCAAACTAAGTGCCAAGAATTTTTCAGAGAAGCGAAACAATCAGGTTTGCATTTGTAGGTAGGTATTTTGAGATGGGCCTCTACACTTATGAACCACTGACGGCTAGAAGCAGGAGCTGAGATGTTATTTTTAAATTGTCAGTAAGTTCTTTTTTTTTAAAGATTTTATTTATTTATTCATGAGAGACACACACACACAGATAGAGAGAGAGAGAGAGAGAGAGAGAGAGAGAAGCAGGCAGAGACACAGGCAGAGGGAGAAGCAGGCTCCATGCAGGGAGCCCGATGTGGGACTCGATCCCGGGTCTCCAGGATCACGCTCTGGGCTGAAGGCGGCACTAAACCGCTGAGCCACCCGGGCTGCCCTGTCAGTAAGTTCTTAAATGTGATTCTAAGGACAGAAACTGGAATTTGCCAGGGGAAAATTATTCCATTTTGGGAGGAATTTGGTTGGTTGACTCTTACTTACTGAAGCTAATATAAAATAAGAACCTATCTGCTATCATGGTATAACATCAAACTTTGGTGAAATAATCCAGACATGGGGCCAATTGCAGGAAGAGGGCCATTCGGCTTATGGCTTCCCATGCAGAGACTTTGGAGGTTAAATTCAAATACGGTGATGCCTGGTTTCAGAGATCACTTCCAGGATTGAAAGAAGACCGTCTCGCCAGTCAAAACTGTCCCAGCACTGGATCACACAGCCTACAATGCACTAAAATAAGTGAGAGTGGGCATTTTTTATAAATCTCATATTGATACCAACATAAGGTAAAGTATCATAATACTTTTGTGTTGAAAATGGTAATGTGTAGAAAATAAAAATAAACATTACCATGTTTTTGGCTACCCTATTTTGGATTTTTTTCATCTGTTTAATATATTAGGAGCCTCAAAAAAATATACATGGTCCAAATGCCCCTCAAACTCTAACAGGGCTTGCAAAGGGGTATGTTTACAGCTTCAGGGCGATTCTGTGACCATTGTTTGTAATCTGCCACTTTATGTATACCCCTTAATCATACATTATTTAATTTTGCCTGTTTTTATAATTCACATCAGTTGAATTGACTTGGCTAAATTATTTTGTGTCATTTCTTTCACTACACACTTTTTTTAAATTAATCCATGTTAAGAATGTATTTCACCCATTTTAATTTTTTTTAAGATTTTATTTATTTATTCATGAGAGACACACAGAGAGAGAGAGAGAGGCAGAGAGAGACATAGGCAGAGGGAGAAGCAGGCTTCCCGCAGGGAGTCCGATACAGGACTCAATCCCAGGGCCCTGAGATCATGATGTGAGCCAAAGGCTCAAAGGTTCAACCCCTGAGCCACCCAGGCATCTCTACTTCATCCATTTAAAACTGCTGCATCATATACCATGGTGTGAATATCTGTCAACGTATTTATTCCTTCTACTCTTGATTAGCATTGAGGTTGTTTCAAGAGTGTGTGTATGTGTATTAGTATTACGAACAACACTTCTGTGAATATCCTTGTACAACTTTCTCTGGAATATATTCCTAAGAATGGAATTACTGGATGATAGATATGTGCATGCTCCCCGTTTGGATAACAGATCAAACTGTTTTCCAAAGCAATTGTACCAATTTACCAGCCACTACTAGTGTATATGAATTTCCCTCATCCATTTTTTTAAATTTATTCCAATTGACAGGTGTGAAATGGGCCACCCAGCTTTGCTTTCTGGGCATTCATTCATATTTTTGCCCACCTTCTCACTGGGTTTTTTTTTCTCTTTTATATTTATTTGTAAGTATTCTTTGCATATTCTGGAAACTAATTCCTTGTCAGTTACATGTATTATAAGTAACTGCTCACTGTTTGGGGACTTTCCCTTTATAATTATGAAGTCCTTTATTGAATAAAAATTGTTAAGTTAAATACCATAGTTTGAACTTTTTGTGTCTGTTTAAGAAATATTCCTTTACCCTGGTTCTTGGAGATATTATTCTGCATTTTTATCTAAACAATGTATTGTTTTTATCTAAAAACATTATATTATCTAAAAACATTAGACATTATCATTAAAAACATTATCTAAAAACATTTTATCTAAACAATGTATTTGTTTTATCTAAAATTGTATTGTTTTTACCTTTTACATTTATATAGTTAATAAATCTGGAATTTACTTTTGTATACTAACTATATATTTTGCCTGAACTACAATTTTCATTTTTTAAATATGGAAATACTTTATTCCTTTCCATCTCATTTCATTTGTAACTATTTCATTAAGTACACCAGTTTTTAAACACAGAGGCCATGATTTTTTTTCTTAACTAACTTGTATGGTATCTAGAAGCACAATGCCCACAAACACTCACAGTTCCTATACACCATCCTCCTCAACCAATGAGAGCAACATAATCTGAGATATCTGTTCAAGACAACCCCCATAGCCCACCAGATACTGCAGATTCTATATGTATCCCATTGGGCCTACAGTACTTTGTCCATATTGGGGGTGGGTGGGTGGAGTTGAAAATCCTCTGGATACTGTAGTGCTTGTAATAACTCTCCAAATTCCTGGCCATACTTAATCATTAACACCCTCAGCAGAGTCTGTCTCAGAGGTCAAAATGCACTTCCTATCAGCTATAAGGAAGTGGGAATCTAATAAATATTTATAGATGCTGTCATCCAACAGGCTGGAATAGCAGGGGCTCTAAATTCTAAATGACTTGTGTATGAACAAGAGTCAACAGGATCTGTATCTAGTCCTTGGGTATAATTCAAATTAATTGCTATGAAGTACCAGCCTGGTTTCCTCTGGTCACATTACAAGTTATAATAATCTACCAGAGCATAAAACTCAACGCTGTAGAGCAGCTGGGAAATTCTCTGCCCTGACATAAACATGTGGAAGTCTTCACAGCAGAAATTTTTCCAGATTGGATGACTGAACCCCATAATGATAGAATTGTTGAATCACTATGTTGTACACCTGAAACTAACACGACACTGTCTGTTGATTATACTTCAATTAAAAATAATAGCCCTATTGTATCATATTTTAGTTTAAGTTTGAAATCTCAAAAAATCTTCAAATAGTAGCCAAAAATTTCTGGAATAGCTTAGTTATTTTTCCAAAAAGTTAAAAATGATGTTAATAATTTTAATGAGACTTTAACTCTTTCACTTAATTGTAATTGGGTCCAGTCATAAGGAATAATCGTGCTAAAGAAGAAAATAAAAATTATCATGTTTAATAAGTGCACTGATATTCCTAGCTCTTATAAGGCTAACTCTTGATTTAAATAATTCTTCTACATACCTTGATCATTTGTTAGTGTATTAAACTCTTAGCTGAAACTAACTCACTGCAAAACTTGTGTAATTTAAACAGTACAATCTTCAATGACTTTAATCGAAAGACCCCCCCCTTCTCCATTAAGCAACAACAAAAAACACATTTTGTGAAAACATGCATAAAAGAACACAGTTCATGTTTATAAAGGGTTCTTCGTTGAAGATTTTAGCTGTGACAGCTATTTACAAAGTATTTTAAAGCTTTGTAACAAATGGCAAGGTGCTTATTACATGCTCAGTTACTGGTAGTGAACACTCAGTGAGCATTGGCTGATGTGAATGAGTGGATGAAAATGTAAATAAGAGTTATCCACACATGTATGGTAAAAAGCATGAAGTAAGTTTAACTCTCCCAATTTCTACTTTTATAATGTAACTTAAGCAGAGTCTAACACAAGGTATTATTTTAAAGTATACTGTTTATAAGAGAGAAATTATATAGTCTTACCTTATTTTAGATGTTTGTAAAAAATATTTTTTAAATAACAAAAAAAACCTCAATCTCAAAAGTAAAAAGCCATTGGTTTTCAGTGGAAGAACAACAGTTTGGGCCACTAAAAAAGTAAATTCCAAATTCCTCAGAAAGAATGTACAAAGATTCTGAATGAATGTCTTTTTTTTTTAGATTTCTTCTGCTTTGGTTGTTTGCTTGCTTGCTTATTTGCTTTTATCATATATAAACCTCAATTAAAGTACCAGAATGAAAATTAATGAGGTGTTTTCTGTAACTTCTCCAATCCTTTGAAATATTTATTCTGATTAAGGAAACGATTCAAATGTTTCAGTGAATTTTTTGGCCAGGGGATTTGAACAATTTGAGGAAGAACAAATGAATAGATTCCATTTGGCTCAATAATGTTTAGCAGAGCCCCACTGGTGAGACCACACCTGGAGTTCACCATGTGTCTGGATGTCTACACACATGCAGAGGCTTCCAGCCCAACCAGCAGAGGCTGGGTGTAGTCCCAGGGCACTACACACACACCCTGACTATACATAGCTCCCCTAATGCCGTGAGCCTGCGGCCCCGTAGGAAAGATGAGGCTTCCATGAAAACCACTGCCAGTGAAATCCATTGGAGATTCTAGCAGGGAGCAGCTGTAGTTTCAGAATGGATGGAGCAAGCAATCTGTCTCACGGTGGGTGCTGAGCTGACCTTATAACAGAGGAGAGAGACTCCATGCACCAGGTCAGGTGCACAGCACTATGCTATTTATTCTGTTTTCAGGGAACAAGATCCAAAGCCCAGGCAGTGACTGAAAACTTTAAATGAATTATCTAGTCTCTAGAACATTAGAATTGGGGGTAAAACTTCAAAATCACCTAAATTCATTTAATTCACTTCCCCAAACTTCATCTCCAAATGTATAAATGTTTCATCCCTGTTTTAAATACTTGAGGTTTTCTGTTTGTACAAAATATTTTAATCGTTTTATAAAATATAACCTCTAAACAGAGATAAACTTAAAAACAAAAACCAAAAAAAAAGGGATGCCTGGGTGCCTGAGCGGTTGGGTGTCTGCCTTTGGTTCAGGGCGTGATCCTAGTCTGGGGATCGAGTCCCGCATCAGGCTCCCTGTGAGGAGCTTGCTTCTCTCTCTGCCTATGTCTCTGCCTCTCTCTGTGTCTCTCATGAATAAATAAAGAAAATCTTTTTTTTTTTTTAAAGCATAAAACAGAGATTCTGAAGAGTGGTTATCCATACTTATAAATCGTTGTTATGCAAATCGAAACCACGATATCACCTCATTGTGTTACAGTGGTCATCATCAAAAACACAAGAGATAACAAATATTGATGAGGATGTGGACAAAAGGGAACCCTTGCACACTACTGGTGGGAATGTAAAATGGTGCAGCCACTATGGAAAATAATACGGAGGTTCCTCAAAAATTAAATATAGAATTACCATATGATCCAGCAAACCCACTTCTAGGTATATATCCAAAGGAGACAAAATCACTATCTCAAAAGTATCTGCACTCCTATGTTCATTGTGGCATTACTCACAACAGCCAAGATATAGAGACAACCTAAGATCCACAAAAGGATGACTGGATAAAATCACACACACACACACATACACACACACATTGAAATATTATTCAGTCACAAAAAAGGGGAGAACCCTGCCATTTGCAACAACATAGATAGATCCGGGGGGCATTAGGCTATGTGAAATAAGCCAGACAGAGAAAGACAAATACAGCATGATATCATTGACGTGTGGAATCTAAAGGAAAGAAAAAAAGTCAGACTTGTGGAAACAGTGGTTGCCAGGGCCTGGGGGGGTGTGGGGCATAGAGAAAATAGGGAGAGGTAAAAGGATAAAAACTTTCATCTTTAATATGAATAAGGTCTGAGGATCTAATGTAAAATGTGTGTAGAGTTGATAAGGCTGTACTTAGGAATTTACTAAAAGAATAGAACTTAAATGTTCTCCCCAAAAAGAAAAAGACAAATTTTAAAAGATTCTAAAACATTGTTCTTGATCACCAGTGTAACTTACTATTATGTACCCACATCTGTCTTTTTAGGTACCTAAATTATTCACAATGTTTGCAAATATTCTTCTTGTGTATATTAGGATGAAAAAAAAATCTGTCAAGGCAGGTGCAAAGGCTAAAAGAATACATCTTCCGTTTCCTTTTGTTGCCTCTGTTTAAAAAAAAGGAATCGCCCCTGAGAAAAGCCTCTAAGAAATGCCTCTAGTGATAATTTCTGGAATGAAACTAAACAGATCGCTGTACAAAGGGGAAAAAGAAAAAAACAAAGCAAGGCACGGTGGACAGTGGTGTCAATCCTAAAGCGAGATGTCAGCAGAAGAGGTCAGCAGAGGAGGCGTTTCTTTCCTACGAACTCTATAAAAGGTCAGCTCATCCACCACTGAGACTCAGACTCTGCTCCAGCCATCCAGAAGCTACAGGTGCTTCCTCCTAGAATCCCCAATGGAATTCAGTCGCAGAAACTTCCACAGAGGCTTGAGTTCCTCCCCACAGACCTCTGCACTCAGCATGAGTGGCTCCATGTATAGGAAGGAGGACATGCAGTACTTTGGGGCTGCACCCAGCGTCTATGGGGGAGCTGGAGGTCAGGGCATCCGCATCTCAACCTCCAGGCATATGAGGGGCTATGGGGGTGATCACACCAAAGGAAACCTGTTTGTTGGTAATGAGAAGACAACCATGCAGAACCTAAATGACCGCCTAGCAAGCTACCTAGCAAAAGTGCAGTCCCTGGAAAAGTCCAACTCCAAGCTTGAATCGCTGATCAAGGAGTGGTATAAAACAAACACGCCCAGCGCCAAGGACTACAGTGCATATTACAAACAAATGGAAGAGCTGCAAAAGCAGGTAAGGGATGACGCCTGTGTTTTCTACTCCACCTTTGAGCTGCAGGATATATATACCAAAAGGGCATATATGTTAGGTGGGTCCAAATGGATGTTATAAAGCAATTAGGCTGAAATGCTATATCTAAAAAAATGGTGCATTCTATCATCTACTTTTAGTGCTGGGGTAGCTGACTACATAATTGGATGACTGTACATATTTTTTTTCACTTTTTAAAATCTAATTACATAGAATATATGAAAATAAAATCCATATTTTTGTCAGTTTACCAGGACAAGTCTAAGTGAATAGTAAACTTTTTTTTTTCTGAGAAGAGCTGAAATTTCAATGATGATAAATCTGTTTTTTCACCCAATTCCCATTAACTTTTGAATTCCCAGTCAACTTAGAGATAATTCTTCCTTTAATTTATGTAAATGCTATAATATAAGTATTAAGATACTGTATCATAAATTTGAATGACAAAGTGATTCAGGGTGGAAATAAGGGGAAAGAATATAGCATTCTTTTTTTTTTTTTTTTTTAAGATTCTTTTATTGGGATGCCTGGGTGGCTCAGCGGTTGAGCGTTTACCTTTGGTTCAGGGTGTGATCCCCGGTCTGGGGATCGAGTCCCTCATTGGGCTTCCTTGCATGGAGCCTGCTTCTCCCTCTGCCTATATCTCCGCCTCTCTCTCTCTCTCTCTCTCTCTCTGTCTGTCTCTGTCTCTCATGAATAAATAAATAAAATATCTTTTAAAAAGATGTATTTATTTGAGAGAGACAGAGCAGGGGGATGGGGAGAGGAAAAAGAGAATTTCAAGCAGACTCCCTGGTGAGCACAGAGCCTTATGTGGGGCTCAATCCCAGGACCCTGAGATCATGACCTGAGTAGAAATCAAGAGTCAGCCACTTGACTGAGCCACCCAAGCACCTCAATGACGTCTAGATTTTTAAATGTCCTGCTTAATGATCTCATCATCATCATCACAAGTTCAGAAATCACTTCTACAGGAACAAAATGTTCTATTGCCCCCAATTCAAATTTGTTGCAATACCACAACCTACTCTCACAAAAGATGGAGCTCTGTTTTATCAGTTGTGTGCAATAAAGGATATGGACTTTGCTCCTAATTGAAGGGTTCAGATATGACAGGAGCACTTGCTTTGCTTTCAAATTCTTATCTAACCAAAGGGGGAAAATCCCATTCATTTTCATTTCTATTTTTTTAACATTCATATTCCTTTAAAGCAAAGGCCACCTCCTAACCAGGAAGTCTCTTTTTCTTGTGTTGTATTAGACGTCAGTGAAATTTAAACCAGACTCCACTGTAAGTTACTTTGGGGGTTTCAGGAACTACGGGGAGGTGAGGCAAAGGTGTCTAAATTATCTCTCTGCCAACAGGTCATTCTTCTCAGGCTCCCACTAAAAATGGTCAAAATCAGCAAACCATTCTCCCCTACCTGTCTCATGATTCATGTTTCTGAATCTACTTTGGATCATCCCAAACACATAGACACAGTCATCTGTTCCATTTGGGGCGGGGGGGGGGGGGCAGACTCAGTATAGGAAGGAAGGCAGCTCACTCCAGGACTAGATCTGTTGAAAGAGACATGTCACTGGGGCACCGGTTTAGCGCCGCCTTCAGCCCAGGGCGGGATCCTGGAGACCCCGGATGGTGTCCTATGTCAGGCTCCCTGCATGGAGCCTGCTTCTCCCTCTGCCTGTGTCTCTGCCTCTCTCTCTCTCTCTCTCACTCTCTCTCTCTCTCTCTCTCTCTGTCTGTCTCTCATGAATAAATAAATAAAATCTTTAAAAAATACATGTCACTATAACATCTTTTAAAAGCAGACGAGATCCTTATGTATCGTAGAGAATTCACCCATTAGGTGAATTCCCCCTTTTTTTTAAATCGAGGGCATACCCATCCTGACAGTTCCAGTGCTTAGCACAACTCTCACATAACAGGTGTCCATTCATTTAGCCAATATTTAGTACACACTAGCTGCTGGGTACCATGCTGGGCATTGAGGAATATCATGGTGAACATACGTGATTTAGGGGGAAACAGGCAGAGACAAAAGGAACATTTATCCCACACAGAGGGATAAATGCTAGCAAGGAGGGCTGGGCAGGGCAGTGAGAACATAGGCAGTTCATCCAGTTCTGCCTTGAGGAAATCACCGAGGCTTCCTTTAAGCAATGATGTCTAAGATGAGATGCGGAAAAGAAGTAGTTCACCAAATGAGGAGGGGTAACAAGAATATTCTAAGCAGGAACAACATCAAATGACAGGCACTCAGTAAGGTTTGATGGCTCAAGTAGAAAGAATTTTTCCTTTTTAAAACCGTAAGAAAGCTCACCAAATCCTAGGGACAAGAACTATGTTTTATGACTCAATTATGTTAAATGCCCATTTATCATTATTCTTTCTATTTTCATGTGGAAATTCTTTTTTTATATATTAATTTATTTTTTACTGGTGTTCAATTTGCCAGCATCATCTTTGATAGAATAGTGGCTGTATCTGAGGATACACTCATTTTAAACTCCTGTCCAGTTGAAAATGTCATTCTTTCTATTTTCCAGATTAAAAAGGCACAACTGGAAAATGCTCGTTGTGTCCTGCAGATTGATAATGCCAAACTGGCTGCTGAGGACTTCAGGCTGAGGTAGGTTCTAACTCCATGGTAAAACTTCCTGAAAAGGGATTTCTTTTAGTTGTTCTTGATGACACTCAGCTTTCCACGTTCTTGTTGGTAAAGGAGCTACTCCTTAAGTACTTCCAGAAGTAGAAGTAGAATCTATCTAATCTGGCCCAGCACTCAAGGCTACACTTTCCTCTCCCACAGTCTGATCTGGTCACCCAGGGTGTAACTGGGTATAACTAATACTGTTTTCACTGGTTAGCTCCGGTTACTAGAACATTCTTTTCGGGGAACCTCGCATCTACCTTTTCACCCATTGAAACTAATTCTGCCATTTAGAGTAATACCAAAGCAATTTACAACTCTCCTTCTGCAGTGCTGTCCTTCTGTTATCTAAAGCGAGCCATGTGTCTATGTTTAGTGATTCTCTAAATTAGTCATCCATGCTCTTTCTAGTGCTTGCAAATGTATGACCCAAATTCCAGGGGTGACCTTTGATGCATCTAAGTTTGCTAGTGTTTTATAATAGGGTCTGACTAACCAAAGAACTAGGACTATGATTAAACCAACTCAGATAGTGTTCACTCTCTTATAGCCATATCACACTACATGTAATCACAGCTGTTGCTCACAAATAGCACCTACCCTAGGGCTTTCTCATCCTGAATACGTACACTGCATTGGTACTGAAAGTTCTTTGTGGTTTAGAAGAGTAGCACTTGAATGCTACAAGAGATCAGATAAAAAGAAATGGGAAGGCAGATCTGAAGATTAAAGCAGTAAATATTCATTAATTCCAATTTTACTAAGTCAGCACCTGAATATCCCATTGTGTTATCATTTTGTAAAGTTTTGCTAGTTTAATAAAAATGAGAGTATATAAGATTGTAAGGAAGAATCATGAATTCTTTAAGACAATTCCCTTTGGATACATCTGCTTACAAAGTAATAAAAATAAATTGATCAAGTGTATTCATTACATAAATCTAACCATTTAATATCAATAATGAGAATCTTTTGCTGACACATTAATTAAAATATTTTTATTTCTTTTAAAGTATATTCTAGAATTTAAAAACTTTTAGGAGTTATTTCAGATTGTTTTTTTTTACCAATCACTCCAAATTACAAAGATTACATTATGGAGCAAATTATCTGATTCCTGGGTTCTCATGAACATTTTTGGAATGTATAAAGAGGGACACAATGTATTGAAATTAATCCTCATGTGCTACATAAAAATGTCTCATTATATTAAGACTATCTCTTCTATAATGGCTTCAGAAGGACTCCATTATCTCTGCATACCAATTAATTCACAGGTATGAGACTGAAAGGGGGATCCGCCTAACAGTGGAGAGTGATCTCCAAGGCCTGAATAAGGTCTTGGATGATCTAGCCCTAACTAGAAAAGACTTGGAGATTCAAGTTAAAGAACTGAGTAAAGACCTGGATATCCTCAAAAAAGAACATCAAGAGGTGAGAAAATATTCAGATGTGGTGCTGGGAATGACAGAATGGCTCTAATAATGATAATAAGGGGAGGGGGAGGATGGTAAAAAAAAATGACAATAATAATGATGTGAATGGTCAGGGTTCAATGACAGAGAAGTACCTGGACTGGAATAAGCCCCACCTAAGTTATTGTCTTTCTTTTTTATTCCTCCCCTATGAAAGAAGCCGTAAGAGTTATTATTATATCTTTTCTGCTCAGCCTCAAGTGAGAACATGCTGTAGACTGTAATCAGGATTTTCACTCTTGTAGGAAGTGGACAGCCTACACAGACACCTGGGCAATACTGTCAGTGTAGAATTGGATGCTGCTCCAGCCCTGAACCTTGGTACCACCATGAATGAAATGAGGCAGAAGTATGAAGTAATTGCCCAAGAGAACCTTCAGAAGGCCAAAGAACAGTTTGAGAAACAGGTAATAGCATAACTCAGAGGGTAAGCCAATGTGTAGAAGTTGTCCTTCCTTTAAAAAAAAGATAACTCTTTTTCTTTCCTTTCTCTCCTTACTCATTTTTTTTTTTAACTTTAGACTGAATCTCTGCAGCAACAAGTCATAGGGAGCAATGAAGAGTTAAAAGAAGCTGAGTTTCAAGTAAAGGAGCTGAGACGCACCTACCAGAACCTGGAGATAGAACTGCAGTCCCTCCTCAGTCTGGTAAAGCACATTTAATTTCCCGCTCTGAATGCAGTGTGTGTTTACTAAGTGCCTGTGTGAGGAACTCTAGAGATGCAGAAACCTCTAGGAAATAACATCTCGTCTCTGCAGAGCTGGCAGGGAAAGAGGCCAAACCACTGATTATAATTAAAACACAGAAAGAAATCCAGGACAAGAGTAATGCACTGCAAGGATGCACAGGAACAAGTAGATCTAGAAGACTTCACACAGAAAGTGGCATTTCAACTAGACCGGAAAACTTGAGATAAATTTGTAGTTGCAGAATAGAGGTAAAGACATTCCAGGCTAAGCAAATCAGTCAGCTCCTGATAAAATTATGCTTGTTAACAACCCCCAAATCACAGTGGCTTATAACAACACTACATCCATCATGGGTTGGCTGCAGTTCCGCTCCGTGACATTTCCACTCCAGGGGTAAGGCTAAGGGAGGAGACTCTAGCCAAGGCATGCCAGTGTTGCAGCAGAAAGAAAAGAGTAATGGCCAGACCATGTGTTAGTTCCTAAAGCTCCTCCTCCACAAAGGCATTTGTCAGTTTCACCTACATTTCCTTAGCCAAAGAAAGTCACATGATCAAGCCTGGCATCCACCGAAACCTACTCCTCCACTTAGGAGGGTCACCACAAATCAGGAGGAGAGGAGGCAAATATTAAGAACAATAATACAATATACCACAGTAAGACACCAGTGAGTGTGGAGCTAAAAACAAACAAAAGACCCCTAGTGGTCCTAGTAGCTGGCTGAGGTTGCCTTAGATGGAAACAGTGGGAGACAAAGCTAGAAATATGAATAATGCCCACAGTGACTAGCTGTCAAAATTCTCAAAAGAAATTAAAATTGAACCACCTCTTAAGTCTTCAACTAACAAAAACATCAGATAAAGGACTAGTATCCAAGCTCTATAAAGAACTTATTAAACTCAACAGCAAAGAAACAAACAATCCAATCATGAAATGGGCAAAAGACATGAACAGAAATTTCACCAAAGACAACATACACATGGCCAACAAGTGGTTGCTCTGCATCACTTGCTATCAGGGAAATATAAATCAAAACTACAATGAGATACCACCTCACACCAGTGAGAATGGGAAAAATTAACAAGGCAGGAAATAACAAATGTTGGAGAGGATGTGGAGAAAGGGGAACCCTCTTGCACTGTTGGTGGGAATGTGAACTGGTGCAGCCACTCTGGAAAACTGTGTGGAGGTTCCTCAAAGAGTTAAAAATAGGTCTGCCCTACGACCCAGCAATTGCACTGCTGGGGATTTACCCCAAAGATATAGATGCAGTGAAATGCTGGGACACCTGCACTCCGATGTTTATAGCAGCAATGTCCACTGCAGCCAAACTGTGGAAGGAGCCTCGGTGTCCATTGAAAGATGAATGGATAAAGATGTGATCTATGTATACAATGGAATATTACTCAGCCATTAGAAACGACAAATACCCACCATTTGCTTCGATGTGGGTGGGACTGGAGGGTATTATGCTGAGTGAAATAAGTCAATCGGAGAAGGACAAACATTATATGGTCTCATTCATTTGGGGAATATAAAAAATAGTGGAAGGGAATAAAGGGGAAAGGAGAAAAAGTGAGTGGGAAATATCAGAAAGGGAGACAGAACATGAGAGACTCCTAACTCTGGGAAACGAACAAGGGGTGGTGGAAAGGGAGGTGGACGGGGGTGGGGGTGACTGGGTGACAGGCACTGAGGGGGGCACTTGATGGGATGAGCACTGGGTGTTATGCTATATGTTGACAAATTGAACTCCAAAAGAAAAAAAAAAGAAAGAAACATCCACTTTTTCTTATGCTTATAGAAAGAAACCTTGGAGCATACACTAGACAACACCAAAGATTGTTACAGTCACAAACTGGCCACCATCCAGACAGTACTGGACAACCTAGAAGTCCAACTGACGCAGATACGGGCCGAGACAGAATACCAGAGCAACGAATACAATATTCTCTTTGACATAAAGACCCGACTTGAGCAGGAAATTGCTACTTACCGCCGCCTTCTGGAAGGGGAAGATGACGGCAGGTAAGTCTGTTAGAATCCAAGGTATGTGCCAGTGTGTCTACCTGCTGTACTATTTAAACATCGATACATTAAACCCTGTCACTCATTCCCCAGCAAGAATGCAATCCCTAGCACAAAAGCAACTGCACACATATCACAAACAACAAAACAAAAATATACAAAAGTACACCCATCCCCCAAATAACCAGGTATGGCCTTTTTACCTGAGGTCATGTGTGGGACTGATACAGATTATGCTTTTGCTCATTTTTATTATTAATACATAATTGAAAGTACAATAACTTTTTTAAAGATTTTATTTATTTTTTCATAAGAGATAGAGAAAGGCAGAAACATAGGTAGGGGGAGAAGCAGGCTTCCTGTCGGGAGCCCAATGTGGGACTCAATCCCAGGACTCCAGGACCACACCCTGAGCCGAAGGCAGACGTTCAACCACTGAGCCACCCAGGTGTGCTGAAAGTACAATAGCTTTGAAAAATTCTCCTTGAAAGGTCATGAAATGAACAACAGGCTGCAGAGGTCTGTGGGACCAGTTTGAGAATCATCAGTGTTGCTATGGCAACTGTCTTCTACTACCAAACTCAAGAAACTCAATAATATAAGATTTAAACTTCCACTGTTACAAAAGCTTCTAATATGGCATAAGCAGGTCAGTTTTGAAGTCGTGTGTGTGTGTGTGTGTGTGTGTGTGTGTGTCAAGTTGAAAAGTAAGAAACTCAAGTTCAAAGTAATAAGCATGGTCGAAGGAGAAAAAGTACAGACACAGCATTAAAACGCACACCAAAAAAACAACAACAACAACAACACACACACACACTATGCAGACTTTATTTTGAAACAAAAAAAAAGCAGAACAGGCCTTCATTTTCAAAATGGCAATAACATCTTTTCATGTTTCTTTTTCTTTTCTTTAAAAGATGCAAAATCACAATTCCAGATGATCAGATACACATTGAAGAGGAGAAAGGTAAGTGTTCTAATTTCACACGTTTCCTGGGAGACTGAATCCTCACTCAGTAGCTTACTACTCATTAAATGCCACTGGTGAAAAGTAAAAAGAGATCAATTCTCAAGAGAGCAGATATTGCCCTAGGGATTCTGAAAATCAGGCATATAACATAAAGAAACCCTCAAAACGGGAAGTTTGTCACACTCCCCCAACCTGGTGATTTTCTTGGCCCAAGATATTGCTGTCCTGAGACATCCTGGGATCCTAAAAAGAAAAAGAAAAAAAAAGATGAAAAGTGCATTTGGCTTAATTCAATATTGTATATTTCTCTTTGGAAGGAAAGTAGAAAATTTGTGAATTTGGGGACAGTGGCACATTTTCTACACTTATTTATAAATTGGACAAGATTAAGAAAAAGGATGGGTTGGGTTTCTTTTAGGAAAAAAATATATAAGATAATAATGATTTAGAGTTGAATATTATACACCAGCAGAGTCATTCTCCTGAGTTAACATTTTATACTTAAATTTAACTCAGATATAAAGAGAACAAGGAAGATTAAGACAGTCGTGGAAGAAGTGGTGAATGGCATGGTTGTGTCAAGTGAAACCAGAGAGGTGGAAGAAAATATGTAAACTGCTACCTGGAGATGCTGCTGAGAGTTTGAAAGAAATGTAGTTATAGTTTTTGCTCCCTGTAAGAAAGCGGCCATCAGAAGACACCATTAGTGCTTTGTGGTAATCCGAGGGGGACAAAAGCCCATTTATCAGTCTCCATAATTGAATATAAGTTGTTTTACTCAGAGGAGCTGCAAATCACCTACAAAAATGAAATCCATTGGGCACTAGGATATTTAAAAACATCACTACCACCATCTTTACTATGAAACACATTAATTATAAGCTAGAGACCACCTACTATCAATTCGTTAATGTTCCTGAAAAATTATAGCACATTTGAATTACTCTAAACCTTATAGAGCAGACGAGTACCTGAAAATCACAAATGAACTGCTCTAACTTTTCCTGTTTCTAAATTGCAAAATCTCCTTTCAGGGGCCTTTAGATTCTTAAATGAGCCTATTTCTTGGTTGATTTCATTAGATTTGTAATATTGGTACCATCCTACTAGCTTGGAGTTACACTTGCATTTTTTTCATGGTCTCCACTGCCTTTTAAAAACTCAACTCAGGGGATGCCTGGGTGGGTCAGTGGTTGAGCATCTGCCTTTGGCTCCGGTCATGATCCTGGCTCCAGGATTGAGTCCCGCATCAGGCTCCCTGCAGGGATCCTGCTTCTCCCTCTGCCTATGTCTCTGCCTCTCTCTGTGTGTCTCTCATGAATAAATAAATAAATCTTAAAAAAATAAATAAAATAAAATTCAACTCAGTTCTTCAAGTAATTTGAGTCAGACTCTAATCACAAATGCTGAGCAGAATTTGAATGAAGCACATTATGCTTGTAATGGGAGTAGATTAAACACAAAATTAGTGAAACTCTTCTTAAGGCAGAATGCTTCTCCTTAAGATAATAAACTGCATAAAGCATCAGGTGTTCTCTCTCTTTATGGGGTGAACGTGTGTTATGAAATGTTTCTCACTGTTTTTTTAAAAACAGCTTTAATGAAATATAATTCACACACCATAAAATCCATCCTTGTAAAGTACACAATTCAGTGGTCTTCAATATGTTCACAGGATTGTGCAACTATTGCCACTGTCCAGTTTTAGGACATTTCACCACTGAGAAAAGAAACCCCAATAGGAGTCACCCCCCCCAACCCACCTTCCCCCCCAGCCCTGGCAACCACTAATTGACTTCCTCTCTATGAATTTGCCTACTCCAGACATTTCCTACAAATGGAATCATACAGTGTTTTCTTTTGTACAAAAATGTTCATAGCAGCATTATTCATAATAGACCCAAAGTGGAAACAACTCAAATGTCCATTAATTGATCAAAGGATAAAGTGGAGTATGTCCTTACAAAAAAATATTATCTAGCAAGAGAAATAACAAAATACTGATACATAATGCAACAGGGATGAACCTTGAAAACGCTATGCTTACTGAAGGAAGTCAGACACAAAAAAGACTATTCTCTCCCATTTTGCATTTCTGTGAGCAGTAACTGCCTTGCAAATATTTACAGGAAAAATCATTTTGCCCTCTCTCCTTGTATTCTAGTAAATTAATAGCTTGGATTTAAATTTTGATATATAAGTTTATAAGTCAATGGATTTTGAGTGTGATTATATTGAAAATAATAATGTGATTCACTTAAGGATAATAATATCTACCATTTATTGAGCACTTTGAACTAAACAGTATGCTAGGCATTTTATAGGCACTTCTCATTTAATTTTCACAATAATCCCATGAAATAGAAGCTATTACGTTGAATCGTAGGAATTTGTCAATATGTAAAAATAAAATAAAAAATAAATTTAAAAAAAGGAACTTGTCAATATGTAATCATTCTTTTACCTTTAAAAAATAGCAATTTCACATGGTTTGACTTTATTCTATTATCCCTATTTTTCAAATGAGGATTATATATGAAGACATGAAATAGGTACTCTCCCAAAGTCACAGTTATCAAGTAATGGAGCAAGACTGAACCTTCTAAAGCCATGATACCCTTTTAGGCACTAATTACATGACAATTACAGAGTCATACCTGAAATGAGCATTTGCCTCTCCTTAGTTGTTTTGCTGTTTTCTGATTGCCATTTTCACTAGCCAGACACTTAAAACAGCCAAATGTCACAAATGTGGTCCAGACAGAATCCCACATGACTGGATTTATCACAACTTTTGTCAGAAAGAATATTATCTTCACTTATTCTCATTCTTTTGCTTTTCAAAGTGAAGAGATTCACTCTCATTTTTTTCTTAATTTCCTTCCAAGTCACTCTGGTTAGGACCTTGCTGTTAAAGATGTTAAGAACTTCTAGAAGTGAATTCTTTGTCTCCTATAAAACACATTCCAGAAGAGTCTGTAACTTCTACATGCAAATACCGGAGGCTGAGTCTGGTTAGTTAAAAACCTGCAGGAGGTGGGTTTAAAATTCACTAGGCATGGCCACTGTCAATATGACAATTACTGCATTTTGCCATAGGCAATAATGACACTTGGTTCCAAAGTAGAATTATTATTTTTAACTGAATTTCCTATCATGAAAAAATGAAAACTAATCCTTGCTTTTGGTCGATCTCTAGTTTCTTCCAAGTAATCTTTCAAAGAAAGTAGGTGAGGCAATATATACATGTGGAACTAGATGGTTCTACCAGTAATTACTGTGTGAAAATAAAGTGTTAATCTCCATATCTATACTTCTTTTTTTTTTTAATTTATTTATGATAGTCACAGAGAGAGAGAGAGAGGCAGAGACACAGGCAGAGGGATAAGCAGGCTCCATGCACCGGGAGCCCGACGTGGGATTCGATCCCGGGTCTCCAGGATCGCGCCCTGGGCCAAAGGCAGGCGCCAAACCACTGCGCCACCCAGGGATCCCCATATCTATACTTCTTATATGAGCTAGGAAACAGAACAGCATGATCCTATATCTGACAGGCTTACAAATCCAGGGAAGATTCATAATCCTTAAATTTGGCTCTCTTTATCACACATAGAATCACCAATAAATTTCATGACTTTATACAAAATCATCAGTGTACAAGTGGACCCATCAAACACAGAAACCTAGAGATGATTCTAGGATGGAGAGAACTACTTTTTCTGGCCTTGGGGAATTACATCTACACAGAGCTTTGTAACTTCTAAAAAGAATGGCATAGAATGACAGAAAATCAAAACTTGACCAGTGAACACCCTCTGCTCTTACCCTCACTAACTTGGGGGCAGTCTCAAATAACAATTCCAACTTACAGCATTGGCTAGTGATTTCTATTTTTAAATTTCCCTTCAAACATTTGTTTTCTCTCCCCTAGACTCACTTCCAAGATTCGCCTTCCCAGGAAAGGGAAGATTCCAAGATTCCTTATCCTTTTTCTCACCTCCCTGCCTTTGAGAACACTGAGCTCTGGAGACCAGAACTCATCCTCAAGCATGACTGCCAAGGGTCTTTTTTCATCCTCATTTCAAAAGCACAGCATACAATATTAGTTACCCAATATTCTTTTACTCACTCACAGGATCTTCAAATGTTATTCAAAGCAAA
Source organism: Canis lupus familiaris (assembly GCF_011100685.1). Lineage (NCBI taxonomy): Eukaryota > Metazoa > Chordata > Mammalia > Carnivora > Canidae > Canis > Canis lupus. Next base: position 21,771,098 of record NC_049230.1, read on the forward strand.
AGTGAAAGGTGTTAGGGACCAACTCATCAGTGAATTGCAGGAAGTGGAAGGTCTGTCTTTAATGGAAAGAACTCATGTGGAAAATTCTGCAATTAAAGAGCAGGAAACTAACCAATGTGACATGAGAAGATGATCATATGTTTTACTTAATAAATCAAAAGATTTACAAATACCACGTAGATAATTGTCTCTCTCTTGAGTATTCCCTAAACTCTACAAAAAGGGAAGCCATGATTCTTTTGAGTAGTTCCCCCTTTCTCATCATTTTCCTCTCTGCCTCAACTTACATAATCACTTTGCCACCAAGCCCAAGATGATTTCTGTTCTCTACACTTCCACCCTCCTATATTTTTACATTTGTCAGAGAAAACTATTTTTACTTCTAAAAACTCTAAAATACAGGCTTTATTATTTAACTTAGCCCTCCTCCCAAAAACACCAATGAAGAAGATATCTCAGGGATCCCTGGATGGCTCAGTGGTTTAGCACCTGCCTTCGGCCCAGGGCGTGATCTTGGAGTCCCTGGATCGAGTCCCACACTGGGCTCCCTGTGTGGATCCTGCTTCTCCCTCTGCCTGTCTCTCTCTCTCTCTCTCATGAATAAATAAAATCTTTTTAAAAAATCTATCTCTCCTCTCACTCTCTGTGTCTCTCATGAATAAATACAATCTTTAAAAAAAATGATATCTCTCTCTTTTCAATTTCTGAAGTTGTTCCCCATTCATAATTGAATTTAAAATAAATCTTAGTCAAAGCATACCAGCAAATTAGACAAAGGCACTCTTAAGTGAAATGAATTTTAAGTGACACATTCAAACACATTAAGGATTAAGTTCTTTCAAGTGAAATAGCTCCAGAAGTGCAAGGATGAAGCTTAGCCAAACACTAGGGTAAGACTCAGGATTTTAAAAAAATGAATTAGACATAGTCCCTACCTGAGAAACTTACAGTCTAGGATGATAAAAAATATGTATAGAAACATGAAGGTATAACATGCAAACGTGATATATAGATACCGAGCAAAATTATTTAAAATTTACATATAGGCATCAGAGATGGAAAATAGACATTTCAGCACAAAATCAGTTCCAAGTTCAAGAATTCAAGTTAATCATATTCCCATATTATATGATCATATCACTAAGCTACAAGTCTGCATTTGGCACATCCTCTCAAGTCTGTAAGCAAGTAATAGTCTGTTTCATGTCTATGGCAATAATGATGGAATCACCCTTGAAGGTGGCGGGGGGGTGCTGCTCATAACTAATAATTAATGACCATAATGTCAAAGTTCCTGTATAGGAAATGCAAGCAGAACTAGTACTTTACATGATCTCTGACAATGTGGTTACATGTCAAAAGTATAACTAAAAGTACACTTGCCCATGTGTTTGCAGGATTTCACATGTGGTGCCATTCTCTGGGTCTCAGCCTGTACGCTGAGAAATGAAATTCAAGGAGAACGCTTTCTTGAAAAGGAAAGAGCTAAAGCTCCTGGGTGATGTGCAGAGCAGAAACCTAGTCTCAAGAGTGACCCTCTGCTCTTTCTGTTTTCACCGTAAGAAGCAGGGTTGTGTTATCTATAAAAGGCACTGCAACCTGAATCCTATCTCTGCCACCTCCTGACTGTGTGGTCTTGAATAAGTCACTTAACATTGTGACCTTCAGATTGCTCATTTGGAAAAATAGGACAAAAGTATCAAACTTAAGAGGTTACCACAAAGGTTTAAAATAATGTCTGCAGTTCACCTAGCCCAGTGTCTGGAACACAGTAAGCACACTCACTACCAAAAATTCAAACAAGGACAAGCTCAGAAAAAAATGCTTGTAATATACATTAAAGGAATCCTTGGTAAAAATCTCCATATGAGGCCAAGGTCCCCGGCATTTCCACTTAACATATTTCCATCCTCTCACGAAATGGAACAAATGGATTATGGCGTCTCTCATCAAGCTGAGTCTGCATTTGATTGCTGCATCCTTTCTATATCTATTGTAAGTAAGAATATGTAGTTTCTGCAAATGTCTTGCTTAAACCCCTTTTATTTAGAAATCTCATTGGCTTGCTCTTTGTGATGGGTATAGGTTAGGGAAAATATGTCCCTTCATATGTGTCCTTCTACAATAAGGTAAAAGGAAGCTGTAATTGGATTTCACCCTGGGTTCATCATTCCTGTCCCTGGGAAAGTAAACGAATAAATAAATAAATAAAAAGCATCATGCAGTCCTTCTGTTTGCCAGAATTGACACTGAGTATTCCCTATAGAGGCCTGACATGGGCTTCAGGTGTTAAGTCCTCTGCATTTGCCCCTATGTCACCAGTGGGCACTGCCGGCTTGAAGAACCTCACTTTCTGGGACGCTACAGTCAAGCAGAGAATAGCTGTGGGGACACAGGGGTTGAGGGTGGGAGCAGTGATATAATTTTAATATACAAAAAAATCAATTGCATTTTGATACATTAGCAATGCTGGGGGTTGAGCACTGAATTATCAGACAAAGCTTCTGATTTCTTAGAGTTTACTAAGAAGGTCATTCTTATGTAAAGGAAGAGCTGCTGAGGATACTATAATATTCTAGTCAAAAATAGCATTCTTTCAATGTTTAAGAGGTCCTCTTTCTGAATCAGAAAGAAAGAAACTATGCAAAATCCTGATCCTAATCTGAGGTTTTAAAATCCTTGAGAATTCAAATCCCTGTATCAATCTGGAAAATTTGTTTATTCCTCTCCTTCCATTAATGCATTTCACAACTGCTTCTGAAACTATATTCCACTAGAATATAAACTAGATCATGGTCAGATGGTTTACAGTTCGTTTTCTAAAGGAAACAAGTAGGAAATGTGAGTGAAGAACTTTAAGAAGCTCAAGGCTGAGGAGACGTAAAATTAATTTATCCATTCAACAATCACTCATTGCTTTCCTACAGTGTGTAAGACACTGGGCAGTGCAGAGAATACAAACAATGGAGTAATCTGGAAGAGAAAAATTTCTTGTGACAACTTATCTCTACTCCACCCAGATTTCTTTTTTGTTTAACAAATATGTAATAGGCACAATTATTCAATTATTTCTATGCTAATGAGTTTTCAGTATGCATAAATCTTTTACTGGTTGAGCTGGTCAAAAAGGGGGGGGGGCATGATATTTTGGGTGAGAGAGTGAACTTTTCAACTGCAACACCCATTTCATGACCTATAAAAGGCCAACCCTTCTGCCTTGCTGACACTGCTTCCTCTCAGGTTGAGGCTCCCTTCCCTGGGCTGTGGATCTTTCCAGCAATACCATGTCCCTCTCAGTGCGCACCTCTGGGCTGCCCCGGCGGCTGTCTTCCCAGAGTGGGACATCGGGCAGAGCCAGGGGCACGTCTGCTTCCATAGTTGGAAGTAGCTATGGGGGGAGCACCCTTGGCTTTGGAGACAGCTATGGGGGAGGCTTTTCTGCTGCTTCCATGTTAGGTTCTAGTTCTGGCTTTGGTGGTGGCTCTGGAATTTCCTTTGCAGGAGGACTGGGTGCTGCTTATGGGGGAGCCCTGGGAGGTGGCTCTGGAGCCCTGGGAGGTGGCTTTGGAGCCCTGGGAGGTGGCTTTGGAGGCCTAGGAGGTGGCTTTGGAGGCCTGGGAATTGGATTTGGGGGAAGCCCAGGAGGTGGCTCTGCAGGTATTCTCTCTGGCAATGATGGAGGCCTTCTTTCTGGATCAGAGAAGGAAACCATGCAAAATCTTAATGACAGATTGGCTTCCTATCTGGATAAGGTTAGAGCTCTAGAAGAGGCTAATACTGAGCTAGAAAACAAAATTCGAGAATGGTATGAAACACGAGGATCTGGGACTGGAGACCCCGGATCACAGAGTGATTACAGTAAATATTATCCATTGATCGAAGACCTCAGGAATGAGGTAAGAATATGGTTTTTGAGGGGGATTTGGGAACTATTTTTTTATTTTCCTCTTTGGCTATACTAATATTTCACAGTGATAAACCATCTAAAACTTAAGGTACCTTTCAACTTGACTGTATTTGGAGCAATTTCTCATCTCAGGTTATTTAGTTTCATTCTATCATTTATCATAAAGTAACTGTATTTCCACTAACTTTCTGCAAGAAATGTTTCTCAATTTTTAAATAAAATGGTACAAGTATGTCTTCTTTTTAAAAGTTAAACTGCCTTAAACTCTTAATAGCATGTTAATATCACCTAAAAACTCCTTCTCAAAAATACACCCACATAATACTAGTATTTTACAACCCCATTTCATGTGTCTTCCCCTATTTGGCCAGATAATTTCTGCCAGCATTGGAAATGCCCAGCTCATCTTGCAGATTGACAATGCAAGACTGGCTGCCGAAGACTTCAGAATGAAGTGAGTAGAACAAAAGAAAGACTAATGGTAATTGACATGTCTCATCATTTCTTCTTATTCCCTATTTTCCTGCCTTTGTTGATGGCAAATATTTCAAACCCTCTGTAGTTAACACACTCTACACATCTGTTGTTTTGGTAAATTTACGTTGGACATTCTAGGAAGAAAGCTGATTCAAACACAATTCACGTTACATGTCCTTAGATATACGCTACTTAAACCTAGGGCTATGATCACCACCATGTTTGTAATTTGCTTTTGGCTTATACTGTGACATAGTATTTACACCAATGTCCTAAACCTCAATCTTCCATGTATCAAAATGAATTAATAATGTTTTTGTCTAGAAGTGAGATAATATTTTTCCTGATGACACATACCACTAAAATATTAACCACACACCTATTTTTATATTTCTTCCTCCTCTCCCATATTCCATCCTCCCGCACATAAGGAAGAAACACTAACACTCATTTTGCTCCACAAAATCTCCATGCAGGATGTTGCAGTGGTGATGATCCTCCACCTGTAAAATCTTGGTAAAAGGTATCAGAGAAGTATCAATGTTTTAAATTAAATCATGAATGAAAGTTAAGCAAAAATCTTTTTTTTTTTTTTTAATTTTCAACTGCTTTTAGGATTCCATCAGAAACTCCACCCGGAGAGGGCTACTACTGCCAGGGCAGCCAGCCAAAGGAGAAACTGTTCCCTGGGATGCAGGGCTACTGAGGTTCATGGTAGAGACAGACTGGTAGAAAAGTCTCACCTCACAATTCTTTCACTTCTCTCCAACTGAGTAGTAAATTATTATGAAGAAAAGGAAAGGAAAACGTTAAAAAGGAAACAGAGCATCATATATTACAATGCTGCCACTTTTACGTAATCACACAGGGTGCAAAACAGACCTGAAGATGATGGCAGAGGCCTTATTCAAATGGATGTGTTGACTTCGGAAACTTTTGTGCTTGGTTTTCAGGTACGAGAACGAGCTGGCCCTGCACCAGAGTGTGGAGGCTGACATTAACGGCCTGCGCCGTGTGCTGGACGAGCTGACCCTGGCCAGAGCCGACCTGGAAATGCAGATCGAGAACCTAACAGAAGAACTGGCCTACCTGAAGAAGAACCACGAAGAGGTCAGCCAGAAAAGGCAGATTTCTAAGTGGCTTTTTTCCTCCCAAGTTCAAAAATTACAATTTCAAATTTACAAATCCAGAGTTAGAACAGGTATGGATGATACATGATACCCCTGTTAAATTGGCCATTAGTTTTGGATTTCTGAGTGAGTGTATGTGTGGTGGCAGTGGCAGGATTGATAGTGGTTCCCGTTAAAGTTTAACAGATTAGCAGTGCTTTCTGATTTTGTCATTTTGCTCATTAGACAAGGACAACCAGAATTTTAATGGTCCTAACTTAGTGATTTCCAAAAATATAGTATATTTAAAGTTCAAAAACAAGTCTACCAATAATACAAAATGTTATATTTGTGTGAGAAGCTGGTTATGCCCAGTGTAAAACACACAATGAACTCTGGTATGCTGCATAGTATATCAAAAGTTCTGTGTACACAGACATTAATCATGACCCTGGCAATGGGCTTCTCAAGAGCTTTCTACTGGAAGTCAATGACTGATACAAACAGTGTGCAAGCCTTGGCACTGTCTGCAGCCCCAGTTTGGAGGCTGTAGTTGAAGCTCCACTGTACCTTTTCCACTAGGCCTTCTCTTCTTTGTAAAGGCCCTGGATCGCCAAGAAGCAGGGCTAACTCATCCATTTGCCATAGTAGGCACATCCCCTAGGGTCCATGGTAAGTTTAGGGACCCAAGGCAATGCCTTCAGTAGTTTTAAATCAAAAGAAAAGTATGAATTTGTAGATTAAAAAAAGAAGTTTTAATATGTTGTATTATAACAGTACAGCAACGTGGTCATAACATATAACACTTAATGTCTTTTCTGCTGTAAGACGCCCACCAGAGTTATCAAGGGGCCGGGCGCCTCTCCCTCACTCTCTCGCTCGCTGTTCCCAGGAGCTCCAAAGCTTCCGGGCAGGCGGCCCAGGGGAGATCAGTGTGGAAATGGACGCTGCTCCAGCCGTGGACCTCACCAGGCTCCTCAACAACATGAGGGCGCAGTACGAAGCCATTGCCGAGCAGAACCGTAAGGACGCAGAGGCCTGGTTCATTGAAAAGGTACCACAAGCAAAAACAAAAGGCTTTGACACGTAGGCAGGAAAGACCTGCGGGCGCAGCACGCGCTCACGTCCTTTCGCCCCTCTTTGCCGCGGCAGAGCGGGGAGCTGCGGAAGGAGATCAGCACCAACACGGAGCAGCTGCAGTCCAGCAAGAGCGAGGTCACCGACCTGAGGCGCGCACTTCAGAACCTGGAGATCGAGCTCCAGTCCCAGCTGGCCACGGTAGGGCGCGCACGCGCGGCATCATTTCGACTTCCAAAGAAAACGTGGCACCCACGTTAGTTATAAGGCCACTGGCTGGCCGCCTTCCTCATTGCCATCCCCTCCACTGTTGTGGCCGCCTTCCTCATTGCCATCCCCTCCACTGTTGTATCTGTGCCATCTCCCTCCCACGTGCAGAAGAAATCCCTGGAGGCCTCGCTGGCCGAAGTGGAGGGCGACTACTGCGGCCAGCTGTCCCAGGTGCAGCAGCTCATCGGCAGCCTGGAGGAGCAGCTGCTCCAGGTGCGCGCCGACACCGAGCGCCAGAACGCCGACCACCAGCGGCTGCTGAACGCCAAGGCCCGCCTGGAGATGGAGATCGAGACCTACCGCCGCCTCCTGGACGGCGAGGCCCAAGGGTGAATAGACAGGTTCACGTAGGATGCAAATAACTTCAGTGGCTGACCAGCAGGGGCCGCCTGATGCGCTTGGGGCAACAGAAGGAAGGAGGGTTCTTTCATTGATGGAAAATACCACATCTCCTAACAAGCATACCCTGGATTTCATTTAATGGTCTACACTTTCCAAAGTGGCGTCACCCTTTATCTCGCTTGACAATTCATAAAATGCTGGGATGAATAATGACACCACAGACAGGCATACTGCAAACTGACACTAGAGAAGTCACCCATTAGAGTCCTAGTATCAATGCCCCCATGCTGAGAATGACACCTCACACAACAGCCACCTGAATCACCTCACAACCTACTGCAGTGAACTTTCCAAAAGCAGCAGCAGCCTAGACTAGTGGGAAGACCCCAGGGCTCTAAATCAGGAAATCAAAGTTCTGAGATCAGATCTTCCATTAATTGCCAGTTTGCTTCACTTTGAGAGCCCATTTTAGGCAGAGTTTGAAAATAAAGGTTCACTGCACTAACTGCTTACTCTCAGGGTGCATTATTCAATCACTGTTCATCAAGAAATTTAGAATATCTTCTCTATTTAGCCATAGTGTTATGTAAATTTTTAGCTTAAAGAGCAAACTCTTTATTTCTCCTCCTCCCAGAAAGCATCATGTGGTATCATCCCCCTTGTTTTTTTACAGCGATGGCTTTGATGAGACTTTATATGTGACAGAATCCAAATCTCAAACGCAGTCGATTGATTCCTCTAAAGGTATGCAGACTCCCTAAGAATCACTGAGAATAAGTCAGAATCACACTTATTAATGACTAAAATGATAAGATCTCTTGAATATTGCAGTATTATTAATAATGTAAAATATATTTGCATTCTGGGCCAAGGAAAAATATTTATGTATTCCTGCAGAAAAATGAGTGGATTGTACTGTATGAACATTTCTGGCAACCCAGAAGGAAAACAATCTATTCTACAAAGAAGTGTTATGAGCATCATAGCCACTTTTTAAATTTTTAAAAGGAGAAATATTTTCACTTGTACATAATATGACACTGAATACATTTCACTTTCATTTTCAACAATGCAAAAAGTGCATTGTTTTAGAATGAATGCAAAGTCACTTTTGAAAGTTTAAATTTGGTGGATTATATCTGCCAATATCTAATTTAAAGCTTAAGCTAAACAACAACCAACTTTGGATGAATGTATGAAACACTTACTCTTGCCCCTTTATTCCATTTTTATCTTTAGACCCAACCAAATCCCGGAGAATCAAGACAATTGTGCAGGAAGTGGTGAACGGTGAAGTGGTCTCATCTCAAGTTCAGGAAGAACTAATGTAAAATTTCACAAGATCTGCCCCATGACTGGTTCCTTAGGGATAGGAAATTTACAAGCAGAAATTGTCCCTTTCAGAGTAAGATACCATATTAACTCAATTCTACGTTTGTCTGTTTCATTTTCCTTGGACTCCCTATTCACTTTGAGTCCCTATTGCTCTTCAATTACAAATCACTGTGGCCATGTTGGTCTTTAGAACAAACCAAAATTGCTTTACATCTTTCTGGACCTAGAGTAGCCTTCTAATAAGCTTTCTTTTGGTGACCTGGAACATATTTTAATCACATGATTTTGATCAAGTATTGTTTTAATAAAGTTAAATAAAAGATGAATGGTAATAATATGAAATATGTACCTTCTTAATTCCAACAATGTCAAGAGCATAGAGAGAGGTTTGTAAAACACTAATATAAAGTAGATAAACACTGAGATGAAAATGTCAAGGTTGGAGATTAAGAAGATTCTTTTAGAAGTTCTGCCCTTTTTACATCATCCCATTAAGGTTACAGCAAATTACATTGTCTACTATGGGGATAACAGTTGTCCTGTTCATTTTCTAAGACCTTCTTTGATTCAGTCAAGAAACACTTATGGAATCCTTACAGTATGTAAGAATGGAGACTCAAAGATGAATACGATAGGGTCCTTGCCTAGTGGAGCTCACAATTTAGGGCAGAGATAGACATTTAGTGGGAATGGTGATACAGAGAGGCCACATAGAAGTTAGAAGGACACATGGAGGAAGAACTGAACAATTTGTCAGGGGGCAACTAATTGCTTCATACAACAATCAACCAGGATGGAGCATCTGGGTGCCTTAGAAGGGTTAGCTGTCAGACTCTTGACTTTTCTTTCTTTTTTTTTTTTTTGGATTCTTGATTTTGATTCAGGTTGTGATCTCAGAGACATGGGACCAAGCCCCACATTGGGCTCTGTGCTGGGAGCAGAGTCTACTTGAGAGTCTCTTTCTCCTTCTCCTTCTGCCCCTCTACCCCCGTATGTGCTCTCGCGCTCTCAAATCAATTAATTAAAAAAAAAAAGAAAGAAAAGAGATCAACCAGGTAGAGAAAAGGAAAAGGGAACAGAGGAACGCATGTGAAAAAAACACAAGGGTATAAACAAACATTGTTTTATGTCCTTTCTCCTATCCAGCACCCGTGAGGCTCAGATTGGGTTTCTATTGGGGTGGATCAGACCCATGAGTCAATAACAGATGTCATGTTCTCGGTTATGGCAGAAGGTGGCCAAAGTCTAGGCTTGAGTAGATGGGGGTTCAATCTGGATTGCCATATTCAAAACTCTAGATGGAAAATAAGAGCAGGATTTAATGATTAAGAGCCTGGGCTCTGAAGCCAGACTGGGTTCAAATATTAGCTCTGTCACTTCATAGCAAGTAACCTACTTGCTGTATGCCTGTTTCCTGATCTTTGAAGTGGGTGGGTTTTGTGGAGATTAAGTGAGGGATTTAAAATACATACATAAAACACTAGGAGCAGTCTCTGGTACATAGCAAGTATTCACTATCTGCATTCTATTATTATGGAGTATATGGAACCAAAATGGGGTGCAGAAGGAAACTGATGAGCAAGGAGTATCAAGAGGAGAAAGGAGAGGGAGGAGTCATGCAAGCCTGGAGGAATTCCTGCACTGAGTGCAAAAGCCCAAAGAAGGTTATTATGCCATTGTAGGTGACTTACTTCAGCATGCAACTTTCTGAAGTGCTCCACTTATCTCCCTATATTATGCATAGCAATTTAACTCTCTGCCTAGCCCTCCCCTTCTAGAATATGTCATAGGAGAACTTTACCTTTTAGGTCCAAAAAGATTATCAAAATCTTTTCCTGAACAAGGTCCATGTAATAAAGGATGCCCCTTTTCTGGTACTCAGAAGTAGTTGCACATAGTTGCTGTTTCAAATAACATCTGTTTTCCTTACAACTATGTCTGACTTGTGTGAGACTCAAAGAAGAAAGGCATTTTGCACAAGGATAAACCCAGCTTATTGGTTCTTAGCTACTATCTTAGTTTTATCAACATTCCTCTTTTTTATCAGCATTTCTCCACTGGGTTCCCTGAGACAATACCTCACTTGCCACATTTTCTCACTCTTTTTTTTTTTTTTCAAACTCTTTTATGACCTCTGAATGTTGGCCCAATCTTCCTGTCCCCTCTCTCTCCACTCATTCCCTAGGTGATCTTAACTAATCCCATGGTTCTAAAATAACCATCTATAACTTATTGTGGTGATCATTTCACAACATATACAAATATTGAGTTATTATGTTGTATACTTGAAACTAATACACATTATTCAACAATTATACCTCAATAAGAAAAAAAAAAAGTAACCTCCTGTGCATTGATTACTTCTTGTGTACCCTCCAACATGGCTCCAGGGATCCCCACATCCTGGTACTCATGCCCCTATGTACAGTCCCCTCCTACAATGAATAGAATAGATCTACTCAAGAAGTGACCCTGTGTGATTTCCTTTTCACAAAAAGCGTTTCAATTCTGGGGCACCTGGGTGACTCAGTCAATTAAGCATCTGACTTGATTTCGACTCAGGTCATGATCTCAGGGTCATAAGATCAAGCCCCATGTTGGGCTCTATGCTCACGGTGGAGTCTGCTTGAGATTCTCTTTCTCCCTCTGCCCCTCCTCGCCCTCACCCACACCCATGCTCTCTCTCAAAATAAATAAATAAAATCTTTTTTTTCTAAGGCATTTCAATTCTGGATTGGTTTCTTGGATTGCTCACTTTGAGGGCAGTCATCTGGCCTTAGAGTTACATTACAGGAGAGGAACGCCTGGGTGGCTCAGTGGTTCAGCATCTGCCTTTGACTCAGGGCGTGATCCTGGAGTCCCGGGATCAAGTCCTGCATGGGGATCCCTGTAGGGAGCCTGCCTCTCCCTCTGCCTATATCTAGGCCTCTGTGTGTGTGTGTCTCTTGTGAATAAGTAAATGAATCTTTTAAAATAAATTAAGTTATATTATGGGGGGGGGGGAACTACCTTTAAAAAATCATTGATATCACAAAATTTCCTATTTAAACTCCAATGGCTAGGATCTAATGGAAGAGCCATCAAACCCAAAATTGCAGTCCTTTCCTAGTAATATCTCAGAATATTCTACAGTCTTCAGTGGGCAAAGGATGCATTAGGTTTATTATATAAGTTCACTTTGCCCTATTCTCACTGCTAAGAAATGCAATTAGCACAACATCCTTATCATGAGATTCCAGCCCTCATTCACTAAACCACAAGCCCTAATTCAACACAGATGTAAAGGGTCTTTCTGGACTCAGGAATTAATGAACTGCAGAAGTGATAGATCTATCTTTAAAGAAAATAACTTATGGGATCCCTGGGTGGCGCAGTGGTTTAGCACCTGCCTTTGGCCCAGGGTGTGATCCTGGAGACCCTGGATCGAATCCCACGTTGGGCTCCTGGTGCATGGAGCCTGCTTCTCCCTCTGCCTGTGTCTCTGTGTGACTATCATAAATAAATAAAAATTTAAAGAAAAAGAAAATAACTTATAAGAAAAAATCCAAGTACAGGATCAGACAATAAAAGACAAGCATATTGTTCATGATTATTTTGAAATCTAAACCTTTACAGATTAAAATGGTTACTTTTTATATGTATTTGTTGTATTTACAGGCTACAGAAAGGTCTGGAAAATATTGTATATACTAAGTTGTTACAGTGGTTATCTCCAGGAAATTACCAAGGACTTTGAAGACTATTCTTCTGTACATTTTCTTCTGTACATTTCTTAAAATGCTTAACAAAGAGCGTGTATGACTCTGATAATTAGGGAAACCATGAATTTTAATTATCCAGAACAAATGGGTTTGCAAGTCGGTCCCTACAGAAGAGAACTATCTAAAAAACAACCCTAGGTTGCCAAATCAGTCACTTCTTTAGGCTTTGTAAGAGTGCCACCTACTGGAATCTCAGAAAGTTAACTTAAAAAAATTAATCCTGCTTTTGAAGCCACTTGTGATATGTTTGAACTAGAAAGTTTACTTTTTTTTTTAGAGTGAGGGAGTGAGGGGGTGGGAGGGGCAGAGGAAAAAGAGAGACAGAACCTCAAGCAGGCTCCATGGCCAGCGTGGAGCCTGACACAGTGTGCAGTCCCACAACCCTGAGATCATGACCTGAGCCAGAATCAAAAGTTGGATGCTTAACCAACCGACTGAGCCACTCAAGCATCCCCTAGAAAGTTCACTTTTTAAAGTTCACTTTTAAAAAAGAGAGAGAGAGAGGTAAGGGCACCTGGGTGGCTCAGTCAGTTAAGCATCTGCTGTCAGCTCAGGTCATGGTCCTAGAGTCCTGGGACCAAGCCCCACATAGACTCCTTGTTCAGCGGGGAGTCTGCTTCTCCCTCTCCCTCTGCCTGCCGCTCCCCCTGCTTATTTTCTCTCTCTCTCTCTCATAAATAAAATCTTTAAAAAATAAAAAATTTAAAAAGAGAGGTAAAGAAAAGACAAAAAAAAAGCAAACTTTTTTACAAGCATCAACTTAATAAATTAACATGTTCTTACTTAAATAATGAGTGGCATTAGTTTCCAAAAAGTCCACCAGTAAGGAGGCAAGTTGTCTTAAGACATAAAGAATAAAGGTTGTGATTATTCAGAGTTTAGAGAACCAGACAATCTGAACTACTCAAGCTTTTAAAAATATACTCAAACATCAACTGAAAAATCTATTCACATAGCTGAGAAAATGACTTTTTATGAGCTAATGTTTCTTTAAAAAAAAAAGATTTATTTATTCACTTTAGAGAGAGAGAACATGAAGAGGGGAGAAGGGGAGGGAGAGAGAAACTTTAGCAGACTCCTTGCTGAGCTTGGAGCCCAATGTAGGGCTTAATCTCAAGACCCTGAGATCATGACCTGAGCTGAAACCAGAGTTGGATGGTGACTGCGCCACCAAGGAGCCCCACTAATAAATGTTTCTTAGGACTTGGAGCTAGACCTAAGATTTAAATGTCATAAACTTAAAATGAAACTAAAAAATATTAGTGTCCTAATTGAACATACCCTCTTCATCCCATGCCACTTCCCTGGCTGAACTTGGCTGGTCAAAATATGTGCATTTTAGTTGTCAGCTTGGAACGCATCTCCTAAAGTTATAAACACATGAAATTTCTGCTAAGATAAGTGTATCCTTTTTGGGATATTTCATTTATTTGTAAATACCATGGGATTTTTTTTTAAAAAAATGATTAAGGCTGCAATTTCATATTTCAAATGAACAGAGCTGCAAATACAACTTTTTTTTAACAAGTTGAAGTGTAATTTTTAATTTTTTAAACAATGATTAGTTGGTATATTTATGTATACATGCAGGGCATCATATATTCATTTATTTGTATATACATTCATTTAACCAATATTTAGCACCAACTATATGTAAGTCTTAATATATTCTATTGAAAATAACCAGTTTTGGGGATCCCTGGGTGGCGCAGCGGTTTAGCGCCTGCCTTTGGCCCAGAACGCGATCCTGGAGACCCGGGATCGAATCCCATGTCGGGCTCCCAGTGCATGGAGCCTGCTTCTCCCTCTCTTTCTGTGTGTGACTATCATAAATAAATAAAAATTAAAGAAAAGAAAATAACCAGTTTTTATGAACTAAAAGTAAATACATGATAAAGTTTCATACATTATTCTCCTTGGTTGCCTCGGTGCAAATAGAATAGGGCGAGTTGTCATCATTTTTAATTGGCAAAAGTGTCATTGCTCCACACACGATAAATGTGATTATTTAACAGAAGTGTGAGGAGGCTTAGTCAATTCCTTTTGGAAGACTGACACCTCTTCATTCATTTTTAGGAGTTTTAGAAGTTTTTAAAAGGAGCAACTCACACTGTTAAACAGGCATTTTCAGGGCAATTTTTTAAGATTTTATTTTTTAAGTAATCTCTATACACAAAACATGGGGCTCGAAGTTACAACCCCAAAATCAAGAGTCACATGCTCTGCTTACTGAACCAGTCAGGTATCAGGGCATATTTTTAAATTATAATATTCTTAAATATTTAATCACATTTTACGTCACATCTTTCATTATATTAAGGTACTTTCAAGATATTTTAAAATGTTTTCACTGAACACCCATTTTACACAACCTCATGTGCTGATTCTGGAATGACAAAGTAATTTTAATGTTAAACTTTCCTATCTTATCTAATAAGTAACTGAGTAGGTAGATAAATAATAAGGTAAATTTCCATCACTGTTTTAAAAAAAAAAAAAAAACACGTACAATCAGCATCTCATCCAGAGATGATTCTGAAACCAACACTGCAGAATTAGATCCAGACTAACAAAGAATTCATGTCAGTGTGCTATAGACAACGCAGAATAAAGAGGCCCAGCTTCCCTGTCTCATTAACCAGAGGCTGGGGGTGAAGAAAAGTCGCCCAAGAAGTGAGGAAGGTGAGAGAATCAGACTCAGTTCCCCAGTGGAGTCTTCTGCAGTAGACTCTGGAAGGTGTTTTTACAGCTTGCAGAGCTGGAAGGAGCAAGAACTGAATGCTAACCAGTGGGAAGATGAGTATTGCTCTAGGGGAAGGTAGGTCTTAGCAGGGAGGGGAGCCTGATGAACATTTTAGTCATCATTATCACCATCATCATCTGTCACCTCCAGGGTACACAGCCAACAGCTGCGTGACAGAGATCATTCGAGGAGTTAAAAGGACAATCTAACTTCGCAATTGCCCAGGTACAAAGCTAAAGCGGCAGGTTACACAATTCTTTCCTGATCTATCCAGAGGGAGACTGTTTAGCTGCATTTTCCAAAGCACTGGCATTCTGAAAACCTGCTCATATAAAACCACATTCCAAAATTGCATGCTATACATCACAAAACACTTGCTATATAAACATATATCCAAATACCTTATGCCATCATAACTTGTCTCTGTGTAAAATGTTTGTGGGTCATTTATGTTTGGGTTTTAGACAAATCACGAAATATGGGTTATTTTATTTTATTTTATTTTATTTTATTTTAAAGATTTTATTTATTTATTTATTCATGATAGTCACACAGAGAGAGACAGAGAGGCAGAGACACAGGCAGAGGGAGAAGCAGGCTCCATGCAGGGAGCCTGACGTGGGATTCGATCCCGGGTCTCCAGGATCACACCCTGGGCCAAAGGCAGGCGCCAAACCGCTGCGCCACCCAGGGATCCCGATATGGGTTATTTTAACAAATTTATACATTTCAGTCAAATTGTACTTTGCTTAATCAAGCCAAGGAAAGTTATTTCATCAATATTAGCCAAAAAATCCTTCAACTGTAACTTCTTAACTAGGTCAAGCTCCAGGTCTCCTGAGGCCATCGATTTATATATTCATTCAACAAATATGCTAAGCACATCCTGGCCACATCTGGCATTCTGCCTCCTAAATATCTATGATCCAGTTAGTTTACTCCATCTCCCCAACCTCCCCTCAACTGCCCCCCACCCCTGGTCCAGGTCATGGTTCATCATCACTAGCCTGAAAGTCATGCAGCTTCCACTAGCACCTCCCTCCATTCTGTTCCTCCTGTCACAGCCAGGAAGATATTGTTTTGAAAGACAAATCTGATCCTGCCATCCTATTGCTTAAAACCCTTCAAAGGTTTCCTATAGTCCTTGGAATAAAGACCAAAATCTAGCAAGGTCTGTCCTGGCCCCCTTTCCCCTCTCTCAAATTGTGTGCCTTCACCTGCCTTTCCTCTCTACTTCACCTCTCCTACTGGCCTAGTTCAGCTTTTCTAAAGCCCGCTCCTTCCCACAGGCTTTCCCTCTTTGCCTAGAATGTGCTTCCTCTTCATTTTGGCCTGGATAACTCCTACTTGCCTTGTCAGGTTTGAATTCAGATGTTACTTCCTCTGTAAAGCCTCAACCCGTCTCTGTAAGTCTCTACTCCTCCTCCTTCCTCACCCCCTCCCATGATAACCACATTGGGTTTTCCTATTATACACTCTCATAATACACTGTGGTCTTCTTACGTATTTATTTGCACAACTACTGAATTAGTGCCTGCTTCTCCCACTGTAAGATCTCTAAGCTCTCTACTGTTTTGCCTTCCACTGCAGCCCTGGTGTCCAGCCCAGGATATAAAACAGCACTCTAGCCCACTGTGTAGGAAAAAAATCAGTATTTGCTGAATATGTGTGCATGGAATTGTGTACAAGTGCTAGACTATCCACTCAATAAAAGTTGGAGTAACACTACTGTGCTATCCCCAGGACTTAGCATAGGGTACTACATAAAAGGCACTCAATAAACATTAGTTGCGTTAATACTGAAAAGTGTTCATATATTTCTTCTATTATTTTCTTGAAACAGTCAAGATATTTTTCTCTACTTATTTATTAACTATAACTCTAAAAGTTTCCACCACTTATCTTTAGTAAGACTGAATAAACAAACTCAAATTTATCAATACACAGCAGCTAAGCAGTATCCATTGTACAGGAGGCAGGAAGAAGATGCTTTGCAGGATTACTTAAAATAGCCAAGATATGAAAGCAACCCAAATGTCCATCAACAAATGAATGGATAAAGAAGATGTAGTATACATCTACAATGGAATAGCACTCAGACATTTTTCAAAAATGAATGAATCTTGCAATTTGCAGCATCCCCTCTAAGAAGGACTTAGAGGGCATAATGCTAAATAAAATAAGTCAGTAGAAATAAGCAGAGAAAGGCCAATACCATATGATTTCACTCATAAGTGGAGTTTAAGAAACAAGCAAACAAAGAAAAAAAGAGAGACAAATACAGAGAACAATCTAATGATTACCAGAGGGGAGGTGGATAAGGAGATGGGTGAAATAGATAAAGGGGATTATCTTGATGAGCATTAAGAAATGTACAGAATGCTGAATCATTATACTATATATCTGAAACTAAAAAAAACACCATGTATTAATCATACTTGAATAAATAAATAGGATGCTCTGAATATATTTAATTTGAATCTATTTATTTTCATTATTTTATTTTTTAAAAATGTATAAGTCACACAGAAATAAATTCTACTTACTTTATTTTCCTGAAATCTTAACTTAAAAATTTATGCTGTCAAGGACTAAAACACCATGAAGAAGTTATTTGCATTCTACTGAGAAATTTGATGAATTCAATGAATATTTTCAGAAAACCTTTAGAATACTTGTCACTTTGTGAAGACATAACTTTTTTAATCTAAAATACACAAATTCTCAATTGGTAATTTCACAAGGCCTATTGATATAAATCACATTGCTCAACAGGCAGTATCTGATGACTCAGTAGAAAGTGATCTTCAGTTTCAAAAGCCAGTCTTTACATTAATGATGCTTTTTTTCTTTTTAAAGGAAATTAACTCAAGGACTTTTTCCCATATATCTAAAGAGTCCCAGGAGTTGTTTCCACAAAATACAGTACCTTAGTCTCTATGAAGTCTTCATAAGAAAAAAACAAAACAAAACTAAACTGTATCCATTTAAGTTAACTTATGAAGCAACCCTAGAATCCTCTTATTCATCATTAGAGTATGCTTTGTATACAGGCAATCAACTCTCACTATGGATACAAAACTGAGTTCACTTAAAGCAACTGATCAAAGATATATTGGCTTTCCACAAAAAAATTGAGTCTGAAACCTTAATACTCCTGGCAATCTAAACCAAAATGGGACTTGTTCCTCTTCATTAACCAAGGTGTTCTTTTTTTTTCTTTTAAAGATTTTTTTTATTTATTTATTTGAGAGAGAGAGAGAGCATAAGTAAAAGCAGGAGGAGAGAGAGAAGGACAAGCAGATTCCCTGCTGAACCAGGAACCTGATGTGGAGCTAGATCCCAGGACCCTGGGATCACAACCTGAGCTGAAGGCAGATGCTTAACCGACTGAGCCACCCAGGCACCCTCAGTAACCAAGGTGTGCTATCTAAAATATATTTTTCTCTCAAATATTTACTGGGCATTACAGAAGTAACTGTGATAAAGCATAGACATATGCAAATAACATTATCTTGAGGTATAAAGACATCTGCCTACACCAGAAAGAAAATGCAGGAGAGGTGCTACCGAATTTTGGTGGAGGGAGAGAAGCCATAGGACTGAGACATGAGCACCTGGGTCACTCTTATGGCAAGAAAAGCATTTGAGCAGAATTTGATGGATATATAAAAATCTCAATGTTTGGTGTTAAATGAAAGAGCTGGTAGGCAGGAACAGAACCAAAACGGATCTCCCTTGGAATGCTTTTCCACAAGACTAAGTGGCCTTCTTCTGAGAACCTTATGTTCTTTGACCATGGTGGTCTATCTGAACTTTATTTATAGATGAGTTTTTGTGTCTGATTCCTCTTCAAAGACAGGGCCATGTATTACTGACCATCCAGAAATACATTCCCAGCACTTAATGCAGCATCTGGCACATAGTAGGTATGCCAAACATGTTGGTTGAAGTGATGTTTAGAAACATCACATTCAGTTTACACATTTTCAAAATGATTAAAAAATTCAGGGGAAAAGATTGACTGAAATCCAATGAAAACTATTTGTTAAGCCCAACACTTGTCCCAGTTTAAAATAAAGCATATGTTGACTGAATTTTTCATTTTGGCACCATTATGCTGTCACACAGGTATGGCTCTAGTTATGAGTCACTTAAAATTCTGTAATCTGGGAACAATAATACAGTATATTTTAATCACTGTGTTATAGCAAGTGAGGACACAGGAAAACAAAACCAGCAATACTGCAAAGTGCCCACTGATCAATTTTTGTTAGGAAGAATGTTCTACTCAGCAGTACTACAACAGCAACACCTAAGAGCTGATCAACCCAGAAGAAAAAACATGAATTGTCAGGAAAAGTCTGCTTAGAGTGAAATAAAAATCCAATATGTATTATTAGATTTTGCAATAGCTCATGTTGTAATACAGAAATGTGATTTTAACTGAAGGGGGAAGATAATTATAGCTTAGGAGCCAACTAGCTAATCAACACCACAATCAGAAATGTCTGAGTGACAAGCCTTGGCCTCACACCCAAGAGGGTGAACCCAAAATGAGAGTGAAATAAGTTTCCATTACAAATGTGTTCAAGACACCTGATCCTGAAACCAAGGCAGGGACAGAGGTGGGGGGAGGCAAGGGTATTATGTTACTAATGACTAATTATTAAATTTAAATAATCTCTATATTTAATAGGAAAACAGGAAACTCTGTGCTGTATTCTATCTCTAGGAGTACTATTATGCTGGAGACTGATGCAGTGGAATAAAAACAGCATGCATTCCTTAAAAAAAATATTCCTTGAACACTTAGAGATAGAAAAAAAGAAGTTCGATCAATCCTACAGATTTAGAAGTGATCCAAGTAATGGCAACCCAGATGATAAAGGAAGTGAAAACCATGTCCTCCAAGGAGCAATTGAATGACCTGGTAACCCCTTAGAATAGAAAATAAAAGATTTAGGAGAGTAGAATAACACTCCTTAAATATCCAAAAGACTCCAAAGCTAAGTTCTATGTGGCAGAAAGCACACTATATTCTGTGTGGCAGATTTCAGTTCAATATAACAGAGAGTTTTTAGTAGTTAGAGAAGCTTAGAAATGGAATGCCCAGTAAGATGAGGTTATCTTCACTAGAAATATTCAAGTAGAGATGGGAAATATTTGATCAAGGGAGTTCTGCTTAGTGTTGAATATCATTAACAAGAGAAGCAAGAAGGAATTAACATTTGTGAGTACCAACTATTTGCAAGACACTTTGCATGTTACCTAATTGGTAGTCTTGAACTTATGAATTGGATATCATTACTCAGATGAGGATACTAAGACTCAGAGATGTTAAGTAACTTAACCACACACCCAGTAAGAAGCAGAGCGAGGGGGGCACCTGGGTGGCTCAGTGCTTGAGCATCTGCCTTTGGTCAGGTCATGATCCCAAGGCCCTGGGACTGAGTCCCGTATCAGGCTCCCCAAGGGGAAGCCTGCTTCTCCCTCTGCCTATGTCTCTGCCTCTCTGTCATGAATAAATAAATAAATAAAATCTTTTTTAAAAAAAGAAGAGTGGATCCCTGGGTGGCTCAGCAGTTTAGCCTCTGCCTTCAGCCCAGGGTGTGGTCCTGGAGTCCCAGGATCGAGTCCCACATCGGGCTCCCTGCATGGAGCATGCTTCTCCCTCTGCTTGTGTCTCTGCTAATCTTTCTCTCTCTCTCTCTCTCTCTCATGAATAAATAAATAAAATCTTAAAAAAGAAGAAGAAGGAGCAAAAAGAAGACGAAGAAGAGAAAGAATAAGAAGAAAGAAGAAAAGCAGAAGAAGAGAAGAACAGGAATAAAAGAACTAGGAGAAGAAGACTCAAGACTAAGAAAAGAAGAAAAGAAGAGAAGATACCTAGCCTCCACCACATCCGCATTCACGAACTCAATCAAGCCTCCCCCCCTCCTCCCCTCA
Source organism: Canis lupus familiaris (assembly GCF_011100685.1). Classification (NCBI taxonomy): domain Eukaryota; kingdom Metazoa; phylum Chordata; class Mammalia; order Carnivora; family Canidae; genus Canis; species Canis lupus. The sequence goes on from NC_049230.1 coordinate 21,792,068, forward strand.
CCTCCTCCTCCTCCCTCCATCTCCTCTCCCCCGCCTCCTCCTCCTCCTCCTCCTCCTCCTCCTCCAGCAGAAGAAGAAGAAGAAGAAAGAAGAAGAAGAACAACAACAACAACAACAACAACAACTAGGATTTAAAATCCGGGAACAATACCTAAGGTCCCTCAAAATTGTGTTCTGGCTGATACCATGACAGTGAATGTGTTAATGACCTAGATAATTCCATTCTGATAATTTCTGTCAATCTATCTAGTCTGGCATTATTTCTGTCAGAATATCTCAGAGACTTTTGGTCAAAGAGCATATTAGCTTTTCCCCATGACCTGAAACTTAAAAGATAAACCATCCTTTAGGTCCTTTCCAGATAAATTCTGTAATTTTGATTACCAGAATCCCTAACAACTCGTCTAAACTAGAAAGAACAACGAGTTTTAGCTCACATGGATCCAATTTAAGTAACTGGGTGTGGCTTCTTGGGTTAAGGTTATTAATAAGCATTCTATAGCTGGTCTAGGTTCAGCAGGAAAGAGTGTCATTATCAATTAGTAATGTCTGCTGTGAGTATAGTGGCAGCAAGAATATTTTGTGTTTGTCATCTCTAATCTACACATTTCCTAAACTATTTTCTATTGTTCATCACCAATTCTTGAATGGACACAAGCTCCACCTTTTTTTACTAACTGTTGAAAGTAATGCTAATGTTGAAAGTAATGCTTCCTGCTATTATTTCTAAAACCACTAATGGAGGGTATAGGAATACATAATAAGGCAGACAGAAGGCAGCCCACAAGACTGAGTATTTCAGTACTGGTTTTTTTTTAAATATAAATTAGAATTTTGGAAACCTTACCTTGGTCCAAAATCTGTTCCTCTCAGCCTTTCATGTGCAGAAACTGGACTTTACCAGTATACTCAGAGGTGATGTGGAACTTCAGGACTTATAATGATCGTATTCATTCAATACTAATGTATAGATTAGAATGCCAGCTAATTAATTAACAATAAGAGACATGTCTTTCTAGGTGTTCAAGGCCACTCAAAACACTCACTTTCATGCTGTAGATGTACTTGACAGGATGAATTAGGAATCAGGAAGTTGCTGCATAAGTACTGAATTTGAGCGGAAGTTAACAGAAAGACTTGAGGGACATTTCCTCCATGTCTCACTGAGACCAGGTAAGATATCTCTGCCACGTTAGGCAATTCTCCTCTACTGGCTGGACTGCCGATGTGCCAAATTCAGCATCTCTCTCCTTAAGAAGAGGCCAAAGGAAACTTACCTGAATCCCCTTTTGATATTCCCTGCTGACCACACTCCTTACCCAGTTGTTGGCCCCAGGAGATAGATTATATTTTGGCTTTATAATCCAGTTATGAAGGCAACTATATTTCCTTTTTTCTGGAGTTCATGGGGATACCTCACAGTCCTATCTATATTTATAGCTGAGACTACCTCTTTCAAGTATCAAAGGGCAGCCTCTTGGTTCACTGTATGTAAAAATGAAATCTTATCATTTTAAAAGTACAAAGGAGAATGATACACACTTTCTAGGCCCCATATACATTTACCACAGTGACTCTTCTAAAATGTAGAATTTTTTCAGTTATTTTTTTAATGATACCATGTGTCTGTTCTTTAAAAGTTCCCTGTGATGAAGCTCAATTTTTTTTTATGAAGCTTAAATTAATCATTCAACAGGTCATTTCCTAGATCATTGAGGCTTCACTGTGTCTTCCGATCACTTTATTACTTTATTAAGGGTTTTTTTTTGTATTTTTTAATTGGAGTTCGCTTTGCCAACATATAGTATAACACCTAGTGCTCATCCTGTCAAGTGCCCCCTCAGTGCCCATCACCCAGTCACCCCATCCCCCCTGCCCACCTCTCCTTCCACTACCCCTTGTTCGTTTCCCAGACTTGTCTCTCATGTTTTGTTACCCTCTCTGGTTTTTCCCACTCATTTTATCTCCTTTTTCCTATAATTCCTTTCACTATTTTTTATATTCCCTGAATGAATGAGACCATATAATGATTGTCCTTCTCCGATTGACTTACTTCACTCAGCATAATACCCTCCAGTTCTATCGAAGACACCTGCACCCCAATGTTTATACTTTATTAAGTTTTAAGCTTTGGGGGCACCTGGGTGGCTCAGTTGGTTAAGCATCTGACTCTTGGTTTTGGCTCAGGTCATGATCTCAGGGTCATGGGATAAAGATCTGTGTTGGGCTCCGTGCTCAGCAGGAAGTCTGCTTGAACATTCTCTCCCTCTGCCCCTCCCCCCACTTTCTCTCTCTCGCTCGAAAATAATTACATCTTTTTAAGAAGTTTTAAATCTTAATTCCAGTATAGTTAACATACAGTGTCATATTAGTTACAGACGTACAATACAGTGATTCAACAGGATCAGTATTGTTTCTGATTCCTCTTTCCATCCAGATACCTGAGTGCTATTTCACTTCTTGGTTCCTTGAGTTTCTCCTTTTCTTGCTTTCCCAGAAGCCCTAAGGAGCTACAGAATTCCCCCTTGCTTCTGTTTTCAGGTGCATTCCACACCCAACAATCTTCACTCCACCCGTGCCTCCCTCCTCACCATTCTTTTGTCTTCTATGTCCATTCAGGATGCTGCAGCAATATAAGACACAGATGGCTTCATTCCATCTCAATCCTTTCTTCCCTAATGACAGATGATCTGGCTTCCATGTCCTAAGTTTTCTGGAAAATTCTGGCTTTCAGCTCTCTTTGGACCTTGTGGCAATATCATGGATGTTGTTCTAGCCCTAATTCTCCCTGATCTCTCTTGCAGAATTGGAAACTCAAGACTTGAAAGAACCTCTGGGAGGTTCTAGAAACCTCAGCAGGTGAATCATTCATGCTTCAATCCGTGCTGTGATTTCTAGTCTTCTAGGTCACTCGCTATTCACTCCCTTCACTAGGTATTTACTTTTCCCTCTGTGCTAAACCAAGTAGTGAGGGTTTCCTCACTACTCAGTCTTAACCTTCTGCTCTTCTCTCCCTTAACAAACTCATTTGTTCTGAAGGCTTCAACTATCACCCTGATATGGATGATACCTAGCCTTATGTGCTCTCCTAAATTCTTCTATTCATTTCCTTTTTAAAAGGAATTAAAATTTTCCTTTAATTTGAGCAAATGGTCACGTTATAGAATTGACAAACTGTAAAGACTGAGAATACGTATGTATTTTAGGTAGTAGCTTTGAAAGAACTTACTCCTCACTCACTTGTATGATGTTTTCAGAATCCAAAACAGCCAAACTGAAAAGTGACTTTGCAGTCCTAATCCTACTTGACATCTCTGAACTACTGAAATCTTCCACATTGTTGACCACTTCACCTTCTTGAAATTCTCCTCTTCCTTGGTTTTTTTGAAACTTCTGTCTTCTAGCTCTTTCCTTTCAATGTTACCTTTCAACCTGTTTTGTTTCTCCTTAAATGTTACAGTTCCTCAAGTTTTTACCCTTTATCCTCATCTCTACCAATTCTCCCTGCAAAATCTCATCCAATCTCACGGTTGCTCTTTGCCAGTAACTTCCAAATCTAGCCACAAATTCTGATTCCCAGACCCACACCGCAACTGCCTTTGGAATATCTATACCTGGACAGTGGCAGGTACTTCACCTCCAATCTTTCCTATCCTGAACTCATTATCTTTCCTACAAAACCGGTTCCTCCTTCGCATTCCCACATCACTTAATAGCACTTCTCAAAGTCCAAAACTGGAAATCTCTTGTCATTTAACACTCCTTCCTTCGTTTTCATTAACCCAAAACTAAGCAATAATCAAATACAGCCATTCTTATCTTCTATCTTTCCCTTCTTTCCACCCCCTGCTACTGTCTTGAAGTTCTCATTGCCTCTTCCCCTCCCCCCATATTCTTGCAAATCCTCCTAGCTCATCTCCCTTCCTCCAGTTTCCCTGGGATCCATCCAGTACACCAGCAACAATGTTATCTGTCTAAAAAATTAGGATCATGTTCATCCTCTGCTTAGCAACCTTTATCAGTCCACTCCCTGAGTATAGAACCAAATCCAAATTCCTTAGAATGGTATTAAAGGCCCTTCCCCAACTGGTTCCAACCTATTTTTCTAGTCTTATCTCTTGGAAGTCACTCAAACAAACTTTATGCCCCAGCCAAACCACACTTTTCAGTTCTTCAAGTATGTCATGCATATTTACACCTCCTGTGTACACACTGGTCCCTCTGCCTTAAAAATTTTCCCTCACTCATTTTTTTAAGACATCATTCAAATGGCATCTCCTATGTCCTCCAGAGATTGGTTTCTCTTTTTTGGTGCTTCATATACTAACATAAGTCTGTATTATTAAAATCATCCTATTTTGTAATTATTTGTGTCTTATCCCCTACCCTCTACTCCCAAGATATGGTTTCTTTGAGAGCAAGGAACACATCTTACTTATCTTTTCATCTTCAGAACCCCATAAAGTTTCTGATGCATAATATATCTTCAGTGAGGGATCTGTACAAAAATGGGGAAATCAGAGCCAAAGTGCCTGACCCTTCCCTGAAAAAGGGAAAGGGAAAGGCCTCAAGACAAAAAAAAAGAACACTCTTTACCTTCTTTTCTGCTTCAGCTGATCTGACAGTCAGTTGTACTAACTGAATGAACACAGAGAAGTCCTTCCTGCAAAATTTTTATCACCATGATGCCTGGAATCCCACTTAGGTAAAAGGTACATTTTGTTTAATGTAAATAGTTTTGGTGAACACCTCTCCACCCCTACCAACCTTTGTCAGTAAGTCACACCTTGGATTAATTAGACTAACTAACCAGATGGTTATCCTCCTAGTACGTATTTCCACAGCAGGCTGAAAAGTCTCAAAGAGAAGGAGAAGAAAACAGGAAAATGGAGCACATCTGGGGAGGACCAACTAAACTGGGACATGGCTTTAGGATGCTGGGGGGGTACGTCCAGAGCCTGGGTCACAGGAGAGCTGGAAGGGGAGGGCTGCCAAGAGGAAGAGAGCAGCAAACCAAAAATCCAAATTCAGGGATGGAAACTTTGGTAGGTACTTGTTCTTCTACTCCTCCCTAGAGATGGGGCATACACCCTCTCGCACTCAGCAAAAGCAGCCCCACCTGTGCACACAGGTTTGGCTCTTCAGGGAAAGAAGTCACCTTCCATTGTTACTTCACTCCTGCCAACTCTTGTAACCTAAGTATTGTTCCCACCTACTGCCCCCCTTATCCTGCCTTTCATCTAGGGAGGAGACAAGGAAGAGAGGGGTGAGCCGGTTTCTACAGTCTCAAGACACAGGCTGCCACAGGGGATTAGATCTCACCTGATTCCATGACCTGAGACCTTGTCTTTCCTCCTACCTTACCTGCAGCATCAAGCAGGGTTTCTGAGTGGAAGACTGTAAGGAAGAAGCCCAGAGTGTTTCCATATAGCAAACGTAACATATATTCAGGAATGTTTTCAGTCCTGTGAAACCTGTGTCAACATACCTTAAAGACACTAAAAGCCAAGACCTGTCTGGGAGGATGCCCAACTCATACTAAATGTGGACTTTTCCCCAATTCCTATCCTACAAGCCCTGTTCTCTGCCTTCCTTTGATTCTAGAAGCTACTGATATTCTTCAAGTGAATCCCTTTGCTTAATGTGACCAGTCTGTATCTGATTGCCATGATTAGCTACACTGTGAAGCCTACCTGAATCCTCCTAGAACCAATGCTCATCTCCATCCTCCATTCCCCATACTCTTTATGGATAAATCTATCATTCCACACTAGTAAGCCCTTGCTCTCTACCTAGAATTATGCTAAGTGTCAGGAAAGAAACATGAATAATATATCGTCTCTACCTTCAAAGAGTCTATAGTTTGATAAGCATGTATTTCACAGTACTGCAATTACTCACTTTTTATTAACCTCTTGGAGGGGAAGGACTTTATATAAGTCCTGCCATACAGTAGAATCCAAGCAGGAAACAGTGGGCCCCTTGAATTAGGAAAAACTAAGGAGAGTCTAATACACAGACGGTTTGCAAAAGTGTGGGTTTGGTGTAGGCAAACCACCAGTAGCTATTATTACCCCCATACCCAAAAAGACAAAGAAAAGTGACTCAAAAAGGGAAAAGCAAATAAAGAGGGTTACCTTGAAAGGGGTTGTAGCTTTTAAATGAAAGGCCACACTCAATTGATAAGAGGCCAGGGAATGAAATACCCCAAACTCATTTTCCTCCCTCTCTTCCTCCCATTTACAGATTGGGTCTCCACTAGGCAAACCTAATGAAAGCCAAGAGAGCAGCTATCTTCCTGGAGCAAGAGGGCAAGAGGAAAAAGATAGAAAGTGGACCTGGAGAAGCAAATGGCTTTGGAGGGTGGGCATTCAGTACATGTTTGCTAAATTAGATTATTACTACTAACATGTATGCAGACAATTTCTAGGTTTACTTTTCTGTAATTAGTTCTCAATTAGCTACATTAGTGTCTTAGTTGACAGTTTTCCTGACACACAAGTTTGATTCTTTTCTTCCTCTCTGCTACAGAAATATATGTACCTACATCAAAAAGACAATTGTCAAAAAAAAAAAGTGCTTTGAATCTAACTTCCCAATAATCCGCACCCACTCTTGAAACCCTGATGAAGGCTCAGGCTCTTCTGTCTTTTCATGCATTTTCACCCCCTCCATTCTGTGCACCTGAGTGTAACAAAATCACAAGGAGACGTAGAGAATGCAGAACAAGCCCCACACTCTGAGGATAAGGTGCAATAGACACAGGTAGAGATCATGGCATAAGACAGAGGGGTGGCATAGAACTGTCACTTACAGACATTTGGGATGCTTAGGACAGACTAGGGATAAGAAAGGAAGAAGCGCTAGAGGAGAGTGACTAACGAGAGTGACTTCCAAAAATTTGGAGCAAACTCCCAGAACAGAACCCTGAGAAAGGTATGGAAGTAGGAAGAGAGATCTGTGCATAGATTAAGAAATAAAGTTTGCGCCTTCTCTTCAGTTACTCCCACACACACATCCTGACAGATTAAATCACATTTTTTAAGACTGCCCTTTTAAGTGCAAAACTGTGCTTTCAACAGATTTCTGCCCAAAATAACCTCTCTTCTCCTTACCAAGGACTGAAATTTCTATCATGGAGAACAATCTCATTTCTCAAATGAAGAACAAGCTCAAAATGCAAATGCTTATGTACCTGGAATAGCACAGTGAATAGGCTCTATGTCTGCTTGTGTAAATGAACCTTTTCCTGGACAGAAAAGGGGGTTAAAACACAAAAAAGCCCATGACCTCAGATGAAGGGCAGAGAGATTTCAACCCAAAGAAGAAAAAGTGAAGAAGAGCCAAAGACAAACATTAACAACTCCACAGTTCTGTCCAAAGAAGTGTGAGATATGCATGGATATCTAGAATCAGTACATGCTCAGATGCTGAACTTAGGAGGAACTCTGATCAAGAGGCATGCACAGGCAGATGCCTGGGTGGCTCAGCTGTTTAGCGCCTGCCTTCAGTCCAGGGCCTGGTCCTGGAGTCCCAGGATCGAGTCCTGGGATGGAGTCCCAAGTCAGGCTCCCTGAGTGGAGCCTGCTTCTCCCTCTCCCTCTGCCTATGTCTCTGCCTCTCTCTCTCTCTCTCTCTCTCTCTCTCAAATAAATAAATAAAATCTTTAAAAAAAAAAAAAAAAAGAGGCATGCACAGGGATGCCTGAGTGGCTCAGTGGTTGAGCATCTGCCTTTAGCCCAGGGCGTGATCCTGGAGTCCCAGGATTGAGTCCCACATTGGGCTCCCTGCATGGAGCCTGATTCTCCCTCTGCCTATGTCTCTGCCTCTCTGCCTCTCTCTCTCTCTCTCTCTCTCTCTCATGAATAAGTAAAATCTTAAAAAAAAAAAAAAAAGAGGCATGCACAACTGTCAAAAATTGAAACTGTCCCAGGAGGATCCCTGGCACATACTTAAGCATCAATAAGTATGTCATAAGTGAATGTGTGATATAATTCACATCATGAGTTTTAAAGACCACTCCAGATTAAAGTGGGGGAGTAGGGAAGAAAAGAGGGTGAGAGAGAATGAGCACTTATTGAGTGCCCACTATGTACCAGGCATGGTACATAGTTTACTTGTTTCTCATTATCTTTTGGAAGTTGTACAGATGAGGAAACTGAGGCAAACTCATAAGTAACTTTTATCCAGGCTGGAAAACAGTGAACCAGACTCAATCACACATCTGTTTGACTCCAAAATATATATACTACTCCACACAGACTCCCTAGAAAGAGACTGGTAGTTGGCTTGCAAACTACACAAAGAAGAGAGAAAACTGAGCTAGGCTCAAGACCTTGAGAATGATATGAATACAGGGCCAGAAGGAAACAAAGATTTTTTGTGAGAGGCATGCCTGCAAGGTTTCCATAAAAAATGACCAGTCATCATGGTTCAAAACGCAGTCATAAAATGATCTCTGTTTTTCCCACCCGCACTTAGTTTCCTGTCATATATAACCAACACCCTAGGGAGGCATCACTTGTGCATATATGGTCCATCAATATCTAAATTAAGGACTAGAGAGATTAAGCTGACCCCTCAAAACTAGATATTTTTTACAAACTGCTCATTAAAGATGATGTAATGTTACATACATAAAGCTCTACAATGGTCTCCCCAGTGCCCTGACTTTCAGGCTACACTTAGACCTTAGACCTAGAGCTCTACTACATTTGCACACAGTGGCTCATTCCTCTGGGTTCTTGACAGCACAGCAGCGCTGGAAGTGGCTATGGGTCTGTTAAGGCCTTGGAAGAAGCTATAACATTGTAGGGGGCTTAGGGAGTTAGAGAGCAGCAGGCTCTCTGCTCAGCAGGAGGTCTGCTTCTCCTCCTGTGCTCTCTCTCAAATAAATAAATAAAATCTTTTTTTAAAAAAGTATTCATTGTTTAATCTGAAATCTAAATTTACTTGGGCATTCCGTACTTTTATTTACAAAATTATCAGCATTATCAGATTTAGTGATCTCCTGAAAATTTTTTAAAACCTTAACAATGATTTCTAAAATCTACATTTCCAGTTTTATCTTTTTAATATATTCGAATTATTGTATTCCAGATGCAAACACCAAGTAACCTGTGACATTTCAAATCATTTCGTTTTGGACCGGTCCATGAAGGGTACCATGAAAGGTACCTCACGTTGAAGTTAATCTAGGAATCACTGTCCCAGGAGTAGACATGCCTGCCCTGCTGGAAGAGGTGAGGAGGCAGCATGAGGTTTTGGCAGAACAAAGCCACAGATAGGCTGAGTCCTGGTTTATGGAAAGGTAAGCCCATCACCCCGAGAAAAGATCATCCAGAACTAAGCTGGAGTGTTTATATTTTTATTCCACTCTAAGGCTTCAGAGTAAAGAACTGAATGGGCATGCACTGGCTTCTGCTGACAAGTACTAGCAGGAATAAGATGGCTGAGCTGCAGCAAATTCTGCAGACATTGGAATTAAAGCTTCAGGCCCAACTATCTCTACTAAGAATGTTGCAATGTGTTGTTCTCAAAGTCCAAATTGTTCTCCACATATGACAGTTACAAGGCTGGTCACAGATTTCTCAAACTATTTTAGGTCTCTGTAGAATAATCTCTTCACTGTAAAAACTAAAAGTGACTCTGTTTAAAGTTAAACAATAGAGGAACAGTATATCAGAAAAAGAGAGGAAGACATGCACGGTGCCAAGAATAGTTTCTTTAAAATTACGTATCAAGTTCTGTCTAGTAGTAGTTCTAGATTATGTTGTTTTTCTCCATCGCTGTGTTTTCACTGCAATTTTTATCAAATCATCTTTTCATTCGTATTGTGCTCCTGCAGGAACAATCCTTTAAATCCAGTTTGACAGAAACTGAAAGTAACCAACTGCTATAGTCAACTTTCACAAATGCAAGAACTGATGAGCAATCTGGAGGGTCAAGTTCAACAAATCAGGATTCTAGTGGACCTTGACTAGAAACAATTCCTTAGATTTGATCAGTGAATGAGATTGAAAAGTACCATAAACTAATAAATAGAAAATCTGAGTAAGTGATAAAATAATCCACTAAACTCTGGCCCTCTATTAAACACTCAGTTCTTAAATTGCTTGTGTATATGTACTCAAACCTAAAATATCAGGCCAAACAGCACTTGCCATGAAATAATTTTACTATTGTGACTGACCCACTCCTACCTAACCAAATCCATTACCCTCCACACGTATCCACATCACAAGGTATTTGCGTGAAAATAACATTTTAAAATCCTAAACAAAAAGGAATGTTCTTCAAATCTGCTCACTTTTTAAAAATTCCGTTTAGCTCATTTATAAGTAAGAAATGTAAGACCATCCTAAAACAAGCCTGGTTATAATAGAAAGGTCCCCTCTTCACCACTGTAATTCATATTTCTGGGATGGTCTTTGAATCCACAGGGCATCTGACAGTAAAAGATGGTGGTTAAGAGTGTGGGATCTAGATCTAGAGAAGACAGAGCTGGTTTCAATTCTGGCTCAGATACTAATGTAGTAGTTGTACCACCCTGTGCCCAACATGTGTGCACCATATGTTTCAGTTTCCTCCTCCGTTAAAAAGGGGCTAAAACTAGTATCTGCCATACAGGGTTGTTCCATAAGAAAATGTACGTAGAGTTCTTAACAGTGTCTGGCACAGAGTAAATGCTAAATAAATAAATGTTAGTGGTGAAAGTTCTTGGTATTCATAATATTCTTACGCTTGGAGCAACTTGATGGCTATCAGTATAACTATTACAACAGTGATCCCCATAGGGTTACAGAGTCCATGTCACTGGATAGTTCACGTTTGTTTTTTTATTTTATTTTTTAAAGCAATTCTACCAGGGTCATATTTAGATTATAGCATTTATATTCCAAATGTAAAAAAAAAAAAAAAAAAACATCTTATACTGCTATAAATATCCACTCACTTATATGTAAGCTCCGGGACTTAAAAATTCTAACCTTAGCTCCACTTTTTAACCAAAATGATCAATATAGGAAATATTAGTAAGTCACCAAAAAATCTGGTAGCTTTTGGATTATGGAAGTTGGGAAATCCCAAAGCAACAGAGCCTCTTCATGGCACAGTGTACTGTCAAATTAATTCAGATAATACACCACTTGTTTCAGACTTAGAGTAAAAAGCAGTTAATCTCCATAATGGGTGTTAGCTCAGTCTAGAAAAGCCAGCATAATAAAAGGATTAGCATTGCAATTATGCATGGTGGCTAATTGCTCTGATTTGTTGTTTTAATGACCGGTCTGGAGTTGAGGACAATCCTGCAGAAGAGTTTAGAACCTCCAGAAACCCAAGAGGAAGGATCCTCAGAAAGTTAAGGCAAAGTCTAGCCAGGATACAGACAAGACCAGCAAGTCCAACCCCTTCAAGAGCAGAATTCTTGCCCCATTAATTATCTTTCTTTTCAAATTAGTCCGTTTTTTCTATCATAAATGAAATTATATTAAAGAAGGCTTATCCAATCTGAGAAAGAAAACAGAATTCCTATGTTCTTGTTAATTTTCTAAGTCATAAGACTGGTAAATACAACTCTAGGCTACTTCCAGAGAGTTCTGAGTTACTCACGGTGTTAAAGCAAAGGCTCTAAAGATAGATCTGTATTCAAATCCCAGCTGAGTCCTTTCATTGAACAATTTGGGGCAAGCTGCTTAATTTTTCTATTAAAATAAAAGCTATCTCATACAATTGCTGTCAGGATTTGATGAGACAAAAATTCAGGTCAAGTGCTTGGCACCGGTTCTGGAACATAGAATAAGTCTCAATAAGCTTTAATTATCTGAGAACTGACTTTGCAAATGTTACTTACGTATTTAATAAGTTTAAATCCAGGAAATTAAAAGTTCTTTGGCATTATCTTTCATCAACTTTGTAGAGGGAGGCCACAGAGTGGTTATGGTAAGTTTTCTCCATTGCTATTATGTGTTACACTTAAATGATTATTTAAATTACTGAATAAATTTAAATTTATTAAATTCCTTACCACACACACACACACACACACACACACACACAAAGTGATTTGGACAAAGAGCTATTCTCAATTTGTTATAAAACTGACAGGCTGTTTGATTCTTTAAATTATTTTTTAAATCTCTAAGGAATAAAATTAAGAGATTAACTTCATAAGATTTTTTAAATTTAAGCACATTACATATATTCATTTAAAATTACTAGAGTGGGGGATTCCTGTTTTTATGTATTTTTAACCTCTATGTGGACCATTTTGAATTCAAAATTTATTCTTTCTACATCTGCCCAGATTTCCTAAGTAAAAATTAACAAGATTTTATAATAAAGTTACTTTCTCTCATTACCAGCCATCATGGAGATGATCAATTTTCATGAACCTCCACAAGTAGACCTAAGGGAATTTTATTGGATTTAGGAGTAAGGAAAAAAACAGTCACTATAATTTTGACAGGGTTCAGTTTTAATATCTTAAGACTGGAGCCTGTAGAGAGGTTGGCTGGTTTGTTGATTGGCTTGGCACTTTCATCTTTACTATTTTTATGAAAACCAAAAGGGATATTTAAAAAAAGTGGGGGGGGGGGATATTATGTTTCTGTTCTCTGTACTACATCAGTAAATTATCCTCCTAATGCAGGTAATTCATATTGACCAATTGTTTTTCATGGAATGAAGTCAACTCCATCAAAAGGAAGAAACCTAAGTCATGCTAACAAACCATAAAAGTTAAATCAGATAACATTTAATCTTCAAATTACACCAAACCCATGTGCTATCTAACCAGAAAACCAACTAAAATAGCCAATTCTCCTAGTAAAAAGTTTGAAATTTTATAAGTATAAATATATTTTTAGCAGTTTCCCAGTGTCAAGATCATCTCAACAGATCCAAGATCAAAAAATGGATATTTATTTATTTTTTATAAAATTTTTATTTATTTATCTGACAGAGAGAGAGAGAGAGACAGAACACAAGCAGGGGGAGCAGCAGAGGGAGGAGAAGCAGGCTCCCCACTGAGCAGAGGTCCCAAAGCAAGACTCCATCCCAGGACCCTAGGATCATGACCTAAGCTGAAGGCAGATGCTTAACTGACTGAACCACCAAGGTGTCCCCAAAAAGGGAATCTTTAATGAAGAGGAAAAAGTGAAAAGTTTTCTTAATATATATTAAATATAAATATATATATAGTCTAAGATATATATCTTTTTATATTTTTAGGATACCCTAAAATTCCTATGCAGAATATTGGAGTTCTTATCATTCTTATGCAACATTTTCACATCTAAAAGTATTATAAATTACTTTAAAGCATAATTAGTTGTCTTCAACTAGCCTTAATTAAAATGTGAACTTGCACCATTGCCAAAACATATGGAAAGAGTTTAGAGAACAAAATAAAGTCAAAGAAAATAAAGTAGAAAAAGGCACTGAGATGATACAAAAACATTCAGAGAACAGTAGGTACCTGCCAGGTACCAACTGGGTATAAAATATCCTCCCTTCTCTAAAGGGACTTAAATGCCTTATCTCATTGGGAACAATAATAACAAAGCATATTATAGAATACTAGGTTACACACACAGGAAATGAAAGAGACAGACATGACTACATTAATGATGAGAAACCTCCTGAAAGAGAGGGCATTTAAGCCAGAGACTGGAGTTGAAGTAGAATGTTTGAATAAGTGGAAGAAAGACAGTCCAAACCAAGAGCAATAAAGGAAGGCCTTAAATTTATGGATAAAGCTTGGTGTCTGGCCAAGATTAAAAAGAAAGGCTTGCTTATAATTAAAATATTTTTAATGGAAATTCTTTTCAGTGGATCATGGATTATTATACATATATTAATATTTACTAGTATAGGTACCCCCTGCTTTTTCGAAGTCACCTTTATGCAATTTTGCTTTTCTTTTAAAGGTTTTATTTATTTGTTTGTTTGTTTGTTTGTTTGTTTTAGAGATAGAAAGAGAAAGCAAGGAGGAGATAGAGCAGAGGGGGAGGGAGAGGAAAAGAGAATATCAAACAGACTGCACTGGGCGCAGAGCCTGACACAGGGCTTGATCTCACAAACCTGAGTCATGACCTGAGAGAAAACCAAGAGTCAGACACTTAACCCACTGACCACCCAGGTGCCTCTATGCGATTTTGCTTTTACAAGAGACCTACATTAGCACCTGTTTTCATTAACTGGAAATAATCGAAGGGGATTTTCACTTTTATGAAAAAAAGGCACAAAGCAAAAATAGCACTGTTTCTAGCAATGAGCCATTACTGTGGTAGCAAGAATGGCCCCACCAAGCTCCTTCCCTAAGAATTCAGCATCTCAGCATCAAGCCACCATAGCTTAGAACTGGGTCTCTGAGCCCCTGTGCTTTATCTCAAACTATTTTCTGTATCCATTAGCAAGTTGTGCCCCAGGGTATCAGAAAAGCCTATGAGAGGTTATTTTGGAGAATTGGGAATGCTCAAAATTTTTTTCCATATAAGTGAACAGTAATTGCTTCTTTGCTTCACAGAACACTCTACTCTCCAGTAGCAGGGAAACACCTACATTAATACTCATTTTTATGGGGTAGTAAAATGAGACATGGAGAGGTTGAGTGTCTTGCCCAAGGCCACATAATTACTTCAGGAGAAGCATGCAGCTCTCCTTCCACTCCGCCATCCTCACTCACTGCAGGGAGCACAAAATTGGGCAGAGTTGGACAAGGCTGTTGAGAAGACTTCATCCATCCACAGGAGAAAGCCATCATAGGCGCTTGAGTATGTTGATGAAGCCATGACAATACTTTTTCAAGAACTACATTAATCTTGTGGCAGTAAACAGGAAAGATCCTAAGCGACATAGCATTGAGCCAAGACAACATCATCAGGAGCTGGTGATATGATATCCATGACAGAAGTGCCAAAAGCCTAGATTAGGGTAACGGCAGTGGCACCAGGCAGAAAGAAGCAAACACATTAGCTACAGTAAGAGAACTAGTGACAAAACTGGTGATTTGGTGGATGTAGCAGATAAAGAAAAGAATGAAGTTAAGGACGAAAGCACACATCCTTCAGAGAAAAACAGATGACACAGTTTCTACAACTTTCCACTGGGCTTTGATTCTGTGGTAGTAATCACAAAGGCATATTCAGCAATTCGCACAACGTCACAGATCATTCAAGCAAAATATGTCCAACTTTCAAACTTTATGTGATTAAACAATAGAAAATTCTTTTTTTGTAAATTTTTTTATTGGAGTTTGATTTGCCAACATACAGTATAACACCCAGTGCTTATCCAGTCACCCCATCCCCCCGCCCACCTCCTTTTCTACCACCCCTTGTTCATTTCCCAGAGTTAGGAGTCTTTCATGTTCTGTCACCCTCATTCTTATTTCCTACTCATTTTCTCTCCTTTCCCCTATAATCCCTTTCACTATTTTTTATATTTCCCGAATGAATGAAACCATATAATGTTTGTCCTTCTCGGACTGGCTTACTTCACTCAGCATAATACCCTCCAGTTCTATCCATGTTGAAGCAAATGGTGGGTATTTGTCATTTCTAATGGCTGAGTAATATTCCATTGTATATATACACCACACCTTCTTTATCCATTCATCTTTCAAAAGACACCGAGGCTCCTTCCACAGTTTGGCTATTGTGGACATTGTTAACAATAAAAAATTCTAAACATTTAGCTCATCAAGCTTGCCATCTTGAACATAATCTGCTTGAGCAGAGTCATCTTTCTGTAACTACCTAAATTATATCTCAATTAATCAGAAAAAGAAACTTGCGAATAGAATTTTCAACTAGAAACTTCAAAAGAGAATTTTACTTGAAGTAAAATAAGGAAGAAACAAGAAAGCTCCAAATCCCAACAGCGAGACAAGTCAAGCTGATAACAAGCCTGAATTAACTACATGGTTCAAGGGCCCCAGCCAAATTAACCCCATGAGAATAGCATTTATACTCACCTTACCAGAGCCCAAATCCAGAAGCAATTAAAAGAGAAATTAACACACTTGACTACATGAAAACAAAATACAACAAAGTGATCAATTCTAATATTGGGTATACATTGTGGATTGCCCCACCAAACTCTACTAAACCACCCCAATGGAAGGATGCCAGTGGTTCCTAACTGCCAAATCAAGTCTTCCTTTAATCTCCTTTCTCCTTGACCTCTCTCTCTCTGGAGATGAGCCCACTTATCTGGGTTCCCTCCTTCTTGATCCTTCCATGATCCTTCTTCCTCTCTCCCCAGTCACAGTTAGCCTCCTTTTCAGTATTATTCTCTAGCTCTTCTTCCCAGCCCCTAAAGTGGCCATCATTTGAAGCTTAGGCTTAAACCTTCCACTTATTTTCTTTCTAAATTCCTTCCCTTAGGTGGCACCCTCTTGCACTGTTGGTGGGAATGTGAACTGATACAGCCACTGTGGAAAACTGTGTGGAGGTTCCTCAGAGTTAAAAATAGAGCTGCCCTACGACCCAGCAATTGCACTGCTGGGGATTTACCACAAAGATACAGATGCAGTGAAAGACCGAGACACCTGCACCCCGATGTTTCTAGCAGCAATGTCCACAACAGCCAAACTGTAGAAGGAGCCTTGGTGTCCATCAAAAGATGAATGGATAAAGAAGATGTGGCTTATGTATACAATGGAATATTACTCAGCCATTAGAAATGACAAATACCCACCATTTGCTTCAACGTGGATGGAACTGGAGGGTATTATGCTGAGTGAAATAAGTCAATCGGAGAAGGACAAACATTATATGGTCTCATTCATTTGGGGAATATAAATAATAGTGAAAGGGAATAGAAGGGAAGAGAGAAGAAATGGGTAGGAAGTGTCATAAAGGGAGACAGAACATGAAGACTCCTAACTCTGGGAAACAAACAAGGGGTGGTGGAAGGGGAGGAGGGCGGGGGTTGGGGGTGAATGAGTAATGGGCACTGAGGGGGACACTTGACGGGATGAGCACTGGGTGTTGTTCTGTATGTTGGCAAATTGAACACCAATAAAAAAATAAATTTATTATTAAAAAAAGATGAATGGATAAAGAAGGTGTGGTGTATATATACAATGGAATATTACTCAGCCATTTTTTTAATTTATTTTTTATTGGTGTTCAATTTACCAACATACAGAATAACCCCCATTGCCCGTCACCCATTCACTCCCACCCCCCGCCCTCCTCCCCTTCCACCACCCCTAGTTCGTTAGCAGAGTTAGCAGTCTTTACGTTCTGTCTCCCTTTCTGATATTTCCCACACATTTCTTCTCCCTTCCCTTATACTCCCTTTCACTATTATTTATATTCCCCAAATGAATGAGAACATATAGTGTTTGTCCTTCTCCGACTGACTTACTTCACTCAGCATAATACCCTCCAGTTCCATCCACGTTGAAGCAAATGGTGGGTATTTGTCATTTCTAATAGCTGAGTAATATTCCATTGTATACATAAACCACGTCTTCTTTATCCATTACTCAGCCATTAGAAACGACGAATACCCACCATTTGCTTCAACATGGATAGAACTGGAGGATATTATGCTGAGTGAAGTAAGTCAATCAGAGGACAAACATTATATGGTTTCATTCATTCGGGGAATATAAAAAATAGTGAAAGGGATTATAGGGGAAAGGAGAGAAAATGAGTAGGAAATATCAGAGAGGGTGACAGAACATGAGAGACTCCTAACTCTGGGAAACAAACAAGGGGTAGTGGAAGGGAAATTGGGTGGGGGGATGGGGTGACTGGGTGATGGGCACTGGTGGGGGGGAACTTGATGGGATGAGCACTGGGTGTTATACTATATGTTGGCAAATATAACTCCAATAAAATATGCAAAAAAATACAAAATCAAAAAAAAATTTAATAATAAATAAATAAATAAATAAATAAATAAATAAATAAATAAATTCCTTCCCTAAGGGATCCCACCTATCCTGAAGTCTTCTCTAATCTCTCTCCTGAACTGTGGTCCTATGAGTCTAACTGTTGAAAAACATTTTACATTAATATCCTGGTATTATTTCAAATTCCCATCTTAAAACTTCTCAAAATTTCACTCTTCTTTCATTGTGACCCCCTACATTGCATCTCTCTCTCTCTCTTTCTCTCTCTCTCTCTCTCACACACACACACACACACACACACACCACACACACACTGTTGGAACCCCTCCCTGCACTACTTCAATACCCTGTCCATGCCTCAAGTGTAGCCCAGATTACCCTAGATTGAAATCTCTGACTTGGGTATGTTTGCTTTCCTCTCCAAGTAGAGTGAAAATTCCTTAAGGGGCAGAAATTGTATCTTAGTCACCTGTGTTTCCCCAGGAAATACTGTAGGTGCTCAATAAAATCTGTTAAGAGAAATAAATAAATATAGATGATCTGTTCCAGCCAAACTGGTCCACTGAGAGTCTCCACCTGTTTGGCATGTTCAGAGTGTCCACTCCCCAGAAGAGTCCTCTCTCTGCTGCTGCACACATGGAAAAATCCCACCCATCCTTTACAAGACTCAGCTTAAATTCCACTGGCAAAATGAAATCTTGTCAGATGACCCTATTCCAATAAGACTCCTTGCTCATCAGTCTTACAGTGACAGTTCAGTGTCATGAAAACAGGATCCATCTTTGAAGCTACATAGGCCTGATTCAAAACCAGACTGTAGTATAAACTACCTCTGCTACTCTGGACAAATTCCTAAAGCCTTCTAAAGCTTTTTTTCTCAGCTATAAAATAAGGTAAATAATACCTATCATAGAGAATATCTGGGGGCGGGTGGATTAAAAGAGAGTAAACCATTTACGAACATAGGAGATGTTCGGGAAATGTTAACTTCTTTCCTCATCCCACCTCCCTTTCACTTCATTTACTATCCACACGGCGGTTAAGTTGATCATGTTCTCCTCAATTAGATTGTAAGGATTAGCAAAATCCTTAAGGGCAAGAGCTAAATCTCATTCATCTCTCTGTCTTCTTCTCTTTTTTTTTTTTTTTAAGATTTTACTTGTTTATTCATGAGAGACACAGAGAGAGAGGCAGAGACACAGGCAGAGAGAGAAGCAGGCTCCCTGCAGGAGCCCAATGTGGGACTTGATCCTGGGACTCCAAGATCACGCCCTGGGCTGAGGGCAGACGCTCAACCGCTGAGCCACCCAGGCACCACCATCTCTCTGTCTTCTAAATGCCTACCAGCATGCCCTACAGGGGCAAAATAAAAATCAAGAACAACAAAATTACAGTTACAGTGGATTATGGCAATCAAGTGTAAATGGTGCCAAGACTAGACTGACAGTCATAAATTTTCATCTAATTTAGTGGTAGAATTGTTACATGGCACTTCTGCAATTTCATTCATGCCAAAGGCAGATCTCAACAAATGACAGTACAAATAAAAACAAATCAGTCCTAGAGAATGCAGGTTAATAAGTAATCTTCGATAATAACCTTAAAGATGGTTTAAATTAAATGTTGCAGTTGGTATTAGAAGAGTCTCTGTGTATTTACCCCCATGTACTTCTATGCAAAGGTTTCCTTTCACATACTCTTTAATATGATTGCAACAGATTTCTTCATACCACTTGTTAAATAACTAAAAATAGATTGATATTTTAGATTTCCCTACCAAGGTTTTTTAAAAAAGTAAAAGCTAATACTGAAGCAAAATTGGTAAGATCAAGATCCAAAATTTGTGATAATTATAGGTAAAATCCATCAAAATCTTTCATTAAAATGGTTTCTTTCTGAATTGCTTTCATTAATATCAAGGCTTCAACATCCTTTCTGAACTTACTGGAATGTTTTGTTTTGTTTTGTTTTCTATCCTGATTTTTACAGCCTTCTTCTACCGCATGCTATCTTCATCAAGGATCAATTCCCATGGTTGGGCTTCATTATTTCTTTTAACCACTGCCCCACTTGCATGTGCTAACAAGTTGGAGGAGCTGCAATGTGCTGGGTAGTAACCTCTAACAATTGGCTCTTCATTAACACTCCCAGCCACATTCCCTTTCCTGAAGAAACTATTTCTACGGTTTTCATAGACTGTGCAACTGTAAATCTAATATGAAAAAGCAATTAGTAAGAGAAGAGTGTGTGCCAAATACTATACCCTTTCAATATTTTCTTGCTTTCAAGTACTTTTTGTACTGTTTTGTTTCTTCCCCATATGGAGAAGTTTATGGTAAGAAATAGAGGCATTCTATTTTATCAGACCAAATCCACCAGAGTAGAAAGTACATAGACACGTTCATAGAGAAGGACAGACCCAAAAGCCAGGGATCAAAAGATCAAGTTTCTAATTTCAGTTCAACCACGTATTTTATACTGTTAGTCAAAACCATAACCTTTCTGAGCTTCAACATCCTCTTTCATATACTAAAGATAATAACACATCCCTATTTCAGCAGCTTGCTTCAGAGATTATAAAATCATAAGATCAAAAATGGCACTGTATAATTATAAAATGTGTGTATGTATAATATATATGAATATATTTCTGAATAATAGTAATGCCATAGCCTATGGGTAGATAAAAAATAATTTTATATCATGTATTAAAGTGCCAATTAGGGATGCCTGGGTGGTTCAGCGGTTGAGCGTCTGCCTTCGGCTCAGGGCTTGATCCCGTGATTTGGGATCGAGTCCCACATAGGGCTCCTTGCAGGGAGCCTGCTTCTCCCTCTGCCTCTGCCTATGTCTCTGCCTCTCTCTGTGTGTGTTTCTCATAAATAAATAATAAAATCTTTAAAAAAATAAAGTCCCAATTAAATTGTTACACCAAATTCTATATACAGTGCGTCCAAGGAATTTTTTTTTTTTTTTAAGAAACAGAATCTAACTGGGAAATGTGTTCACAGTCCAGTTAATAATTTTTGGAGCAAGTATCATTCTCTAATCTGATGGGCACTGGGGAGGGCATTTGATGTAATGAGCACTGGGTGGTTTTATTTTTTTAAGATTTTATATATTTATTCTTGAGAGACACAGAGACAGAGGCAGAGGGAGAAGCAGGCTCCCTGAAGAAAGCTGGATGTGGGACTCCATCCCAGGACCCCGGAATCACACCCTGAGCTGAAGGCAGAGGCTCAACCACTGAACCACCCAGGCGTCCCAGCACTGGGTGTTAAGGGCAACTCGTGAATCACTAAACTCTACCCCTGAAACGAATAATATACTATATGTTAAATACATTGAATTTAAATTTTAAAAATTTGGATTTATATTCTTGCAAGAAAATTTTTAATCACAATCATAATATACCTAAACTCTCCCTTTGGGATCAATCAAACTTAGAGTAAAGAAAGTACTGGAGGTTAGTTTTTCATATCTTGTGCTAAGAATTTCTGCATTATAGTTTTCAAATAAGCCTTCACTATGATGAATTTAAAAGTTAAAAAATCCAGAATAACTTCATGATTTTAGATTTTTTTAAGGCTAAAAAGAATAGTACCATTATTTGCAGATTCCCACATCATTACTCACTTCCAACTCACTAAACAAAGTATCAATATACTTTCATTCTCCAAATAAATTAAGACTCCCAATAAATATATACATATATAAACATATTTCCAAATTGTGTTTTAATGTCTATAACTTTTTATATGTGGCAACTTTTGAACACTAAATAAACTGTTTAGCATATGTTTTTTTTCTTTTTGGTTGCTTGCATTCTCTACAAGATTTCCATTAGAACATGATTCTAGTAGACTTTATGTTAACTGCTGTTTCAATTCATAAAAACTGTTTAAAACATGGAATTTGAAATATTTTAACTAGAATTTTGTAGCTAAAATTCTTTTTCTAAACTTTGCAAACATTCCACGGAACCTAAATTAGTGCTGAGAAAAAAAATGGATTTAAGTTGCTCAATGTTCTTCAAAAGGTGAAAAAGCACAATGAAACATAAGCTCATCTGAACTACACCCATTTTCAATTTCAACATAGTAAACCTCCTATTTGTTCTTAGGGCAAATTCAAAACCATACATATTGGAATTGGCTATTACTGAAGATAATGTATGCAATCATAAGTAAAGATGCTAAATTGGCAAAAAGAAAACCATGCAAGTAAGCAAACTTTAACACATGTGGGACACACCCTCTCAGTATATAAAGGCTTGTCACTGTCCTTGGTAGCAAGCACTCCCTGAGCTAAACAGCATCACCATGTCTGTTCGATACAGCTCAAGCAAGCAATACTCTTCCTCCCGCAGTGGGGGAGGAGGAGGTGGAGGAGGAGGATCATCCTTCAGAATTTCGAGCAGCAAAGGCTCCATTGGTGGAGGATTTAGCTCAGGGGGGTTCAGTGGTGGCTCCTTTAGTCGCGGGAGCTCTGGTGGAGGCTGCTTTGGGGGATCATCAGGTGGCTATGGAGGATTAGGAGGAGGTTTTGGTGGAGGTAACTTTGGTGGAGGCTATGGAAGCAGTAGCTTTGGTGGGGGCTATGGAGGAGTTAGCTTTGGAGGGGGAAGCTTCGGAGGGGGCAGTTTTGGTGGCGGCGGCTTCAGTGGAGGCAGCTTTGGAGGCTATGGGGGTGGATATGGAGGAGATGGTGGCCTTCTCTCCGGAAATGAAAAAGTAACCATGCAGAATCTGAATGACCGCCTGGCTTCCTACTTGGACAAAGTTCGGGCTCTGGAAGAATCAAACTACGAGCTAGAAGGCAAAATCAAGGAGTGGTATGAAAAGCATGGCAACTCAAGCCAGAGAGCGCCTCGTGACTACAGCAAATACTACCAAACCATCGAAGATCTTAAAAATCAGGTAAGGTTCATTTTTAAAATCCAACTTGAAGCCTATTTTTTATCCATGTAATTCAGAGAGATGAATCTTAACCACAATATAGCTATTCACTGTGTTTGCCTGTGTTACTTTTCTTGCTTCCAAAAAAAATCCAGTCTTATCAAAGGTAAATATTTGTGAGGATATGGTCACTGAAATCTTCAGCATGTGTGTTGTGTATTTTACAGGATGGCAGATTACTGAGAATTTTTTAAGCTCTAATAAGTGTATGAGTCCATAGTTAAAATACCATATCATTTACAAACATAGGAACTTAATCATTAAATGAATCAAAACAAAATATTATTCAGATTGATAACAAAAAAATCTTCATTACCACTTACAAGCAATGTGAATTCTCCAGTATGGAAATGGGATACTGTTTGCTTCTTGAGAATTTGTGAATTGTACCTACTATGTGCCAGTCCAGAGTGTATGCATTTAGAATATATACTTAAAACAACTTAAACCAAAAGGTATGAGTCAGTCAAAAGTTGGCTGAAATACATGGAAATGACCCAGGATAAAAGTGGGCGACACACATGCAGGAACACAGCTATATAACTACAGTTAGTTTTTGGAAAAGGATGAATACAGAAATAGAAAAGTATAGAAATTTCAAGAAAACAAATAACTCAGAATTAGTAGCTGGGTAACCCTGCAATATTTAAGATGAAAATACCCCCAAGATTTTGTAAGAGCACATAAAAATACAGTTTACCTATGCCACCATAAAAGCCATATCTGTATCGGATTTTCTTTGCCTCTCCCTCCAGATCCTCAATCTAACAACTGATAATGCCAATATCCTGCTTCAGATCGACAATGCCAGGCTGGCAGCTGATGACTTCAGATTAAAGTAAGCTAAGTGATCATGGCACAACACTGTCACAGCAAATATAGGAGTTGCTTTTAACAATGACTTCGGATGCCCACATTTACATTTTCTTAACTTCATTCAAAGTTAAACAGTGTTAGAATCATCAGAAAAAATTTCAATTTCAGTATCACCTTTTTGGCAATATTGACAGAAGAAAATGCATTTTAAAGTAGCTGTGCTAAGCTTCTTGGCATTAAACCACTAATATCCCTATGTGAATTAGTATACTAAGAAATGTTGCCATAATGTGAAGTAAACTCTATTATTTGCTTTGTAAAAAGTCTCAGCTCAAGTATACCTCCCATATGTAAGTTATACCCAGTATTTGTACTATGCCTGTTTCAGGTATGAGAACGAGGTAGCCCTGCGCCAGAGTGTGGAGGCTGACATCAACGGCCTGCGCCGGGTGCTGGATGAGCTCACCCTGACCAAGGCTGACCTCGAGATGCAGATCGAGAGCCTGACTGAAGAGCTGGCCTACCTGAAGAAGAATCATGAAGAGGTGATGCAAAAAGTTATACTTCCCCCAGCCAAAAAAAAGGGAGGGTTCATTGTGATCATGGTGTAGTCATTAAACTTTTCTGCTCCTCAAACAGGAAATGAGAGACCTTCAGAATGTGTCCACTGGTGATGTAAATGTAGAAATGAATGCTGCCCCGGGTGTTGATCTGACTGAACTTCTAAATAACATGAGAAACCAATACGAACAACTTGCTGAACAAAACCGAAAAGATGCTGAAGCCTGGTTCAATGAAAAGGTAATTCATCTTCCTTCATATCGAGGCCAATGGATGTTTGGTTATCATTTCAGATTTTTCTCATCTTTTCCTGTTTTTAATACTCTAGAGCAAGGAACTGACTACAGAAATCAACAGTAACATTGAACAAATGTCCAGCCACAAATCTGAGATTACTGAATTGAGACGCACTGTTCAAGGTCTGGAAATCGAACTACAATCCCAACTAGCCCTGGTATGTTAACAACTCTCTTGAAATAACTTCAACTTAACCAAAGTTTCGTGCCTGCATAAGGATATGCAACTCAAGAGAAAAAAGGGAGGGTGGGGGTAAGAATGTAGAAATAAAATTGGAGCTCTTTGTTAACGGGAGAAAGTCAGTGGCACCACTGTACACGGGCTAAAGTTAAAATTTTACCATTAAGCATAAAACGGGGCACCTGGGTGGCTCAGTGGTTAAGCGTCTGCATTTGGGCTCAGGTCCTGGTCCCAGGGTCTTAGGATCAAATTTCGCATTGGGCTCTCCTCCAAGAGCCTGCTTCTCCCTCTGCCTGTGTCTCTGTGTCTCTCATGTGCCAATAAAACCTTTTTCAAAAATACACAAAACACAAATCCTATTCATTTTCTTTAATCTTCTGATGTCTTATTAAATCAGGAAATAACCTTCAGTGTATTCAGTCACACAGTGAAGTCACGCAGCCACCCTATATTCTCGGCTCTTTGCAGAAACAATCCCTGGAAGGCTCCTTGGCAGAAACAGAAGGTCGCTACTGCGTGCAGCTCTCACAGATTCAGGCCCAGATCTCCTCTCTGGAGGAACAACTGCAACAGATCCGAGCTGAGACGGAGTGCCAGAATGCCGAGTACCAACAACTCCTGGATATCAAGATCCGATTGGAGAATGAAATTCAAACCTACCGCAGCCTGCTAGAAGGAGAAGGAAGGTGAACTATCAGCTCTCCCAGCTGGTTTTATGCAATGCCCTAAATCTCCAGGCTTTTCCAAAACCCCAAGAAGCGCTGCCAAAGCAGAGCACAGAAAAAAAGGCGTGTGCAACCACAGCTTCAACTGCCCATGAACTGGGATTCCTAGGGTTGTGTGCTTATCAGACCGGCGTTAGCAATGGGTTTTAGAATCTATACTTGGCAGGGTATTTTTCCTTTTCTTTTCTCTTTTTTCCTCTCGAAACACGTTTTGCTTACTTTCAAAGTAACAATAACGTGGAAAGCGACCCACCAGTTCCCAACGTTCAAGCTAACCGAGCATGCCTCTCATTCCTGGTAGTTCCGGCGGCGGCGGCTACGGCGGCGGGCGCGGCGGCGGAAGTTCCGGCGGCGGCTACGGCGGAAGTTCCGGCGGCGGCTACGGCGGAAGTTCCGGCGGCGGCGGCTACGGCGGCGGAAGCTCCGGCGGCGGCGGCCACAGCGGTGGTCACAGTGGTGGTCACAGCGGTAGCTCGGGCGGCGGCTACGGCGGCGGCAGCAGCTCCGGCGGGGGCGGTTACGGCGGGGGCAGTTCCGGAGGCGGCGGCAGCCACGGCGGTAGCTCGGGCGGCGGCTACGGCGGCGGCAGCTCCTCCAGCGGAGGTCACAAGTCTTCGTCTTCCGGGTCGGTTGGCGAGTCCTCTTCTAAGGGACCAAGGTCAGCAGAAACTAGCTGGGGTAATCAGCATTAGTTTTAACTTTCTGTGATGGTTGTGTTGCTTTTTACGCCCTAGTGCTTTTTTAGAAAATCAAAACGTGGGGCGCCTGAGTGACTCAGCGGTTGAGCGTCTGCCTTTGTCTCAGGTCGTGATCCCGGGGTCCTGGGATCGAGTCCCACATCCGGTTCCTCACAGGGAGCCCGCTTCTCCCTCTCCCTCTTTTCTCTGTGTGTTTCATGAATAAATAAATGAAATATTTTTTTAATTAAAATCCCAGAGGGAAGAAAAATAAATAAAGTCCCAGAGAATATTCCCACTTGCTTTTTTTTAGGAAACTATACTTTTGACCGCCATCATGAAGGAAAAAAAAAAGTCATGGTCCAAGATGCTGTCGTTTAAACATTATTCGGATTTTTTTTTTAATGTAGAAAACTAATTTTCTTTTTTTAATGTATTTTTTACTTCTCAGAAATTTTGATTAATTAGTGAGGACCCCCCCACACACACACACACACTCACACACAAAACGCCTCGTCTGAATTCTTTTTTCTTTTTTCTCATGATTCATGTACAGATACTAACAAAACCAGAGTAATCAAGACAATTATTGAAGAAGTGACACCTGATGGTAGAGTCCTTTCGTCTATGGTTGAATCAGAAACCAAGAAACACTACTATTAAGCCGCGTCAAGAGGAAAGAGTCTCCCTTCACACAGACCATTATGTACAGATGCATGAACAACAAAATCTCCAAGGAAACACTTCAGTCTTAATGGTCTACGGAAATAGGTTCACTCCTTGAAAATAAGGTGTCTGAAAGGTGTTTTGTGGTTTCTGTATTTCTTCTTTTCACTTTACCAGAAAGTGTTTCTTTCATGGAAAAAAAAATCTTTTCTATTCTCATTCACTAATGAATTCCAATAAACTTTCTTACTGATGCAAGCTATCCAAGATGGTCAGAATTGTCTTTATTTAATTTAAGTGGTATGTTTAACCTTACAGATGAATGAACTATAGTACTTGAAGGTTGATTTATCTAGAAATTCTGAAGACATAAAAAAAAGGGGGGGGCCACCTGGGTGGCTCAGTGGTGGAGCATCTGCCTTTGGCTCAGGGTGTAAGCCTGGCGTCCTGGGATCGAGTTCCACATCCGGCTCCCCAGGGGGAGCTTGCTTCTTCTGCCTATGTCTCTGTCTCCCATGAGTAAGTTTTTTAAAAACTGAAGACAGAATTATCATTATGATTTCTCTTGAGTAAGTTTTTTAATCTTGTGGGTATGTTGGATCAATGTCAGTAATCTCACCGAGTGAAAAGTCTGAGACCCCAACCTTAACTCTTTATCTTAAAGATGCACAATGTATGGAAAACTCCCAGTGCTCTGGCTTTGAATTATTTCAACCCTGACAATTCTAAAATATCTCAAATAAGACCCCAAAGATCGAGTTATTGGAAATTTCACACTTCTTGATTACTTGGCTTCTCCCATTTGCATATCCTCATTTTCTTCCCCTTCATTTCTGCCCAATTGCTATATACTGTAAGAGATACCATCCACCATTTACCAAGCCAGTAAAATCATATCACCCCAACAAAATTATTTGGTGTCTATCATCAGACAGACAGAAACACTGATCAAGACATGATGATACCAATTGTACCAAAGAGCCAACTCTAGGTCCCAGCTTTCACCGAACTTTCTCTGTCTTGAGACAAATGCTAAAGACCTGGTATTTGTAGGGTCAACCCAATCATATCCTTCAGTCACTCAGAAACCAACTGATATTACTTAGTACTCTGCTAGTATATAGAATAGATGGGTTTATTAAGAGCTGGATTTATTCTTTGTACCTAAGATTACCTTGTGTTCCCTGGTGAGTTCCCAGATGACCCATGTCTACCAAATAGCCTTCTTCTGCACTCATACTGATTTGAGCTTGTTTTCCCCAAGACCTGAGCTCTGGTCCCCAGGTCGTTTACTTGGGACTCATGGTGGGTATACCCTACCCTCTGTACTCCAAACTAATGACCAGAGTCATATTTCAAAATGAATGGACTTCCCTATAGTCAGAGCTCCATGACCTACCCAACACCAAATACCACCATAGTTCAGAAATTCTACTTTAGTTGGCATATCTATTTGCCAGACCCCCTTCTTCAGAGCCAGTCTCCTAAGCTGTTGAAGTCCCAACACGCCACACTGTAAAACCCTAAAACATGTTGCTGGGTAAGAACTCTGAGCTGCCACTGTGTATATAATGACTGCTGTTCAGAAACACTACCTTTTAAAGTCCCTAACAAAGTTAGCCAAGTCCTAGGATTTAGAGTATTATTAAAATCTGAAACAGCCATTCTTACTCTGAAGAAATAAGTGTTTTTATATTCAGTGTCACAAAAAGATAAATATGTTTCTATGAGATCATTGTGTTTGTTATTAGGCTTTGTCTCTTGTACCCATTCCCATCACCACCACCACCTAACCCTCCACCCCAAACCAGGATCTCAGCTGGTCAGAGTACTTCATCTAGTTGGGTGGTGACCCAAACCTTCTTTCCTGAAAGTTCTAAATTGTAGTTCTGTCTTCTTACCTTTTCAGTCTTCCAATACCTTCTTAAACAATTACTTACGTTACATTTTCTCTGATAAAGTAATCATCTCTGATAAAGAACTACTTTTTGAATGTTAACTTATTGTGAAAATTCTTTCACTGTATAGATAAGCCATGCTGTACACTTTAAATAGTGGTATATATCAATTATATCTCAAAACAAAAAAAAATTTAAATAGAACTTTCTGAACTGGACAAACTGCACTTTAATAAAGACTGTCTAAACAAAGTTTGATTTTAACAAGGACATTGGTATTTATAGTTCACAAAAATTATTAACTGTACAGATCACTATTGTTAGTTATTACATGGGTTTATCATGTAGCTATTTAAGCAAGACAGTGTCCAGTGAAACCAGCAGAGCCAATTCTGGCACTCATGTGGAATCCTACTAAACATCCAAAGCTTGTCTCTAGAAGGATTTGCATTGTGCTGCTTAAAGCTTTGCATCAGGGGTCTGACATCTGTGACGGCTCAATTTTGCTAGGGCATGGCGAAATAACTTAGTTACGGCCAGTTTCCCCTTAGTTATAGGGGAAATAGCTTGAGTAAGGTAACTAAGGTCCACCCAGTATCCAATCTACATTGCATCAGGAGAGTGAGAATTAGGGAAAGAGATCATCTGTGACTTAAAGCATGCATTTCAAAGTCAGTGGTTCCTTGTCTTCATATTCTGACACTGGCATTTACAAATCATGTAGTTTGGACAAATTACTTCAACCCTTCTGAGTCCCAGTTTTCTTATATATATAATAGAGATAATAACTACTTCATTGAGATTATTGTGGGGATGACTTAATGCCTATAACACCCTTAAAGAATGCCCTCCATGGAGTAGACACTGAAGAAACTATTCTATTTTGCACAGAGAGGAAAACCATCAACAAAATGAAAGGGCAACCTACTGAATGGAAAAGATCTTTGCAAATGATCTATCTAATGGGGGTTAATGTCCAAAATATATAAAGAACTTACACAACTCAAAACACAAAACACACATGCAAAAACAAAATCCAGCTAAATCTGGGAGAACACATGAGCGGACAGTTCTCCAAAGAAGACATACAAATGGCCAACAGACACATGAGACGATGCTCGACATCACTAATTATCAGGGAAATGCACATCAAAACCATAATGAGATATTACTTTATACCTGTCAGAACAGCTAGAATGAAAAAGAAATAACCAGTTGGCAAGGGTGTGGTGAACATTTGTGCGCCATTTGCAGGAATGTAAATTGGTACAATCACTGTGGAAAACAGTATAGGTTTCCTCAAAAAATAAAAAATAGGAATATAATATGATCCAGTAATTCCACTACTGGAATATTACTCAGTCGTAAAATTAAGGGTAAGATATCTTGCCATTTGCAACAGCATTGATGGACCTAGAGGGTATTATGCTAAGTGAAATAAGTCAGACAGAAATACAAGTACCATATGATCTCACTTAAATGAGGAATCCAAAAACAAAACAAAAGGCAGAAACAGACTCATAAATACAAAGAACAAACTGATGGTTGCCAGAGGGGAGTGTGGCAAGGAGATGTACACTGAGTGAAGGGGAATAGAAGATACAGGTTTCTAGTTATGGAATGAATAAGTCACAGGGATGAAAGGTACAGCCTAAGGAATATAGTCAATGCTATTGATATAGTGGCTTTGCATGGTGACAGATGGTAGCTACACTTGTAAGCACAGTGTAAGTATTGAGTTATCAAATTGTGATGTTGTACACTTGAAACTAACGTAATATTATGTGACAACTATACTTCAATTAAAAACTAAAAACATTTTGAAAAATATTTTCAAAATATTTTTTAAAAACTGAAAAAAACAATCCTGAAATTTGGTATCTACTATAAGTTTTTAATTCTGTTCCTTTAATGTATCTGCTTTTATTCCTTAGTTATATTTTTAAAGGGTATATAAACAGCCTTTATAATGTGTGCTCCTGGTCATGTATTAAATAAGCCCAAATAAATAAAGGTTTTATAAAGAAAATAAAACCACACACACACCAAACAGTATTCTGTTCATCGTCAGAGAAGTATGTTTATTGGCTATATAATCTAGTTTCTCCAAAGATGGATATGAGCATCACAATAAATTGTCAGAGCAAGTGATCATTAACATAGTCTGCCATGGGGTAGAGATCAAGGTGAGATTACTGTCCTGGAGCTGCAAAACAAAATTCCAGACAGTAAGAATAGTGGCAAGAGTGTGTCACAGAGAATTAGGACTAATGTAGTCCTGTGAACCTGAGGTCCAATAAAACAGCAAAAGGTTTGTAAAGGTAAGTGGGAAGGACCAGATGACTGTCCCAAAGGTTTGAGATAGTTGACCATCCCTAAAAGCTATAGCTGTGGTCACCCGGATCATGAGGCAAATGACCCACGCTGCATCTTTGAGTGACAAAGAGAAGTTATCACAATAAAAATAAATGCAGTCTGGAGACCAGGGATGAAGCATATTTTTTTAAAAGGATACTTTTTGAACTAGGTTGTCCTACAGAAAGCCATGCCAAAGGATGAAGGACTCTTTGAGTTGTCACATTGCTTTTCAGTGTCTCTTAATAAAAAAACATCATCTCACACCTCAACACTGAATAAGAGATCCTTGCAGCCTAGTGCCAGTTAGAAAGGGAATTACTGTGAATTAGTACAAATATTGGACATTACCTGGGGGAAGAATTCGAGTAATGCTCTGAAAATACTTTTGTCCTTTGGGATTTTAGCAAAGAAAAAAATCACATACTTAAGCTTCTAATTAACCTTTCCTACTCAGAATAAGTTATCTCAAAAGAAATGCTTGAAAAGCATGAATAAATAGGTTCACAGGCTAGCTGAGCCATAACAAAGCTAATGACCTTTTTGGAAGAGAACTCTCATTCAAGTTTTGACCTATAGAGCCTCTGGAAGGTTTTCTAAAGTAAGAAATGTGAAGGGAAGACAAGAAAACAAAATGGCACCAAAATGCACTTCAGTAGATTGAAAATAGTTGTAAAGATAAAAGCAAGTGGGAGATGGCTAATAAATACATAAAAAGATTATGCTCAACATCACTAATCATTAGGGAAATGCAAATCAAAACTACCATGAGATACTACCTCACACCCATTAAGAAACTACCATCAATAATAATAATAATAATAATAATAATAATAACAGAAAACAGCAAGTTTTGGCAAGATTGTGGAGAAACTTGAATCTTTGTGCCCTCTTGGTGGAAATGTAAAATGGTATGGATGCTGCAGAAGTCAATATGATGACTTCTCAGAAAATTTTTTTTAAAGTACCGTATAAGGGGCACCTGGGCAGCTCAGTGGTTGAGCGTCTGCCTTGGGCTCACATCATGATTCCAGGGTCCTGGGATGGAGTCCCGCATCGGACTCCCTGCAGGGAGCCTGCTTCTCCCTCTGCCTATGCCTTTGCCTCTCTCTCTGTCTCTCATGAATGAATAAATAAAAACTTTAAAAAAAAAAAGTACCATATGATTTTGCAGTTTCACTTCTGGGTCTAAAGCCAAAAGAATTGATGTTAAGGTCTTGAAGAGATATTTGTGTGTGCCACATTCACAGCAGCATTATCCACAGTTAGGGCTTGGAAAGCATTTATTTTCTTCCCCTCTGTATGCCCTGCTACTCATACAGTGCCTTATGCATAGTATGTGCTCATTAAATACTTCTTGAATGAACAAAAAATGAATGACTGACACCTGATAGGCAGCATAACTGTAGTCAAAAGTTTCATTTGGCTATTAACTAGATATTCTGGCAAGAATTTTGTAAGAAATATGTTTTATGTTTTTCATTAAAGAGATTTTGGCATCATTTGAGTTCCTTTTCCATCTGACTTTAAGATAACTGTACTTAACAGAAGGACCACCACACTGAATCCCAAGGTCTATTCTGGCCTGATTCACCCTGCTTCATGTTGTATGTCCCTAAACAGTCCTTGTCCTCTGTTTTCTCATCGTTAAATCAGAAGGAAATCTCTCTTACTAATTCCCAGATGTTTTGTAAGGTTCAAATAAGATAATGTACAAAAAATCTCTTTGGAAGCTGTAAAGCACCATATAAACATAAGGAAAGCTTGTCTTTATACTCTTCGTACTCTGAACTTTGAGAAGATAAATATTGAGGTTGCTTCTTACCAAGGGTTTAATAATTTCCAGCTGAAGGCTCAAAGGACGCAAGCTGAAGTGTGATTCAGCGCCAAGCAACATCCATTTGCAGGTGAGCGCTGCCCCCTGGTGGAAATAAAAGGTCAGGGACAATTGCTGTGAAAGGTGTGGGATCACCAGGGGTGATGCTAATGAGGGAAGCAAGTTATTTCAACTTAAGCTTTAAAAAAAAAAAAAAAAGCTTCTTTCCCTTTCGTGTCACAAAATGTTCTTTGGAAATTTTTTTTACTCTGAAGGATGCATACACATTACACCAAAAATTTGTTTAACTATTATTTACAGCTAATAATCAGACACTGAAGAGATTTATAATTCTTCGTTTTAATATCCTAATTTTTTAATATTTCAATTTCAATAATTCAGCAACTTAAGAGAATAATTTCACAATTTAATATAACATGTTAAGACTATTGAGGGAATTATATAAAATAGGTATTTGTATGGGCGTAAATCATTTAGAGAAATTATTTGTATCTTAAAATAGACTCATGATGCCAGACTCTCAGTGCTATCTAGAACATATGCCAAATCTTCCTCTGGCATGTTCCTGGTGACTCTGAACAAATCGTTTAACATTTACAGCTCTCAGCTTGCCCCATCCGACAAAGGGGCTAAATTAGATAATGTCTAAGACCTTCTGCTGCTTTAAAAAATCCTACAATTTTGCCCAGAAAGTGCATTTAAAGGCCATGCCGATGACAGCCACAGTGCTAGCTGACCAGGCTTCAGACTGCTTGTACCAGCACAGTTCCAGGAGACACCCTGACTGTCCTCGAGGCAAAACAGTTTTATGCCTGTCTTCACCACAGAATCTAGAACCATAGAACCAGTCAAGCCCAACCAAATCCCTCCTATCCCTCCTTTTCCTGTCCTCTTCACCTGCTTCACCCCCACCTTCCTGGCAACTGCCTCAAGAGGAGGCTTCTCAGGTCAATTCCTGCTCACTTCTCCTGCCCTCTCAGCTAGACTGCCTCTCCCCTTCCCACACACATACCCAGTCAAACTCTTTGACAGAGAAGGCTAAACACGATCCAGCTTCTGCCTGACATTTCTTTTTTTGTTTTCCAACCATACATTTCTTAGAGACTGTACCCATATCTTTTCCATCTCTGAGTAATTTACCATCATGTCTTCATTTTTTAATTTAGCTTTGAACACCAGATATAGTAGCCATACATGTTAAATAAAGGAATCAGTTTATATCTACATTATTGTTCAAGGTAATAAATAGATGTTATAATCATAGTAAAACCAGAGAAGTTACCAGGATCATATTTTTTAAATGACACATTTATTTTTTGCTATGACAGGATAAAATATGTTTCTTTACATATTTATGGTTATTTTTTATGGTTACAATTAATGGTTCTCTTTTTTTAAGATTTTATTTATTTATTTATTTATTTATTTATTTATTTATTTGAGAGGGAGAAAGCATGAACAGGGGAGGGACAGAGGGAGAGAGAGAAGCAGACTCCTCACTGAGCAGGGAGCCTGACAGGTGGCTCAATCTCAGGACCCTGGGATCATGACCTGAGCTGAAGGCAGACACTTAATCGACTGAGCCACCCAGGTGCCCTTAATGGTTCTTTATATACCACCCTGGTAATTAAGACCCTACTGTAGCTAGTTGGTGGTACCCTATCACAATCAAACTTTTAACTTTATATCTGGTGCCAGGTAATGATGGTATATTCCTAGGGTCTAGATGAAAGTAAAGGATTACTCACCCAAAATTAGAAGTTAAAATAATGAACTTAATATAGACTGAACCCTGTTATATTTAAGATAACAAATATCCTGAAGCAATAGCTAAGGATGTTAGACATCAGATTACAAAAAAAAAAATCTAATTATACATAATTTCATGCTAATCTGGATGATGCCATTTTTCTTCTGGCATGCATAACTTAAATAGAAACACCCAATAATTGTGTATAAAAGCTCAAAGAAACCATCAGCACACAATATTCTGTTCACCTTTGAAGTTACAACTATCTTGTTACAGACAAGGTGAACGTTTCTCTTTCTGTCATGTCTCTCCGATTTTCTAGTGGGTCCAGACATATTTGCTTATGGTCTGGAACTGGATCTGCCAGGCCATCCAGTGGAGGCTCAGGCTTTGCAGGCAGCAATGCATGTGGCAGCTCCTTTGCTGGAAGTGGATTTTCCTGTGCCTTGGGAGGGGGCCTGGGCAGTATTCCTGGGGGGAACCATGCTGGTGGTGTCTTCGGAAGCGCTGCTTGTTCTGGATTTGCTGGAAGTGAAGGGGGACTTCTGTCTGGGAATGAGAAGGTGACCATGCAGAATCTTAATGACCGCTTGGCATCCTACCTGGATAACGTGCGAGCTCTGGAAGAGGCAAATGCTGAACTAGAGAGGAAAATCAAGGGTTGGTATGATAAGTATGGACCAGGATCTTGCCGTGGACTTGATTATGACTATAGCAGATACCATCTAATAATTGAAGATCTTAAGAATAAGGTGAGGAATCACAAATCTGAAAATATTCAAAGTATTTAAAGCTAAGAATTACCTAGCAAAAAGACATAGAACATGAACAGGAAATGCTTCATAACTGTTATCTGTCATTTATATTCATATTTATTTATTATTTATTTTCATAAATAATTCTTCCTATTAGTCAAAAATAAGCACTTTGATGCATGAATTTCAAGTAGCTTAAATGTTACTAGTTTTGAAATATATTCATTGATAAGAAAGTGTTGCATTCTAAAAGTTACATGAGTAGATAAGAGATAATCACATTTGTAATTTTTAGAAATTAAAATTCTAAATATTTTGGTTGTCACTTGAGGAAATGAGATATTTTAAAGATTTTATGTATTTATTCATGAGACACACAGAGACATAGGCAGAGGGAGAAACAGCCTTCCCCCACCCCCACCCCCTCACCCCCACCCCTGTGGGGAGCTCCATGCAGGACTCGATCCCAGAACCCCAGGATCATGACCTGAGCCAAAGGCAGACAATCACTGAGCCACCCAGGTGCCCCAGGAAATAAGATATTTACGCAAAAGTTCATTGTGTCACATTTTTTATTTCCTGAGATAACAAATTATAAGAGCAGGCTTATTTGTTGTGTCCTCCCTTTTGATTTCTTCTAGATTATCTCTTCCACTACTGCTAATGCTAATGTAATTCTACATATTGACAATGCCAGACTGGCTGCTGATGATTTCCGGCTAAAGTAAGTGATAGAAAACAAACACTCTCTAGAAAAAGTTTCCTGTCTGTTTAATATGTTAAGTAAAATTTCAATTTCATCCCGAGTAAAATAAACTATAAAAGATTAAGGAAAGTAATGCATGTTATAATACAACAACACCCTATGACACAAAGCATGTTATTACAATCAGCTATACTCACAGTTTATACATGTTTATTACATTCTTGGGACAAAACACCACTGTATATGAATAGCGCCAAGCACAGCTCGTAAATATGCATCAAGCAAGGAAAAATAGTAACGAAAATAAAATTCTAAAATGGCATATTTTTATTTAATCAGGATCTGCTATCAGAATTTGTATCATTAAATAACTGCCAATTTCCTTGCATCGAACTTGGTAAAAGGAGTGGAGGAAGGCTATCACTGTATGCTTTTATGACATTTTGAGTCCCAATTCAATTTCCAATGTGCCGCTGAAAGCAATCAAAGTTTTATTTTATTCTACCTCTTGAAGTAATCTAACTTGTGCTGAAATTCATTGAATGCTCCCCAAGGTACGAGAATGAGCTTGCCCTTCACCAAAACACAGAGGCTGACATCAACGGGCTGCGGAGAGTCCTGGACGAATTGACACTCTGCAGGACTGACCAGGAGCTGCAGTATGAATCCCTGAGTGAAGAGATGAGGTATCTCAAGAAGAACCATGAAGAGGTAGGAGAAACTGTACTTCTAGTCAAATCATGATTCTGTACATTTTAAATACTTTGGGGGGACATTAAATTACAACAGTATTGTTTAAATTATTATAATAGGCTTTTTACTATATGTATTTTTACTATATATGTCATTCATATAATATTAGTTATTATATTAATTATAACTATTAAAATAGTATGCCCATTGTAATAATTTAAACCATGCCAAGGCATATAAAGAATTTCATTTCTCCCACTCTCTAACCTTCTAATCCCATCTCCCAAGGTTATAAATATTAACCATTTGATCTGTACCCTTCCATTTGTTTAGGCGGATATAATATTTTATCATTTTGAAAATGGTGCATTGCTTTTGCATTCATACACCCATCTCTGTTTGCACCAGATTATTTCTTTCATTCATAAATGTCTATCCTGAGGTCAACCTTCTCACAGAAGACCTCTCTGACTATGAATGTCATTGTTTTCTCCACTTAATGAGTCTGGCTTTACTTGAGTGTTGAACTCGCCCAATAATATATTATTATCATTATTATTATTATTATTATTATTTATTTTCATCAATAATTATTCCTATTAGTCAAAAATAGGCACTTTGATGCATGAATTTCAAGTATCTTAAATGTTACTGGTTTTGAAATATATTCGTATATTGTATGTATGTATGTATAGGGTGTATCATTATTTGATACATTATACCAAGCAGCTTCAAACTCCTTTAAAAAAAATGATTATCCCCCAAATAGTCTCCAAAACAATAGATGATTAAGAAGGCACACGATGAGACGAGCACTAGGTGTTATACTATGTTGGCAAATTGAATTTAAAGAAAATTAAAAACAAAAAACAGTAGATGAAAATGTTTCAGAAATCACCCAATGACAGGTTCAAAAAGCCTAAAACCCCAACCCTACTGGCCCCCAAGGAGGTAATTATGGTGGAGGGAAAGGTCAGGAAGCATGAAAAAAGAGGGAGAGGGAAGAGTCACAGGGCAGAGGGCTGGGAAGGCAGGCCGCTGGGCTCCCAGCAGGAGCATGGAAGAGCAGGTGCATGCACTGACCCTACACCCATCGCGTCCTGCACACACTTCCCTGCAGGAAATGAAGGCGCTGCAGTGCGCGGCGGGAGGGAACGTGAACGTGGAGATGAACGCGGCGCCCGGGGTGGACCTCACCGTCCTGCTGAACAACATGCGGGCCGAGTACGAAGCCCTGGCTGAGCAGAACCGCAGGGACGCCGAGGCCTGGTTCAACGAGAAGGTGAGGCCGCCGCCCAGTCCCACGCAGGCCCGCCGGGCAGGTGCAAGCCTGCTCACCCCTCTGCACCCCACCTTCCAGAGCGCCACCCTGCAGCAGCAGATCTCTGACCACGCGGGCGCCGCCACCACGGCCAGGAACGAGCTGACCGACATGAAGCGCACCCTGCAGACCCTGGAGATCGAGCTGCAGTCCGTCCTGGCAACGGTAGGCAGGCGAGAGCGCGGGTCAGCCTGGATTTTGTGACTTGAGCTGAAACCCTCCTCTTCTTCTCTGTTAGAGCTTTCCCTACAAATCCTTAGAGCAGCAGAGAGCAAGGAAGATAGACTCTAAAACACTCAGAAAGAGAGAGACTGTCTGTGTTTCTTCCTCCCTGAGATCCCTGAGGATTTCCTCACTGGCCCCTGCTCAGTGCCCCTTTCACAAAAATAGCTCACGTCTTCACACAGCCCCTTCCTCGGCCCCACAAAGCAAGCAGCAGCACTATTACCCCACCTGAAAATTAAGTGTCAGGCCAAGGTCAAGGTGTCCACACAAGGCAGACCTTAGGAGCCTCCCCAGCATCTCCTCATATTGATGCAGGCCGATGAAAGCCACATGGTGCTTTCCATAAGGTAGAGAAGAGGGTACATATCTGAAACCCTATGAGCACTGTCAGCCTCTTCATCCCTGCTCATCTCACAGAGCTGGGCATTCAGCCACCTTGGCACCTACTGCCAATTATTTCAGAGGTTACCATGGAGACAATCCAGGACTAAAACTGGCTTTCCTTCTGGGGTGTGAGCTAGCAGCACCCAAAAAGCTTGATTTTGAGAATTAACGCATATACATGGCCCAAGGGTTCCCATTGTCATAGGGGGTTTCATGCTCCCCAAGGACATGAGATTGTAACCCAAAGAGAAGCACCACTATTATACAAATAAGTGCAGTGAGCAGAAAGGATAAAGATGACCCAAAACTACAGGAAGACCATTTTGATTTAACCACTCTAAAAAGGTAGAGTGCTCTCTTACCAGATAATGTTTAGATTGGAGACTTGTTTTAACCACGGACTGTCAACTGAACCAGGGTGTGCCCCTCTTGTCCTGACCTTGGTCTCCTCTGCAGGAACCCGACCCTCTCCCTGTCACTTGAGGCCCCTGGAGCCCTGCTCTCTGCCCCGTTCCCTTTGTCCCTGAGACTAGAACCCAGAGGACCTGTGCCTGCTGCTGTATCACTGAGCACAAACTGAGTACAAACCTGCCCTCTCATTTCTGAGATACATTGAAGCAAATAAGCTCCTGAGTTCACAGATCAAAATGTAAGCCCTTTCACATAGGAGGTAATGTTAGAAAGTAGTTAATTCTCTGCAGCCAGGAATACCATAGTTGGGGCTCAGGAAATAATCTACACAAAAAGCCCATGTTAGACAACATAACAGAATTATAGAATAATGGTGGTGTAGAACCTAACTTCCATACTTGAGATTCATCATAGATGGATTCTAGGCAAGATCTCTATAGTTTAGTACACAAATCACATGTAAGTTGGGAATTGTCTAAATATATAAACTTTCCCTATGCTTCCCGTAGTATGCAAACTTGTAAGTTTATCCTGTTCTCTTTCCTTATCTACAAGCTAACCTTTACAGTGAAAGGCTGTAGATAGAGATAGGGATACTGTGATCTCTGATTAAGAAGAGTAGTAGCAAACTTAAAAAGGAATACCAGATCTGGGTGGCCCAGTGGGTTAAACATCTGAATCTTGATTTCGGCTCAGGTCATGACTTCAGGATTGTGAGATCGAGCTCTGCTGGGTGGGGAGCCTGCTTAAGATTCTTTCTCTCCCTCCCCCTCTTTCACCATCTCTAAAAAAAAAAAAAAAGAAAGAAAGAAAGAAATACCACATGAGGACACATCATCAGGGAAATTAACGTTTCGAACAGCCGAGCACACACTTCACTGACATCTTTGCCTCCTCCCCATTACCATTCTGTCCACCTTCCACTCCTTTGCTCTGGAGAGGCCAGCACCACCCATGTAATGCACCAGTTGGCCCATTTAGTAAATCAGTGGTTCTTAGCCCCATCCAACCCCATGTCTGCCTGTTATGATGAATATTTTATAACTCCCTCTTTGTCCTAGAATGAAGTCAACAAATGATATACTTAGCAATACAAAAAAAAAATGATTTAAAAAACCCCACTATACTGCCATAAAATCATAAAAAAAAATGATTTAAAAAACCCCACTATACTGCCATTGCACTATACTGCAATGAAAAGGAAAACTATAAGTATTTTTAAATAAAATCTAATAAATAAATAAATAAAATCTATTTAACTTGTAAACACTTAGGCCCAAATACCCCAGAACATGTAATGACAGAAACAGAAGCTTACCCTTCCCTTGACAAATAGTTTTATTTTAAATGATGTAATATCAGGAGTGGCTCCATGCAAGAAGAACAGGAAAATGAGAGTGCGAATGGGGGTGGACACTCAGAAAATAACTAATATCAGGAGAAGAAATAACCACCCAGATGTACTTATCTATGGTAAGGGGAGAAGATAATTACTTTGATTGGAGTAGACATCACACGACCAGACAGATGACAGGCTGTCCAAGTGGAAAGGAGGAGGTGTAATATTCGTAAGAGTAGTGTGGAAATAATGACCTGTACTGTGCTATGAATATATCTCTTGTGTCGAAAGCCCACCCCCATTAAGACATTCATTCTTTCTCAAGTACTCTATAAAAGGCCTTTGAATAACAACAGCAAATCCGGAACAAATCAGAAAAGGAAACAGCAGCACACAAGGCCTTGGAGCAGCGGTGGGGTAGGTCTCTAGAGACAGTGGCAGAAAATGATCAAAAAACCAAAACCAACCCCAAAGTAAATATGTAATGTCAATATATAAAATTTCCAATATGATTTCTTATGGCACTATCCCCTCCACCAAAAGAGTTTTTCTCTGCATGATAGGAAATATTACCTAAATATCACAAAAGTCCATCGAAACAGTCAAAAGTCTCATGGGAAAGGGCCATTTATGCCATATCAGGTCATCCAGCATGCCGCCCCTCCACCCCGTAAATGCCTGTGACTTCCCCTTCCTCTGCACCTCCCATGTTGTTGTGATGATCCCCCACAGATTTCCAAAACTCACCTAGAAAGCAGTGCTGCTGTTTGCTGAGAAGTGCTGGTCTGCATAGTCCTCCAAGTGGCTTCATCCTTGCTGTGACATCTCTTGTCCTCAGAAACACTCCCTGGAGTGCTCCCTGACTGAGACCGAAGGCAACTACTGCACACAGCTCGCCCAGATCCAGGCTCAGATCGGGGCCCTGGAGGAGCAGCTGCACCAGGTCAGAACTGAGACCGAGGGCCAGAAGCTGGAGTATGAGCAGCTGCTTGACATCAAGGTCCACCTGGAAAAGGAAATTGAGACCTATTGCCACCTGATTGATGGAGATGGGAAGTAAGTAACACCATTTGAAAATCCGATATTTTGGGATGCCTGGGTGGCTCAGTGGTTGAACAACTGCCTTTTAGCTTGGGTTGTGATCCCAGGGTCCTGGGGTGGAGATCTGCATCAGGCTCCCTACAGGGAGCCTGCTTCTCCCTCTGCCTAAGTCTCTGCCTCTCTATCTATGTCTCTCATGAATAAATAAAACAGATCATTAAAAAACTGAAAATCCAGTATTTTATCAGATAGGTTTTTACTTATTTTAAACCACAACCATGGGCTGTCCATATTCCATGCCTCCAATCCTTTTCTTCTTCATTCCATCTGCAGTCATCCCTTCCATATTTTGTACATCACAGCCCCTTCTTCATCTGCTTTGGATGACCCCAGTCATCCCTGCAGAAGACCCTATTCATTATCCATGTTAATCATTCTAGGTTTTGAGATTACTCCCCACCAGGCTTTACCCATCTTTCACTCCCTTCCAAATATCATTGCTGCCCTCAAATAAACATAGTCTGTGCAACCCCCAGGATCTATATGTTAAAAAAATAAAAGGTAGGGATGCCTGGCTGGCTCAGTTGGAGGAGTATGCAATGTTTGATCCTGGGGTTGTGAGTTCAAGTCCCACATGGGTGTAGAGATTACTTAAATTAATAAGGGAGTCAGAGCAAGATGGCAGAAGAGTAGGGTCCCCAAGTCACCTGTCCGCACCAACTTATCTAGATAACTTTCAAATCATCCTGAAAACCTACGAATTCGGCCTGAGATTTAAAGAGAGAACAGCTGGAATGCTACAGTGAGAAGAGTTCGCACTACTTAAATAAATAAAAAACTTAAAAAAAAAAAAAAAAGGAGTAAGTGCACCTGGGTGGCTTAGGAGGTTAAGCCTCCAACTCTTGATTTTGGCTCAGGTCATAATCTCAAGGTTGTGAAATCCAGCCCTGTGTTTGGCTCTCCACTGGGCAAGGAGTCTGCTTAAGATGCTGTCTCTCCTTCTGCCCCTCTCCCACTTCTCTCCCTCTCTTAAAAAAAAAAAAAAGCATAACTTTCATTAAAAAAGTATATATTTATAAATGTATATATAGACCATGTACGTATATCAATATGCATATATACTCTCCTTAGGTTTAAATTCTTGGGTTAGGGCAGCCCCGGTGGCACAGCGGTTTAGCGCCACCTGCAGCCCAGGGTGTGATCCTGGAGACGAGTCCGGCATCGGGCTCCCTGCATGGAGCCTGCTTCTCCCCCTGCCTATGTCTATGCATCTCTCTCTGTGTCTCTCATGAATAAATAAATAAA
This sequence comes from Canis lupus familiaris, assembly GCF_011100685.1. Classification (NCBI taxonomy): domain Eukaryota; kingdom Metazoa; phylum Chordata; class Mammalia; order Carnivora; family Canidae; genus Canis; species Canis lupus. The sequence continues at coordinate 21,834,837 of NC_049230.1, forward strand.
ATCTGTAAAAATAAATAAATAAATAAATAAATAAATAAATAAATAAATAAATAAATAAATTCTTGGGTTAAAGAAAATCAAATGGAAATAAAGTTGTTTTATGTCCTCTATTTAGAAGACATTTCATTACTTTCACCTCCTACAAATGTTTAATATTTTCCTTTATAGAAAACTAATATCTGTTCTTGGCATACAAAGTTCACTTGAGGGCAGCCCGGGTGGCTCAGCGGTTTAGCGCCGCCTTCAGCCCACGGCCTGATCCTGGGATCGAGACCCACAGGGGCTCCCTGCATGGAGCCTGCTTCTCCCTCTGCCTGCGTCTCTGCCTCTCTCTCTCTCTCTCTCTCTCTGTGTCTCTCATGAATAAATAAATAAAATATTCAAAAAAAAAAAAAACAAAGTTCACTTGAGTTCATGTTCATCATTTGACTCAATGAATATTTAAGTGATAAACTATTGTCACTATTAAATGATATTGAAGAATATAGATATATAGATACAGATATAGATATTTTAAAGAATAAACTGGGATTTTTTTGCAGCTCATGCTCCAAATCAAAGGGCTTTGGATCAGGAGGCTCAGGGAATTCATCCAAAGGTAATAAAATCTAGTTCTATTTCTACTGCAAGTACTTTCATGTTAATGGTAATCATATAGTGTGGCAACATTTGTATTTAAATAATTTTAATTAAAGTACTCGGAAGTTAAAGTATTACTTTAAGTGGATAAAATTATACTAAACTATTATTGTAAATCTACACATACTCTCTCATCAAAGTGTACATAATATGTTATATCACAGCTAGCACTGGAATTCTTCCCCATGTAATCTTTTAGCTGGAATATGTGTATTCACAGGTGTTTTATTTCTAGAGTTATCCAAAACCACACTGGTAAAGACAGTGGTTGAAGAGATAGATCAACGTGGTAAAGTTCTATCATCAAGAGTTCACTCCATTGAAGAAAAGACATCTAAAGTGACCAGTGGCAAAACAGAGCAAAAGGTTCCTTTCTAGCCGCCATAGAGAAGAGAACAGTCTGGGAAAGGATCCTGCACAACTACATTATTCTAAATATCAAGGAAATTTTTTTTTAAAACCAACTTTCTGCCCTTAATAATAAGTTACTTAGCAAAAATACTTTTTTTCTTAGCTAATTTTTACAGGGTTTTGGATGTCTGTTTTCAAATAAATAAAAAAAGTGGATGTGCACTCCTTTCCATTCACTCATAACCAATAAACAATTATTTGAGTTTTTTTTCCTACATCACAATCATGGGTATACATTTATGGAATCTATTTTCATTGCCTTTCACTCTGGTTTTAAATAATAGTGAATATCATGTGGCACTTAAATATTATTATTCACTAGGCATAATCTTTAAATAGCTCACCCTTTTGCATGGACAAATAACTAGGAAAAAAAATTAGAAATTCTCCTGTGATTGAAAAGTTCCATCACTAGATGGCGCCTCCTGGTATCTTACCAATGAGCCTATCAAACTTCCTGGGGATCTGGATACTTACCAGGGTACTTGTTCCCCTATAAACAAGATTAACTCTGGGAAGATCCACAGCATTGAGCCTCCTGTGAATGATTTTTTTCCTAGAGCAAACTTTCTGTCGAGCTCCAGATAGCATCTAGCTCAGACTTTGCAGGTCATAAGGTCTCTTTTTTCAACTACTTGGCTAAACCATTGTAGCAGAAAACAGCCATAGACAATCAGTAAATGAATGAACATGACTGTGTTCCAATAAAACTATTTATGGATACTGCAACTCAAATTGCAACTAAGTTTGACATATTATGATATATTATTCTTCTTTTGATTTTTTCCTAACCATTTAAAAATGTAAAAACCATTCTTAGCTCATGAGCTACACAAGAACAGGTGGCAGACCACATTCAACCCACCAACACCTGGTCTAGAACTTAAAATCTCATGAGGGTGATGAACGTTATGGTTATTGCGTCTTTCTATGTTTCCAGATCAAAATGTATGGTAAGGAATCCTAACAAATGTTAAATTCCCTAAAAGGAAAGCAGCTCTCCTATTTCTGTTATGTGGCCTGATTCTAATGAGAAGCTCCAATAAAGGCAGGACTGCTATCCAAAACACAACAGCTTGGGAGTTCAAAGAAGTGACAAAGGATGGGATGTTTACAAAATCTTGAGCCAAAAGGGATCAAATGAAGTTAATACCAGAAATTCATGGGCAAATAATCTCCCAAGTATAGAGTGTACAGGGCTAGCTGCATAATTTGCAGGGCTAAGTGCAGGATGAAAATTTGGAGTCCCTTGTTCAAAAATCGGGGGGGGGGGGGGGGGAAGTATCATTAAAGGCACTAAAATATGATGTTTTCCCTATCTTCTGCAGTCATACAGTCTACTTGTCATGTTTTTTTAAATTTGTCATTTAATATCATTCTAAGTAAATAAAAATTAAAATTTTAAGTTATTGGCATAAATTTTTCCATTCATTTTTATGTTGAGAAATACCCATTTTAAATTCACACACACACACACACACAAAGAACATTTAACTGGAGCACCTGGGTGGCTCAGTTGGTTAAGCATCTGCCTTCAGCTCAGGTCATGGTCCCAGGGTCCTGGGATCCAGCCCCATGTTGGGCTCTTTGCCCAATAGGGAGTCTGCTTCTCCCTCTCCTTCTGTTGTTCCCCCTGCTTTGCAGGCTCGCTCGCTCTCTCTCTCTCAAATAAATAAATAAAATACTTTTTTAATAAAGAGAACATTTAACTTGTTTACAGAATCACTAAAATAACACAATTCATATTTTATAGCTGATACATGTGAAGGGAAGGAAAATTCTTCTTCAACTCTACAAAGTCTTCCATCTCCACTAAGAATTAATTTACAGGAGTCAGATTAACAGAAGAAAAGAAACTAAGTCGTTTATGTGTGCACAGAGACCCACTATTGAATTTGAGACCCAAAGAAATGACCAAAGCTGGCAGTTTTTATACTTTTTAGACAACGAGAAAATTAATCTGTGAGCAGTTGACAGAACAAGGAAAACATAGCTTTGGGAGCTTCAATTCATAAGAAATTCTAAACAGAATTCAGGCTGTGGTAGTAAATCAGTAAAAAGTAGCAAGAGTCATTTATACAACCTTCTTGCCTCTAAATTCTCCATCTTCAGTAATAAGGATCTCTCTTTACCTCTTTGTATAGGGAGGGTGAGCTTCACACAGGAAATTTATTTGCTGCTTTCAGGGCAACAGAGGAGGTCTGAGTGTCCTTCTGTACAGGCTATCCCTTCAGTAGCTTTTATTTAAAATAGTCAATATGCCAGGGACACCTGGGTGGCTCAGTCAGTTAAGCATCTGCCTTCAGCTCAGGTCATGATCCCAGGGTCCTGGGATGCAGCCCTGCATCAGGCTCCCTCCCTGCTCAGTAGGGAGTCTGCTTCTCTCTCTGGCCCTCCCCCTCATATTCTTTCTCTCTCTCTCTCACTTACTCTCTCTCAATAAATAAAATCTTTAAAAAACATAAAAAATAATATAGTCAATATGCCAAAGTGGCATATTTTGGGGCAGGCTACCCTTGGTTGGCCCTTACACATGGACATGTATTTTGTTCTTACCAAGAGAGGAAACACTGCACCAAACCAACTCAACTAGTTATCTTTCACTCCTTTATCTGCTCCCATTTTACCAACACTAGCCATCATTGGCATAGTGATGAGTAAAAAAAAAAGACAGGAAAAGGAACTGTGGGTTGCCCTATCTTTCTATATCATTGTTTTCAGCATAAGTGGTTGGCTCATAAAGGAATGCAACAGTAAGTGATAGGGTTCCTGAGTAGTTCATGTTCTTTAGAACGCCACTGCCTTCTTTCTACATTTGAAACAAATACCATTTGAATGGAAAAGCTCTTGGGGTTGTCAGAAACCCTGCTTGCTCATAGACATACTTACCTAGCATGTGCTTTGAGTTTCACCAAACTCCACAGGATGGGTCCACCAGAATGCTGTGCACCTGGGCATTGCATATGCTACATGCTGCTGTAAGGAAAAACTGCAAATAAACATATTTCCATACTCCTCTGCTCAAACTCTTATCCTATTGTCCCAGCAGGCTTCACTTACAAGACACAAGTTCTGAGATAAAATTAAGAATATCAAGACGGCAACAGAAGAACATTAAATCTAGTATGGGGTCCTTATGTCCTACACATGTTTCATGCTGATGAAGCCAGACCCATTTATCAGATGTGCTCATAATACATTGATTTTAAAAACACTCTTCATGGTGATCAGCTTTTCATGGTGTGATATTGTGATTTATAATAAGAAACATATTTTTGTCCCATTCCTGGCACAGAATTACTAAAACCCTTAGAATTTCCAAGGGGTCTAGAGCTATCAAGGTTCTTTTGTGATGTTAATGAGGAGATTTGGGAAGCTAAAAGGAAACTAAAGAAGAAACTGAAGAAACTATCTTTAAGGAAACTAAAGATGGGGGATGCTTGTCAGCCAATCATGTGAGTAGAGAATTGGAATTTTCAGTCCCACCCCCATCCCCACCTCCTAGGAGTGGAGGGGAGGGAGATGGAGTTTGAGTTCAATCGCCAAAGGCCAATGATTTGATCAATCACACCCAAGTCAGGAAGCTTCCATAAAAACCCAAAAGGATGGGGTTTGCAGGGCTTCCAGGTTGATGAACACATGGAGATTTGGGGAGGATGGTGCACCTGGAGGGGGCACAAAAGCTCTGCACCCTTTCCCCATACCATGCTTTCTGCATCTCTTCCATATGACTGTTCCTGAGTTCTATCCTTTTATAATAAACCAGTGATCTAGTGAGTAAAATGTTTCTCTGAGTTCTGTGAACCACTCCAGCAAATTAATCAACCCAAGGAGAGGATCCTGGGAAAACTTTTGATCTATAGCCATTGGGTTAGAAGCACAAGTGATAACCCAGACTTGAGTTTGGGGTCTGAAATAGCTGAAGGTAGAGTGAGCAGTCTTATAGGACTGAACCCTTCATCTATCTCCAGGTAGACAGCATCATAATTGAGTGTGGGAGAATTTTTGCTGGTTTCAAAGCATTGCTTGGTGTGGGGGGAAAAAATCCACACCTGGAACTGGAATCAGAGTTGTACTCCCTCAGTAGTATAGGGAGCACACATTGCCTTTGTGGTACTGGTGCTGTTGATGTGACAAGATTAAAAAGAAAAGCAAATAACTCTAAGTCATCGTTTTTAAAAAAAGAAAGAAAGGAATTACAAGTCATATGCCCCCCACGCAGCAAACCAAGACTTAATTACAGTTTCGACCTCTTCCAGGAATGTGACCTTTTATGAGTCAATCTGAAATTTCCTGATCAGCACTGGTGAGGTCATCTGCATGATTTAAAAAAAAAAAAAAAAAAAAAAAACTGCGTTTCCCTTTCCTCAGAAAAGAAGAAGTAACCATCCTTTTCTTTTTTTCTGTTGCTAATAACCTCTTGCCCCACCCTTCTTCCTAAAAATCCTCCCATTTTGTACAGCTTGTCATAGCATCTCGCTATCTGTAACAAGGGATGCTGCCCAATTCATGCATCGCTTAATAAAGCCAATTCAATCTTCAAATTTACTCAGTTGAATTTCGTTTCTTAACAATTTCTTGCCAAGGGAACCAACCAGAATTCCTTGTGTATCTATTTAGCAAAGGAACAGATGTAAAATTAAATTCTGGGTGTCTCCTTTATATTCTGTTGAGTTCATAGGATTGAAGGAAGTATCCCATCCTTAGAACTTAAGTCTTAAATCTGTCCTTCCCTTCAGGGAGAATAAGAATTCATCATGGCCTCTTGGTCTAGATTTTCCTTTGCTTAGCAGAATTATGGGGCTCCTGAGTTTTTCAGGAGTTCTACTAATAATTAACATATTTTCTCCAAACCTTGAAGGTTGCTTTTTGCTGTGGTGAGTTTCTACACTGAAGGTACCTCCAAGGAATCAGTTGCCATCTGAAGGAGAAGGACTTCAGATACTGTGCTTGGGAGGTTGTTAAAGCAGAAATCACAAACTGATATGCTTTCTTTTAACAAACACCCAAGATCTGTGGACGCTCATTACAAGAGAAGTGAATAATTATTTGTTATTGGGTGTTGCAAATGCATTGCTATTGTTGTTTCTCTTTTAATTTTTTAATCTTTTTGGTCATCATACAGAATTTTATAATACCTTGTCTCATGTATAGATAAATGTCCATCATAGGTTTAGAGTTTTACATCTGAGAAAGGTCGTTGTCATGCCAGCATGATAAGTAAAATTGCCCATTTTGTTTTAGTACTTTTGAGATGATCATAGGATTTTTGTCATGTGACATTTTATGCATGTAGTATTTGACCATCCTCATTTCCTATAAATAACTCCCTTGGAATAGTATATGCTATTTCATATACTATTGAATTTTATTTGCTAATATTTGGTTTAAGATTGTGTATTTCCCGAATATGTCTTCTCTGAGAACTGGTTCTCATTGCCTGTGTTTGGATCTTATTCAGTGTAAAGATTTTTTTGCTTTTATTTCTAATCCTTTCCTAAGTTATATCTTCTCATTTCTAAGTGTCCTAATTATGGTTTATGTTGCTTGTTTTTTCTTCCATCATTTTTAATGCATTTTAGATCACTTCGAAATGATAAGTTATACCTTAATTTGTTTTGTTGACATGTCTTTCTGGCATACTTTTATTTTCTATAGAGATGTAACGCAGCTCCTAATTTTTTTTGTTTTCGTGTGCTAACATTTTGTGGGATTTTACCTTAATCCTTTTCTTCTCATTTTTCAAGCAATTCATGTTCCTTAACCTCTAGAATGAGTATAGTTCTACAAGGCTTTTCTAACTATACATACCTCCCATTTCTTGTTTTTCATCTAGGGATCAAAAATATATTGGCTTCAGGATCCCTGGGTGGCCCAGTGGTTTAGCACCTGCCTTCGGCCTGGGGCATGATCCTGTAGTCTCAGGATCGAGTCCCACATTGGGCTCCCTGCATAGAGCCTGCTTCTCCCTCTGCCTGTGTCTCTGCCTCTGTGTGTGTGTGTCATGAATAAATAAATAAAATATTTTATATATATATATACACATATATACATATATACATAGGTTTGATTTCAAATTTCTTCTTTTTTCCTCTCCTCCACTATATCTGGACCTTCTCTTCCCTTCATCTCTACTGACCCTATTCTGATCAGTTGAGATTCTTCTTCCTGGGGTTTCTTCTCATGGGAGGGGGGCACTCTCCTGGAAGGGAAACACAGCTGGTTGGTTTTGAGAATTCACAGGGTCTAGACTATTTCCGTCTCAGCTCATGCAAGATTCTTTTCACTCACCTGCTTCTGAATGGGCAAAACTCTCCCAGTTTTGACGGCAGATAGGGTTAGAGGTCTACAGAAAAAGAAAGATGAGTCATAGCTTTCTTAACATAAGAAAAGTCACGTAAGGCCCCCACCCATTCTGTGGTCTGTGCCTGACCAGCCATTTTGTGATCTATGCCTGACCAGCACTACTTGCCCAAACACACTTCTTGCAGGACTTCCTAGGAGGAATGACCCAAAAAATGCAAAAATCTCAGTAGTTAAGGATTTTAAAGGACTAATGAGAATGCAGAAACTAAGTCTCTACCAGGCCTGGAAATAGCCTAACCATATCAGACACAACAAATAAAGGATAAGACTTCCAGTACTGTTTCAAACTAAAGATTGACCTAGTGCACATCCTTGAGTTGTTTTTTTTTACAGAATTTAAACCCTTTTGAGCAGTCAAATACCAGACTAACTAGAGCAGAGAATTGGTAATGCTGCCCCCCGCCCCATGACTTCAATCAATTAAAACCTGGACTCTGTCCACTTCGCATGACTTTTGCCCCAATTCTCTACTGAATTCTCCCTCACCAAGCTCCATCCGTGAATACACATGCACCCTTACCTTAAAACTTCCCAATTTTTTAAAAAGATTTTATTTATTTATTCATGAGAATACACAGAGAGGAGAGAGAGAGAGAGGCAGAGACACAGGCAGAGGGAGAAGCAGGCTCCATGTAGGGAGCCCAATGTGGGACTTGATCTCGGATCTCCAGGATCCCGCCCTGGACTGAAGGCGGCGCTAAACCACTGAGCCACCTGGGCTGCCCAAAACTTCCCAATTTTTGTTGTTTGGGGAGACACTGCTTTGGGAAATAGCCATGGTGTTCTCCTGACTTGTTGCAAGTCAAACCCTTTCTTTTTTTTTTTTTTTATAATAAATTTATTTTTTATTGGTGTTCAATTTGCTAACATACAGAATAACACCCAGTGCTCATCCTGTCAAGTGCCCCCCTCAATGCCTGTCACCCATTCACCCCTACCCCCTGCCCTCCTCCCCTTCCACCACCCCTAGCTCGTTTCCCAGAGTTAGGAGTCTTTATGTTCTGTCTCCCTTTCTGATATTTCCTACCCATTTCTTCTCCCTTCCCTTCTATTCCCTTTCACTATTATTTATATTCCCCAAATGAATGAGAACATATAATATTTGTCAAACCCTTTCTTTTCCTAGTCTTTGGCTTGGTTGTGTCTTTTGGCTCCACATGCAAAAGAGGCGAACCCAGTTTCAGGTTATAGTTTCACCTGCTCTTCTCAAATTCACCTGCTGTCCTTTTTCAATCGGTTTTCCATAATTCTCCTGTAATCAGACCCTTCAAGTACCTCTGGATATCCTCTTCTTCCCACAGAAGTGCTTCTAACATAAGACTTGCAGGTCTTCGGGCTCCCTGCATGGAGCCTGCTTCTCCCTCTGCCTGTGTCTCTGCCTCTCTCTCTCTCTCTCTCTCTCTGTGTGTCTCTCATGAATACATACATACATACATACATCTTAAAAAAAAAAAAAAAGACCTGCAGGTCTTATGGCAAATGATAATTTGTTCTACCAGCTTACATTTTGGGTTTCATGGTCACCTCAGTTTGTTATAAAAGTTGTACATGGGTATCTGGTTTTGTGATGTAATTGTTCTGTGTAATTTCTATGTGAAGATTCAAAAGTTCTGCCACCATTGCCATGATTTCCCAGACTCTATGCCTTATTCTTGAAAGATAATTTTGCTTGGTGCTCAGTTTTAATGTGATAATTATTTTTTCTTAATATTTTGTGGAAGGGCACCTGGGTGATGCAGTTGGTTAAGTGTCCAACTCTTGTTTTCAGCTCAGGTTGTGATATTATGGAATGGGAGATGGAGCCCTGCATCAGGCTCTGCTCTTAGTACAGAGTCTGCTTGAGTTCCTCTCTCCTCTGCTCCTCCTCTCCCCTCTCAAAAATAAATAAATAAATCTTAAAAAAATATCTTCTGCAGAGATCATTCCAGTGTCTTTGATTTCTATTGTTGCTCATGGAAGCTGCAGACAGTCTAATTATGGTTCCTTTATAGATGATATCTATTTTCTCTGCTGCTTTTCCTTGTCTTTGGTGTTCTTCAGCATCACTATAATGTTACTTGAAGCAGATTCTTAAATTCACTTTACCTTTTAAATTGGAGGGCTGTTTCTATTCTAGAAAACTCTTACCCTCTGCCCCATTAGTATGGTCTCTAAGGAGACTCCACTGAAAAATATGTCAGAGTTTCTCTCCAATCTCCCTCTCTTTCTTTCTCCTTTTCTCCCTCTCTCCCCCTGTCTCATTCTCTTTCATTTAGGATAATAAGGTTTTATTTTTCCTACAATTTATTTATTTCTTCCTTAGTTATGTCATATCTGTTGCTTAATCCTCAGGTAAAATTCTCAATTTTAGTTATTATATTTCCCATTTTATTTTTTTATTGAAGTATAATTAACACACGATGTTATATTATTTGCAGATGTACAATATAGTGATTCAACAGTTCTAGGATGCTCAGTGTTCATCTAGACAAGCACACTCCTAATCCTCTTCATCTAGTTCTTTTGTTTCCATTTCTTTTTAAAATATATCTAGTCATTTTTTATAGTTATTCATTCAGAACACTTCCATTTCTCTCTTTCACTTCCCTAAACACAAAAAACACATTTTTTTTGCATACATTTCCTTGTAATTGCATTATCATTGGTCTTTGACATCCTATTCTGTAGACTGTAGTTAGTTTTGGCTCTTAGTCATATGTGTTTATTTCTTCATATGTTTATTTTATTTTGAGTTCATATGTGGTTGGAATTTAACTTTGGGAGTCGTGTAGGGCCAGGACTGAGATGATTTCTCCAGGGGAATGTGAAGCAGTACCAACCTGAAAACATCTTTTTAAATTTTTTTTTAATTTTATTTTTAAGTAAGCTCCACACTCAGAGTGGAGCCCAACACAGGCCTTGAACTCACAACTCTGAGATTAAGACCTGACCTGATATCAAGAGTTGGACAACCAAGCAAGCCACTCAGACACCCCAACCTGAAAATATCTTAAATGAATTTCTTGGATTGGGGTTCTCAGATTAAATTTGACCGTATCAGAGTAAGGCTGTGATTATAAGTCATTATCAAATATCAATAATATTCACATTATCAGATTTTTACTTAGTACCATTGGTAACAGAATGACTTGCTGGTTTCTCCATTTCGCCAGCATGGAGACTTTTCTAACTTCATCTTTTCTACTGATGATATAGGCTTTGGGGGCATACAGCTTTAAGTGGGGTCTCAAGTTCAGCTATGACACTTGGTCGGGTCCAAATCTTACTTCTCAGTGGAGTTTTTAACCAAAAAATCTTTCTAATCTAAGCATATTTCTAAGATAACTCAAGCTTCTATGTCTACTCACCATTCATGTTCAGCTCTGTGTGTGTGTTTTTTTTTTAATGTTTTCTTTTATTTTCTTTTGAGCTTAGGTATGAATTTAAAAAACATTTTACAATAATTTATCCAGCACTAGGGTATTTCATCTAGTCTTATTTAACTATTAGACATGGAGATACCATAGTGTCTATTTTAAAACTGGATTTATATCAACTTTATTTGTAAATTTTACAGTGAAATATCCAATGTGCACTTGAGATTTTTTTCTTGATTAGTTTGTAAAAAATTTTCCTTTTTATTCAAGTAATGAATGCATTTTAACAGTTAAATTGTGCTACAAACAAAAACAACAGTGTCTTTTTCTCTCCCTTCTTCTGCCTCAAGCCCTGCTTTCTACAGGCAACCACTTACAACTCTTTTAGCTGTTCCTTGTCATCTTTATCTCTAGATTTTTAAATACTATGTTTTATTCAATATTTCTTGATTTATCAATTTTTCTTATTATATATTGTACTCTTAAAAGAAAGTTGAGAGTTTTTCCTTTGCCACCTTCCTTCTCTTCCTAACATAGCTATACCACAGTATTTGGTTAGATCAATGTTAAGTTACTCATCATTATGGCTAAGTAGATATTGTTCATTGTTGCATTGAGCAGTAGATGCCATGTTTTTTGTGCAACTTTTTGTTTTTCATACAAGCAATATTTTTTTAGCATTTGTACTAACCTAGTTTCCTATATATCTTTATCTCTCATGCCTCTTTCTTACACGAACAAAACCATCCATCTTTTCCATCTACCTCCTGCAGCCCTCACACTCAGAATCCTCCCACCTCATATTTATTTTTCTGACTTGCTACCCAGCTATCATCAGGGACATTCATTCAGTGCACCTGTACTGGGGCCCTATTTCTCGGATTCTAAGCTTTTTCCTTTTTCTTGTTCATTTTTCGCTCTAGTGATTTCCTGACAAAGTATGTGAGGAAGATAAATATTTTGAGACCTTTCATGTCTGAAGATATTTTTATTCTACCCTCACTCATGATTAATTGTCAGAGGAGAGAATTTTATGTTGTACTTCATTTTCAAGTAGAATTTTGAGGGCATTCTTCACTGGAGTCAGGGCTTCCAGGATTGTTGAGAAGTCCAGAGCCATTCTGATTTCCCCATCACTGGATGTGTGTTGTCTTTTCTTCTGACATTTTAAGTGTTCTCTTTTTCTCCATGGTTCTCTGAAATAAACTGAGCACGTGCTCTGCTGTGATTCCTTTTCATTTATTACAGTCATTGGTGGTCTCTTTCAATTTAGAAGCTCAGTCCTTTAGTTCTGGGTAGTATTATAAAATATGTTTATAAAATAATTCCTTCATCATTTCACCATTCTCTCTTTCTGAAAGATTTACTTAAGGTTGCTCTTCTTGGACTAAACCTCTAATTTTATTTTATTTTTTTTAAGATTTTATTTATTTATTCATGAGAGACACAGAGAGGCAGAGACATAGGCAGAGGGAGACATAGGCGGAGAGTCCACTGGGAGACTCAGTCCCTTGACCTATGGATCATGACCTGAGCTGAAGGCAGGTGCTCAACCACTGAGCCACCCAAGTGCCCCAAACCTCTAATTTTCTTTTTTTTTTTTTTTTTATTTATTTATGATAGTCACACACAGAGAGAGAGAGAGAGTCAGAGACACAGGCAGAGGGAGAAGCAGGCTCCATGCACCGGGAGCCCGACGTGGGATTCGATCCCGGGTCTCCAGGATCGCGCCCTGGGCCAAAGGCAGGCGCCAAACCGCTGCGCCACCCAGGGATCCCAACCTCTAATTTTCTAATCTTTTCTCTTATCCATCTTTTGACCTTCGTTCAACTGTTAGGGAGATTTTTTTTTTTTTTGAAACTTATTTGCCAACCCATCTATTGAAGTTATTTTGGAATTTATTTTTTAATTCTTTAATTCTTAGGGCCCTTTCTTGTGCTCTGCTGTTTAATTTTAATAATACTGTATTCATGTTTCAAATATGTAGTATTTTTCTTACTCCTAAAGGCATTAATGATAGGTAGTTTCATTTTTAAAGTTTTATTCAGGTTCCTTTATTGTTTGTATCCAAGTGCCATTCTTTGATTCTTTCTTTGTGTCTTTGTCTTTCATGTTGGAGTGTTTTTTAATATATGGTGATTATTGAAATTCTGCTCATCCTTAAGTAAGGCCCTAAATACTGTATGTGGTGTGTGTTTATTTCACTCTAGAGTAGGTAGGTAGTAAGCACTCTTCTGTGGGAAACACTCAAGTACCTGCAGGTCTTTTCTCTAGAACTCTTCAGCTACCCCAGAGAAAGACCCAACAACCAGAGATGGCATCTAATCTGCAGAGTCTAGGGCAAAATAAAAATGTCAGATCCCTTGTTCCAAAGTCAGAAAAAAATTCAGTTAGGGTAACTAACACATAAATATTTTTCTTTAAAAATGTTTTATTAAAACATAGAATAGAATAGTAATACATACATAATATAATCTTACAAATTGCAAAATAACATTTTATGTCATAATTTTTTGTAATATAATAAATTATAATGCTTTATTAATATGATTTCTTGGTTGATCAATAGATTTCTCTGACTTGCTTTTCTGTAAATTCACTTATTAGGTCATGAAAATTTATATTTTTAGCAACTTCATTTTCAATCTGTATAATTGAAAGTAATGTCCATTGTTCTTGGCAAATGCAAGATCTCAAATAATCTCAACTGGAAAGAACAACACGAGCAGAGACCAAAAGGAGGGAGGCAAGAACAGTAAAATGAAGGAATGAACAAGTCAGGCTGGTAAAACCTACCACAAGAAGAAACTTACAAGTCAGACAAAGGAGCTTTATCTAGCTTATAGTCCATTGATTTTAAACTGGAGGAAAGTGGGAGAAGGAAAGAAATACTTACTGACTACAGTCATTGACAAGCATAGTTGCTTTACAAATGTAACTACCATTTAACAGCCTCACAAAAACACAAGTCACATCTCCATCTTAGAAATAGAGGCTCAGCAAGAGAGAACTTTGCATTGGTCACACAGAAATTTGCAGAACTGGGATATGAATGCTGATATATTTGATCCAAGAGCTCACATTCTTTCAATTACATGAATGGTGGTGTATTACAGGAATGGTACCTTGACTTACTGCTCTGCCTACTGATCAGGAAGGAAAAGAAAAAGACTTGAGCCAAAAATCCAATTATTAAGCTGGAAAAAAATAATAGAAGAAAAATAGAAAAGAAAAAAAATGCTTCAAGAGACACTGCAGAAGTAGATTCAATTGGACTTAGTGACTTGTTGGATGCAAGCTGGTAGAAGATGACAGAAATTAAAGATTTTTTTAGCAATCATAAACATGACAGGGTAATTCCACCAACAAGTAATGCAAAAAAGATACAAAAGATCAAAGTTTGATGACAAGGTGACTGAGTGTTGAGCTAGAAGTCATCCAAGTAGAAATGTCTAGTGGACATAGTGAGGCGTGGATCTAGAATAGAACACAGACCAGTGCTAAAGATACATATTTAGAAACCATTCACCCATAGCCAAAGTGACAAGAAGGGGTGACAGCACCAAAAGAGAATGTGTAGAAAATAAGAGTGTCAAGCACAAAATTATAAGGAATGACAAATCTAGAGCACAGACATACTAAACGGAAGAAAGAAGAGGAGCAAACAGAAATATTCCATTAGAAGTATTTTCAGAAGGCAGTTGTTCAGAATTCACTAAGCCTGGTGTGGTCAGTATCAAATATGTCCAAGAAGATGTAGGGGAATAAACATGAGAAATAATGACTGAATTGGAGATGTGGGAAAATGAGCAATTTGAGGGTTAATTTCCATAAAGTGCTAGGAACCAAAATTCAGGAGTGAGTAGGAGGGGAGATGTAGAGGAAGTGAATGCAGAAAATTTTTCTAGAAATAATGAAAGAAAGAAATGTAAAAACACAAGAAATCTAGAAATAGAACAGGAATATACAGGCCATAGTCTAGTTCCTATATTTTACAGATAAGAAAACTGGACCCAGAGAAATTAACCAGTGCCTTTATTTATACCTTAGACAAAAGCAGTAAAGATGAAATGATAACTCAGGAGGGATAAGGATCAAGAAGACTTTCTGTCTCCAAGGAAGAGTCCATTTAAAACCTCAGTTTTCATTTAAGACCTGACCTTTTCCCTCCAGTACCATGAGCCCATGGTCTTGAAATTATTTTCAATATATCTGAAAGAAAGATCATATTTTCCATCAAAATGCATGACTATGATGGGCTCTCTTGCTGAAGAAAATGTAATGTCCTTGCTTTGAGCAAGGGGAAGAGAAATCTATCACACTTCGTTATTTATTCTTATAGGAGTTTTGTAGCCCTGAAACCTAGAAGACAGGAAGGATTACTCATACTAAATTTGAAATGCATCACTATAATAATCTTGATCATACCCCTCCCTGTCTCATTTTGGAGATAACAAATAACCCCAAGGTAACTCTCCACCTACAGAAATGGACACAGTAGGGTAAAGGCATTCATTAAAAAAAAAAAAACACCCAATTATGAATAATTCATGATGAGCTGGCAAGCACTATTTTGCTATGGGTAGCAAGGTTCATCAAGAAACACCCTGGTAATATGTATATAAAGACAAACTCACCATTTGAGCAGGACATTTGCCATCAGAGCTTCACTCTAGGGACAAGCTCGCTGGTCTGGACATCATGTCTGTGCGCTTTTCTTCTGCATCCAGACGGCTTGGTTCTAGCGGGGGAGCAGGTTTGGGGGCTGGAAATGCATGCGGTGTGCCGGGCATTGGAAGTAGCTTCTCCTGTGCTTTTGGGGGCAGCTCATCTGCAGGAGGCTATGGCGGGGGAAGTGCTTCTTGCGCTGCTTTCACAGGAAATGAGCATGGCCTCCTGTCCGGCAATGAGAAGGTGACCATGCAGAACCTCAACGACCGCTTGGCCTCCTACCTGGAGAATGTGCGAGCACTAGAAGAGGCCAATGCTGACCTGGAGCAGAAGATCAAGGGCTGGTATGAGAAATTTGGGCCTGGTTCTTGCCGTGGTCTTGATCATGACTACAGCAGATACTTCCCAATAATTGATGACCTTAGGAACCAGGTAAGAAGCGCAATGTCATAAGGGTTAAACCCCTAAGAGTATTTAGCCACATAAGCACACACAAACGTGGAAGCTGTCACACACGGCAGGGCTTTGCACTCAGCTTCTGATTTTCTGTAGTTCATTATGAATATTAAAAATAATTTATGTTAAAATTCTAATCTTTGAATATGGCTCACTCAAACCTGGTATGAGGCATGCATGTTTATGCTTTTTGTAATATGAAAATATCAGAAACTGCCCACTCTCTCTTGCTATATTGTTTATAAGTTTTTTCATAGAAAGGTTATTTTTATGGGTGGGGTAAAGGGTAAAAGAGGCCATACTTGATTTCCCATCTGCGAAAGAATCATCTTATTATTGGAGACAGAATGCCAGAAAGAGTACTATATAATTTTGTAAGTGACTTTCTTTCAAGGAAGTATGACATTTTTAAAGTATTTCCTCACTCCTAACTAACTCTCCATTTATCAGATCATTTCTGCAACTACCAGCAATGCCAATATTATCCTGCAAAATGATAATGCAAGACTAACGGCTGATGACTTCAGGCTAAAGTAAGTAGAGCTGAAGAGAAACCAAAGAAGTTATCTCAGCATTTTCCCCTTTAATCTAAGCTATTGGAGGTCACCTCAATTGTTTGACCTTATTTGTTTTAAACCAAATGCATGTAAGAATGACCAGCCGAATATTATGTTTTACTCTGGAAATATAGGATCCAACACAAATGAATGTCAAGATCATATTGCTTCTTGCATTATGGACAGTCTAATTGCAATTTTGAGTATATTTTAACAGTTTGATCTCAAAGCATGATTGGAAGTTTTTGATGACCTAAAAGGTGATGGGACTAACTGTCAAATATTTTCTAAGGTTTGAAAACGAACAGGCCCTTCACCAGAGTGTTGATGCAGATGTCAGCGGTTTGCGCAGGGTCCTGGATGAGCTGACTCTGTGCAGAACTGACCTGGAGATCCAGCTGGAAACTCTGAGCGAGGAGCTGGCCTACCTCAAGAAGAATCACGAGGAGGTGGGTGCTCTGTCTCTCCTGCCTCCATGATCTGCCTGGCTCCCAAAATTAAAATAATAATAATAATAATTTCAGATGACAAGTATAATAATGTCTGACATAAACATTCCAGAAGGAACTCGTTTCTCCATATGGCTTAGGTTTTTTGCAGTGTTTCTATCCATCTGCCTCCAAAGAATATTTTGGTTTTTTGGGGGGGGGGGCGGGGGGGAGGATGGTCAGGTTTTATTAGGTTTTAGAGATAAATCAACACAGATTAATTGCCTGCTTTGAGAAATTCTTTGATTTCCAAGGCAGGCCATTAGTATCAGAAAAAGATGGAGGGGGCAGCCCCGGTGGCTCAGTGGCTTAGCGCCACCTTCAGTCCCGGGTGTGGTCCTAGAGACCTGGAATCGAGTCCCACGTCAGGCTCCCTGCATGGAATGGAGCCTGCTTCTCCCTCTGCCTGTGTCTGTGCCTCTCTCTCTCTCTCTTTCTCTGCCTCTCATGAATAAATAAATAAAATTTAAAAAGAAAAAGAAAAATATGGAGGGAATATGATGTGTGATTAGAGACATCGAATGATCTTTTATATCTTATGAAGATTACAGACTTCACATTTCAATGTAACACCCATTTATTTTTTATTTTTTTAATTTTTAAAAATATTTTATTTAAATTCAACTTGCCAATATATAGTATAACTCCCAGTGCTCATCCCATCAAGTGCCTTCCTTAGTGCCTTAGTCATCCAGTTACCCTAAACCCCCACCCACCTCCCCTTCTGCAACCCTTGGTTTCCCAGAGTTAGCACTCTCATGGTTTGCAACCAACGCTTTTTAAAAAGTTTCTAACGTTATGCATCCTGCTGTCTGGTTCCTTTGAAAATATTCAGCTCCTAACGTGGTCAATCAAATTCCTTTCAGGAAATGAAGGCGCTGCAGTGCGCGGCGGGAGGGAACGTGAACGTGGAGATGAACGCGGCGCCCGGGGTGGACCTCACCGTCCTGCTGAACAACATGCGGGCCGAGTACGAAGCCCTGGCTGAGCAGAACCGCAGGGACGCCGAGGCCTGGTTCAACGAGAAGGTAAAACCCGACCTGGGCGCGCTTACGTGGTCCTGGGCACTGAGGCAAGGCCAGCAGCACCCTAACACCCTAACACCCACCCCCAACCTTTCAGAGCGCTTCCCTGCAGCAGCAGATTTCTGACGATGCTGGTGCCACCACCTCGGCTCGAAATGAACTTACAGAGATGAAACGTACTCTTCAAACCCTGGAGATCGAGCTTCAGTCCCTCTTAGCAATGGTCAGTAAAATGTACTATATATATATGTTTCAGAATTGGAGAAAAAATTTAAAAAGTGTTTCTTCTACATAGTATTACTTATTTTCGTTGTTATCGGTTAATTACCATGCTTGAAATAAGACACATTTGCGTTTTGCACAGCACGATCCTCTTGGCCTGAAAAGTAGACCTAGACACTCATAACTGTGAAACATGAGAAATTAGCAAGCACAAATATTTTGAGGTACTCAAAAAAGAAAATAATTTTTATCCTGAATCTTCTCTCCCAAATCAAAAGATAAAAAAAAAAAAAAATTCTCCATAGAATGCAAAAATGTGTGTGCACCCCTATCTTCTTCATCTGGCATTCCGTTGGGCAATTTAATTAAGAACACTTACAAGTTCCTTTTTAAGTGGCATAAACAAGAAGCAAAGTGGAGGCATGAATGTTGCCTATAAAGCTAAACAGGCTTGATAATAATAGCAACCTTTTCATTAAGGGTTTGCCTAGCACTTTCTCCCACTGGAGTCCACAATAACCCTGGGGCTTGGGCAGAGCAGAGTTTATAATTCCTGTCATTATTTTCAAAAGAACGATCTGAGATTCAAAGAAGTGAGGCAGTTTTCCCAGTCCCACAGTTGAATACGAAGGAACCTGAACTTCTCTCCAAATTTCTTAACTCCTACATCCATACTTTTTCTGCTAGGGCTAGTATACAAACCTTCAGAGTTTATCCACAAAATAGGGTATGAGTGTATATAAAATTAGGACTTTGCATAAAAATTCTTGCAGCTGAAAGAGTAAGACAGTCTTATCTTCATTCCATGTAGAAGTATAACAAGCATCCCTCTTGAAGAGAAACCCTTTATAAACCCATTTGGATTCACAAACCAATGAGTCAAACCATCTAAAGCTTTAAAAGGTCCTTCTTTTCTTTGGGACATTATGCTTTGGAAAAGTTTGCACAGTTCACTATGGGATTTTTTTTTAAAGATTTTATTTATCAAAAAAAAGAGATTTTATTTATCTATTCAGGTGAGACACAGAGAGAGGCAGAGACATAGGCAGAGAAAGAGTATGCTCCCCACTGGGAGCCCAGTGTGGGACTGGATCTCAGGACCCTGGGGCCACACCCTGAGCAGAAGGCAGATGTTCAACCACTGAGCCACCCAGGCATCCTTGGGATTGTTTTTTAATAGAAAAGCTACAATCTACATGAGACAAGACTGTCTGGTGATTAGAAACAACGTAGCAAATTGTAGGGTGACCTTTATTCCTAGGGAATGTGGCAAATTGTGCCAGACTCTAGAAGCAGTTTATATTAGTGGGGCAGAGGGATCTTTGGACTGTGCCCTATGAGAAAACAAGTTCGTCTTTGCTAACACTCCTGGACATATGAGTGACATTCACCATCAACTGTGTCATTCTCAAACAGAAAAATAGTATGACATCTAATAAAGGCAATAATGAATATTGAACAAAGGGGACTCTTTGGGGTAAATATGGTTACTTGCATCATGTAAGCATAATTCTTAAATATGTCTTAAGTGCTCTGCCTTATTCTAAAACAACACTGTGACATTTTCTACTAAACTATGTCTTGCTGATCCACAGAAACACTCCCTGGAATGCTCCCTGACCGAGACCGAAGGCAACTACTGCACACAGCTCGCCCAGATCCAGGCTCAGATTGGAGCCCTGGAGGAGCAGCTGCACCAGGTCAGAACCGAGACGGAGGGCCAGAAGCTGGAGTATGAGCAGCTCCTCGACATCAAGGTCCACCTGGAAAAAGAAATTGAGACCTACTGCCGCCTGATTGATGGAGAAGATGGGTAAGTACAGCTTCTATTGAGAATGCACTTTATTTTAAGGTTACTAAAGATTTTTTGAAATCAAGCACAAAGTATTTATGACCCATATCATGTATAAATAAACCTCTTTAGTGTTATTTCAGAATCCAGAGATCTCCCATCTTAAATCCTTGTTTTCCAGGTTCCTCAGCAAAATAGGGTGAAATAATTAATACAAGCTCTCTGTATTTTTACAGCTCTTGTGTTAAATCAAAAGGCTATGGAGGACCAGGAAATCAGATAAAAGGTAAAAAAAAAAAAAAAAAAAAGCTGTGCTAAGCATTCAAAATGTACTTGTGTCAGTTTCAAATGAGGAGTTAATTATTTTCCTTAATGGATTTAATAAATTATAACACTTCATTGTGTCATTTTAGAGTCATCTAAAACCACCATGGTTAAAACAATTGTTGAAGAAATAGATCCTCGTGGCAAAGTTCTCTCATCCAGAGTTCACACTGTAGAAGAGAAATCCACCAAAGTCAACAACGTGAAGAGTGAACAGAGGGTGCCTTCCTGAACCCCAGAAGAAGGACCCCTAAATTAAAATACCAAATTGAAGCTAGATTCCTGAATAAAAGCCCTCTTATTTTCATGGTTTTCTTCTAATGAATTAAGACAAGCTATTTGTAGAATGGTAACGTTTCTTTGGCTTTCTCTATGGTGGTGTGTCAATAAAAGCTCTTCCTGTTGCAAGTCATCTTCACTGGTTCTGGTCAATCTTTACATTTTAAACATACCCACAAGGGAGTTGAATCTTATTTTTATTTTTATTTTTTTAGTTTTTATTTATTTACTTGAGAGAAAGAGACACAGAGATAGCGAAAGAGAACACAAGCAGAGAGGAGAGGGAGAAGCATCTGCCTCAGCAGGTAGCCCAACTCAGGGCCTGGGATCATGACCTGAGCTGATGGCAGATGCTTAACCCACTGAGCCACCCAGGCACCCCTTATTTTTACTTTTTTACTTTCTTTTGTTTAATTCAGAGGCCTTCACAAGCCAGGAATTTAACAAATAAACTGGTTGGAATCTTTTCCATATCTCTGTAAAATTTTAAATCTTTCTCTTTCCTTCTATAAATACTTGTTAAGCACACTTGCTAAATGCTGGCAACAAGAATAAAACAATGAGAATAAAATCTAATCCCTGAATACAACATGCTCATAGAAGTGGAAATATGAAATTTAAGAATCAAAAACATCCTAAAAATAAAAGGAAAAAATGTAAATGGTGATATTTGAAGGTAGAAGGGAAGGGGGGGAACTAGATACAGCAAGTGGGAAATTCCACAATGCTAGGCCACAAAACACATATTAACAAACTGAATAAGACTTAAATCATGTCACAAGTATCTTTTCTGGCCACAATGTCTGAAACTAGAAATGAGTAACAGGAGGAAGGGGGCAGGGCAAGATGGCGGGGGAGTAGGGTCCCCAAGTCACCTGTCCCCACCAACTTACCTAGATAACTTTCAACTCATCCTGAAAACCTATGAACTCGACCTGAGATTTAAAGAGAGAACAGCTTAGAAGACTACAGAGAGGATTTTGCTCTTCTAACAAGTACAACTCATTTTTAGCCACTCTGCACTGAGCAAAATGACTAAAAAGAGGAACTCACCACAAAAGAATCAGAAACAGTACTCTCTGCCACAGAGTTACAGAATTTGGATTACAATTCAATGTGAGAAATCCAATTCAGAAGCACAATTATAAAGCTACTGGTGGCTCTGGAAAAAAGCATAAAGGAATCAAGAGACTTCATGACTGCAGAATTTAGATCTAATCAAGCCGAAATTAAAAATCAATTAAATGAGATGCAATCCGGGATCCCTGGGTGGCTCAGCGGTTTAGTGCCTGCCTTTGGCCCAGGGTGTGCTCCTGGAGTCCCAGGATCAAGTCCCACATCGGGCTCCCTGCATGGAGCTGCTTCACCCTCTTCCTATGTCTCTGCCTCTCTCTCTCTCTCTCGCTCTGTGTGTGTGTGTGTGTGTGTCTGTGTCTGTGTCTGTGTCTGTGTCTCTCATGAATAAATAAAATCTTTAAAAAAAAATGAGATGCAATCCAAACTGGAGGTCCTAACGACCAGGGTTAATGTGGAGGAGAAAGAGTGAGTGACATAGAAGACAAGTTGATGGCAAGGAAGGAAGCTGAGGAAAAAAGAGAAAAACAATTAAAAGATCATTAGGAAAGGTTAAGGGAAATAAATGACAGCCTTGGAAGGAAAAAACTACATATAATTGGGGTTCCAGAGGGTGCCGAGAGGGACAGAGGACCAGAAAGCATATTTGAACAAATCAGAGCTGAGAACTTCCCTAATTTGGGGAGGGAAACAGGCATGCAGATCCAGGAGATAGAGAGGTACCCCCCAAAAAATCAATAAAAACCATTCAATACCTCGACATTTAATAGTGAAACTTGCAAATTCCAAAGATAAAGAGAAAATCCTTAAAGCAGCAAGAAACAAGAGATCCCTAACTTATATGGGGAGAAATATTAGATTAACAGCAGACCTCTCCACAGAGACCTGGCAGGCCAGAAAGGGGTGGCAGGATATATTCAGGGTCCTAAATGAGAAGAACCTGCAGCCAAGAATACTCTAGCCAGCAAGGCTCTCATTCAGATTAGAAGGAGAGATAAAGAGCTTCCAATATAGGCAGAAACTGAAAGAATATGGGACCACCAAACCAGCTCTGCAAGAAATATTAAGGGAGACTCTGTAAAAGAAAGAGGAAGTCCAAGGGAACAATCCACAAAAACAGGGACTGAATAGGTATCATAGTGACACCAAATTCATATCTTTCAATAGTAACTCTGAACGTGAACGGGCTTAATGACCCCATCAAAAGGTGCAGGGTTTCAGACTGGATAAAAAAGCAAGACCCATCTATTTGCTGTCTACAAAAGACTCATTTTAGATATAAGGACACCTACAGCCTGAAAATGAAAGGTTGGAGAACTATTTACCATTCAAATGGTCCTCAAAAGAAAACTGGGGTAGCAATCCTCATATCACATAAAGTTTATCCCAAAGACTATAGTAAGAGATGAATAGGGACACTATACCATATTTAAAGGATATATCCAACAAGAGGACATAACAATCATGAATATTTATGCCCCTAATGTGGGAGCTGCCAAGTATATCAACTAATTAATAACCAAAGTAAAGACATACTTAGATAATAATACACTAATACTGGGAGACTTCAACATGGCACTTTCTGCAAATGACAGATATTCTAACCACAACATCTCCAAAGAAACAAGAGCTTTAAATGACACACCGGACCAGATGGATTTCACAGATATATACAGAACTTTACATCCAAATACAACTGAATATATATTCTTCTCAAGTGCACATGGAACTTTCTCCAGAATAGACCACATACTGGGTCACAAATCAGGTCTCAACCAATACCAAAAGATTGGGATTGTCCCCTCCATATTTTCAGACCATAATGCCTTGAAACTTGAACTCAATCACAAGAAGAAATTTGGAAGAAACTCAAACACGTGGATGTTAAAGAGCATCCTGCTAAAAGATGAAAGGGTCAACCAGGAAATTAGAGAAGAATTAAAAAGATTCATGGAAACTAATGAGAATGAAGATGCAACCGTTCAAAATCTTTGGTATACAGCAAAAGCAGTCCTAAGAGGAAAATACAGCACAATACAAGCATCCCTCAAAAAATTGGGAAAAACCCAAATACACAAGCTAACCTCGCACCAAAGGAACTGGAGAAAGAACAACAAATAAAACCTACACCCAGGAGAAGAAGAGCAGAACTCAATGAAATAGAGACCATAGAACTGTAGAACAGATCAACAAAACCAAGAGTTGGTTCTTTGAAAGAATTCATAAGATACATAAACCATTAGCCAGCCTTATTAAAAACAAAAGAGAAAAGACTCAAATTAATAAAATCATGAATGAAAAAGGAGAGATCACCACCAATACCAAGGAAATACAAACGATTTTTAAAAACGTATTATGAGCAGCTTTATGCCAATAAATTAAGCAATCTAGAAGAAATGGATGCATTTCTGGAAAACCACAAACTACCAAACTGTAACAGGAAGAAATAGAAAACCTGAACAGGCCAATAACCAGGGAGGAAATTGAAGCAGTCATCAAAAACCTCCCAAGACACAAAAGTCCAGGTCCAGATAGCTTCCCAGGGGAATTCTACCAAATGTTTAAAGAAGAAACAATATCTATTCTACTAAAGCTGTTCCAAAAGATAGAAAGGGACAAAATACTTCCAAACTCGTTCTATGAGGCCAGCATCACCTTGATTCCAAAACCAAAGACTCCACCAAAAAGGAGAATTATAAACCAATATCCCTGATGAACACAGATGCAAAAATTCTCAACAAGATACTAGCCAATAGATTCCAACAATACATTAAGAAGATTATTCACCATGACCAAGTGGGATTTATCCCCAGGATGCAAGGCTGGCTCAACACTTGTAAAGCAGTCAACGTGGTAGATCACATCAACAAGAGAAAAAACAAGAACCATATAATTCTCTCAGTAGATGCAGAGAAAGCATTTGACAAAATACAGCATCCATTCCTGATCAAAACTCTTCAGAGTGTAGGGATAGAGGGAACATTCCTCAGCACCTTAAAAGCCATCTACAAAAGCCCACAGCAAATATCATTCTCAATGGTGAAACACTGGGAGCCTTTCCCCTAAGATCAGGAACACGACAGGGATGTCCACTCTCACCACTGCTATTCAACACAGTACTAGGAGTCCTAATCGCAGAAATCAGGCAACAAAAAGAAATAAAAGGCATTCAAATTGGCAAAGAAGAAGTCAAACTCTCCCTCTTTGAGGATGACATGATACTATACATAGAAAACCCAAAAGCCTCCACCCCAAGATTGCTAGAACTCATACAGCAAATCGGCAGTGTGTCAGGATACAAAACCAATGCCGAGAAGTCAGTGGCATTTCTATACACTAACAATGAGACTGAGAAATTAAGGAGTCAATCCCATTTACTATCACACTCAAAAGCATAAGATATCTAGGTATAAACCTAACCAAAGAGGTAAAGGATCTATACCCTAAAAACTATAGAACACTTCTGAAAGAAATTGAGGAAGACACAAAGAGATGGAAAATATTCCAAGCTCATAGATTGGAAGAATTAATATTGTGAAAATGTCAATACTACCCAGTGAAATTTACACATTTAATGCAATCCCTATTAAAATACCATGGACTTTCTTCAGAGAGTTGGAACAAATCGTCTTAAGATTTGTGTGGAATAAGAAAAGACCCCAAAAAGCCAGGGGAATATTGAAAAAGAAAACCAGAGCCGGGGGCATCACAATGCCGGATTTCAAGTTGTACTACAAAGCTGTGGTCATCAAGACAGTGTGGTACTGGCACAAAAACAGACACATAGATCAATGGAACAGAATAGAAAATCCAGAAATGGGCTCTCAACTCTATGGTCAACTCATCTTCAACAAAGCAGAAAAGAATATCCCCCGGAAAAAGGACAGTCTCTTCAATAAATGGTGTGGGGAAAATTGGACAGCCACGTGCAGAAGAATGAAACTAGACCATTCTCTTACACATACACAAAGATAAACTCAAAACGGATGAAAGATCTAAATGTGAGACAAGAATCCATCAAAGTCCTAGAGGAGAACCCGGGCAACACCCGTTTTGAACTTGGCCACAGCAACTTCTTGCAAGATATATCTATGAAGGCAAGGGAAACAAAAGCAAAAATGAACTATTGGGACTTAATCAAGATAAAAAGATTCTGCACAGCAAAGAAACAGTCAACAAAACTAAAAGACAAACTACAGAATGGGAGAAGATATTTGCAAATGACATATCAGATAAGGGGCTAGTATCCAAGATCTACAAAGAACTTAGCAAACTCAACACCAAAGAAACAAACAATCCAATCATGAAATGGGCAAAAGACATGAATAGAAATTTCATCAAAGAAGACATACACATGGCCAACAAGCACATGAGAAAATGCTCTGCATCACTTGCCATCAGGGAAATACAAATCAAAACCACAATGAGATACCACCTCACATCAGTGAGAATGGTGAAAATTAACAAGACAGGAAACAACAAATATTGGAGAGGATATGGGGAAAGGGGAACATTCTTGCACTGTTTTTGGGAATGTGAACTGGTGCAGCTACTCTGGAAATCTGTGTGGAGGTTCCTCAAAGAGTTAAAAATAGAACTACCCTATGACCCAGCAATTGCACTGCTGGGGATCTACCCCAAAGATACAGATGCAGTGAAACGACAGGACACCTGCACCCCAATGTTTATAGCAGCAATGTCCACAGTAGGCAAACTATGGAAGGAGCCTCGGTGTCCATCGAAAGATGAATGGATAAAGAAGATGTGATATATGTATACAATGGAATATTACTCACCCATTAGAAATGACAAATACCTACTATTTGCTTCAGTGTGGATGGAACTGGAGGGTATTGTGCTGAGTGAAGTAAGTCAATCAGAGAAGGACAATAATTATATGGTCTCATTCATTCGGGAAATATAAAAAATAGTGAAAGGGAATAAAGGGGAAGGGAGAGAAAATGTGTGGGAAATATCAGAAAGGGAGACAGAACATGAGAGACACCTGACACTGGGAAACGAACAAGGGGTGATGGACAGGGAGTTGGGCGGGGGTTGCGGTGACTGGGTGATGGGCACTGAGGGAGGCACTTGACAGGATGAGCACTGGGTGTTATGCTATATGTTGGCAAATCGAACTCAATTAAAAAAAAAAACAGGAGAAAAATTGGAAAATTAAAAAATTCGTAGAAATTAACTAATACTCCTAAATAACCAATGCATAAAAGATGAAATCAAGAGGAAGAATTATTTTTAAATCTTGAGACAAATGAAAATGAAAATTTAGCATATCAAAACTTATGGGATGCATCAAAAGCTTACTACGAGGGAATTTTATCATGATAACCACCAATATTAATAAAGAAGAAAGTTCATAAATAAACAATCTAACTTTACGTATCAATGAACTTGAAAAAGGAGAAATTAAGCCTAAAACTAACAGAAGGAAAGAAATAATAAAGATTAGAACAAAAACAAATGAAATAGAGACTAGAAAAGAAATAGATAAGATTAACAAAACTGAGAGGTGGCTTTTTGAAAAGATAAAATCGACAAATCTTTAGCTAGGCCAACCAGAGAGAGAAAGGACTCAAAAATTGTAAGTGAAAAAAGAGACATTACAAGTGCTGCCAGAAATACAAAGGATTATAAAAGAATACTGAAACACTAAATGCCAACAAATTGGATAATCTTTTTTTTTATATAGTAGAATACATTTATCGAGTTTAATTAAGTAGCAGATACTTTTCCAAGCACTTTACATGGATTAACTCTATTATCTCTTTTTTTTATTTTTTTAATAAATTAATTTTTTATTGGTGTTCAATTTACCAACATACAGAATAACACCCAGTGCTCATCCCGTCAAGTGCCCCCTCAGTGCCCGTCACCCATTCACCCCCACCCCCCTCCCTCCTCCCCTTCCACCACCCCTAGTTCGTTTCCCAGAGTTAGGAGTCTTTATGTTCTGTCTCCCCTTCTGATATTTCCCACACATTTCTTCTCCCTTCCCTTATATTCTCTTTCACTATTATTTATATTCCCCAAATGAATGAGTCCATGTAATGTTTGTCCTTCTCCGATTGACTCATTTCACTCAGCATAATACCCTCCAGTTCCATCCACGTTGAAGCAAATGGTGGGTATTTGTCGTTTCTAATGGCTGAGTAATATTCCATTGTATACATACACCACATCTTCTTTATCCATTCATCTTTCGATGGACACCAAGGCTCCTTCCACAGTTTTGCTATTGTGGACATTGCTGCTAGAAACATCGGGGTGCAGGTGTCCCAGCGTTTCATTGCATCTGAATCTTTGGGGTAAATCCCCAACAGTGCAATTGCTCGGTCGTAGGGCAGGTCTATTTTTAGCTCTTTGAGGAACACACACAGTTTTCCAGAGTGGCTGCACCAGTTCACATTCCCACCAACAGTGTAAGAGGGTTCCGTTTTCTCCACATCCTCTCCAACATTTGTTGTTTCCTGCCTTGTTAATTTTCACCATTCTCACTGGTGTGAGGTGGTATCTCATTGTGATTTTGATTTGTATTTCCCTGATGGCAAGTGATGCAGAGCATTTTCTCATGTGCTTGTTGGCCATGTCTATGTCTTCCGCTGTGAGATTTCTCTTTATGTCTTTTGCCCATTTCATGAGTGGATTGTTTGTTTCTTTGGTGTTGAGTTTAAGAAGTTCTTTATAGATCTTGGAAACTAGCCCTTTATTTGATACGTCATTTGCAAATATCTTCTCCCATTCTGTAGGTTGTCTTTTAGTTTTGTTGACTATATCCTTTGCTGTGCAAAAGCTTCTTATCTTGATGAAGTCCCAATAGTTCATTTTTGCTTTTGTTTCTTTTGCCTTCATGGATGTATCTTGCAAGAAGTTACTGTGGCCGAGTTCAAAAAGGGTGTTGCCTGTGTTCTTCTCTAGGATTTTGATGGAATCTTGCCTCACGTTTAGATCTTTCATCCATTTTGAGTTTATCTTTGTGTATGGTGAAAGAGAGTGGTCTAGTTTCATTCTTCTGCATGTGGATGTCCAATTTTCCCAGCACCATTTATTGAGGAGACTTTCTTCCAATGGATAGTCTTTCCTCCTTTATCGAATATTAGTTGACCATAAAGTTCAGGGTCCACTTCTGGGTTCTCTATTCTGTTCCATTGATCTATGTGTCTGTTTTTGTGCCAGTACCACACTGTCTTGATGACCACAGCTTTGTAGTACAACCTGAAATCTGGCATTGTGATGCCCCTGGCTATGGTTTTCTTTTTTAAAATTCCCCTGGCTATTCGGGGTCTTTTCTGATTCCACACAAATCTTAAAATAATTTGTTCTAACTCTCTGAAGAAAGTCCATAGTATTTTGATAGGGGTTTCATTAAACGTGTAAATTGCCCTGGGTAACATTGACATTTTCACAATATTAATTCTTCCAATCTATGAGCATGGAATATTTTCCATCTCTTTGTGTCGTCCTCAATTTCTTTCAGAAGTGTTCTATAGTTTTTAGGGTATAGATCCTTTACCTCTTTGGTTAGGTTTATTCCTAGGTATCTTACGCTTTTGGGTGCAATTGTAAATGGGATTGACTCCTTAATTTCTATTTCTTCAGTCTCATTGTTAGTGTAGAGAAATGCCATGATTTCTGGGCATTGATTTTGTATCCTGTCACGCTGCCAAATTGCTGTATGAGTTCTAGCAATCTTGGGGTGGAGGCTTTTGGGTTTTCTATGTAGAGTATCATGTCATCAGCGAAGAGGTAGAGTTTGACTTCTTCTTTGCCAATTTGGATGCCTTTAATGTCTTTTTGTTGTCTGATTGCTGAGGCTAGGACTTCCAGTACTATGTTGAATAGCAGTGGTGAGAGTGGACATCCCTGTCGTGTTCCTGATCTTAGGGGAAAGGCTCCCAGTGCTTCCCCATTGAGAATGATATTTGCTGTGGGCTTTTCATAGATGGCTTTTAAGATGTCGAGGAATGTTCCCTCTATCCCTACACTCTGAAGAGTTTTGATCAGGAATGGATGCTGTATTTTGTCAAATGCTTTCTCTGCATCTATTGAGAGGATCACATGGTTCTTGGTTTTTCTCTTGCTGATATGATGAATCACATTGATTGTTTTACGAGTGTTGAACCAGCCTTGTGTCCCGGGGATAAATCCCACTTGGTCATGGTGAATAATCTTCTTAATGTACTGTTGGAATCTATTGGCTAGTATCTTGTTGAGAATTTTTGCATCCATGTTCATCAGGGATATTGGTCTGTAATTCTTTTTTGTGGGGTCTTTGTCTGGTTTTGGAATTAAGGTGATGCTGCCTCATAGAACGAATTTGGAAGTACTCCATCTCTTTCTATCTTTCCAAACAGCTTTAGTAGAATAGGTATGGTTTCTTCTTTAAACGTTTGATAGAATTCCCCTGGGAAGCCATCTGGCCCTGGACTCTTGTGTCTTGGGAGGTTTTTGATGACTGCTTCAATTTCCTCCCTGGTTATTGTCCTGTTCAGGTAATCTATTTCTTCCTGTTCCAGTTTTGGTAGTTTGTGGCTTTCCAGGAATGCGTCCATTTCTTCTAGATTGCCTAATTTATTGGCGTATAGCTGTTCATAATATGTTTTTAAAATCGTTTGTATTTCCTTGGTGTTGGTAGTTATCTCTCCTTTCTCATTCATGATTTTATCAATTTGAGTCTTCTCTTCTTTTTAATAAGGTTGGCTAATGGTTTATCTATCTTATTAATTCTTTCAAAGAACCAACTCCTGGTTCTGTTGATCTGTTCCACAGTTCTTCTGGTCTCAATTTCGTTGAATTCTGCTCGAATTTTAATTAACTCTCTTCTTCTGCTGGGCGTAGGGTCCATCTGCTGTTTTTTCTCTAGCTCCTTTATGTGTAAGGTTAGCTTTTGTATTTGAGTTCTTTCCAGTTTTTGAATGGATGCTGGATGCTTGTATTGCGATGTATTTCCCCCTTAGGACTGCTTTTGCTGCATCCCAAAGATTTTGAACGGTCATATCTTCATTCTCATTAGTTTCCATGAATCTTTTTAATTCTTCCTTAATTTCCTGGTTGACCCTTTCATCTTTTATCAGGATGGTCCTTAACCTCCACGTGTTTGAGGTCCTTCCAAACTTCTTGTTGTGATTTAGTTCTAATTTCAAGTCATTATGGTCTGAGAATATGCAGGGGACGATCCCAATCTTTTGGTATCAGTTCAGACCCAATTTGTGACCCAGTATGTGGTCTATTCTGGAGAAAGTTCCATGTGCACTTGAGAAGAATGTGTATTCAGTTGAGTTTGGATGTAAAGTTCTGTAGATATCTGTGAAATCCATCTGGTCCAGTGTATCATTTAAAGCTCTCGTTTCAATTGAACACCAATAAAAATTATTTTATTTAAAAAAAATAAAGCTCTCGTTTCTTTGGAGATGTTGTGCTTAGAAGACCTATCGAGGGTAGAAAGAGCTAGATTGAAGTCACCAAGTATAAGTGTATTATTATCTAAGTATTTCTTCACTTTGGTTATTAATTGGTTTAAATATTTGGCAGCTCCCACATTCAGGGCATATATATTGAGGATTGTTAAGTCCTCTTGTTTGATAGATCCTTTAAGTATGATATAGTGTCCCTCTTCATCTCTTACTACAGTCTTCGGGGTAAATTTTAGTTTATCTGATATAAGGATGGCTACCCCTGCTTTCTTTTGAGGACCATTCAAAGGTAAATGGTTCTCCAACCTTTTATTTTCAGGTTGTAGGTGTCCTTCTGTCTGAAATGAGTCTCTTGTAGACAGCAAATAGATGGGTCCTGCTTTTTTATCCAGTCTGAAACCCTGCGCCTTTTGATGGGGTCATTAAGCCCGTTCACGTTCAGAGTTACTATTGAGAGATATGAGTTTAGTGTAACCATGATATCTATTCAGTCCTTGTTTTTGTGGATTGTTCCACTGAACTTCTTCTTAAAGGGGAATTTTAAGAGTCCCCCTTAAAATTTCTTGCAGAGCTGGTTTGGAGGTCACATAGTCTTTCAGTTCCTGCCTGTCTTGGAAGCTCTTTATCTCTCCTTCCATTTTGAATGAGAGCTTCGCTGGATAAAGTATTCTTGGTTGCATGTTCTTCTCATTTAGGACCCTGAATATATCCTGCCAGCCCTTTCTGGCCTGCCAGGTCTCTGTGGAGAGGTCTGCTGTTACCCTAATATTCCTCCCCATAAAAGTCAGGGATTTCTTGTCTCTTGCTGCTTTAAGGATCTTCTCTGTATCTTTGGAATTTGCAAGCTTCACTATTAAATGTCGAGGTGTTGGATGGTTTTTAGTGATTTTAGGGGGGGATATCTCTATTTCCTGGATCTGAATGCCTGTTTCCCTTCCCAGATTAGGAAAGTTTTCAGCTATGATTTCAAAAACGTATTCTGGCCCTCTGTCCCTTTGGCGCCCTCGGGAACCCCAATTAAACGTAGGTTTTTCTTCCTCAGGCTGTCGTTTATTTCCCTTAATCTGTCCTCATGGTCTTTTAATTGTCTGTCTTTTTTTTCCTCAGTTTCCCTCTTTGCCATCAACTTGTCTTCTATGTCACTCACTTGTTCTTCCACCTCGTTAACCCTCGTCGTTAGGACTTCTAGTTTGGATTGCATCTCATTCAATTGATTTTTAATTTCTGCCTGATTGGATCTAAATTCTGCAGTCATGAAGTCTCTTGAGTCCTTTATGCTTTTTTCTAGAGCCACCAGTAGCTGTATAATAGTGCTTCTGAATTGGCTTTCTGACATTGAATTGTAATCCAGATTTTGTAATTCTGTGGGAGAGAGGGCTGTTTCTGATTCTTTCTTTTGAGGTGAGGTTTTCCTTCTAGTCATTTTGCTCAGTGCAGAGTGGGCCAAAAACAAGTTGTATTGGGAAAAGGAGAAAAAGAGAGGAGAGAAAGAAGGAAAGAAAAGAGAAAAAGAAAAAAGAAAAAAGGAAAAAAGAAGAAAAAGAGAAAGAAAAAGAAAGAAAGGGGGAAAAAGGGTGGGGGAAGCAATCAGAAATTAAAAAAAAAAAAAAAAAAACACGGGGGAGTATCTTCTGATTCTGTATACTTTAAGTCCCTTGACTTCCCCGGGAACTTGTCCGTCTAGCTGGTCTTCTGGGGGAGTGGCCTGTTGTGCTGATTTTCAGGTGTTAGCAGTTGGGGGAGCTGCTCTGCCCCCTGCCTGATGCAGGGCTCAGTGGGGGTTGTTTACCCCGTGAGGCCCCAGGAGGAACAACCCCAGTGGCAGCGGCCAGCTCTGGAAATCTGGATTCAGCCCCCGCAGTAACCCCGGAGCTCTCCGTCTGCAGGGCCTGGAGGCTCCGGGGCGGGGCCGCTGATCTGCTCAGCTCGGGGCAGGAGCGTCCTCGCTGTCCTGGGCCCTCCCGGCCTCTGCCTGTCCCGGGGAAGGCCGGATCCTGGGCTGTGTCCCGGCGCCCAGTGCTCCGGGGCCTGCGCTGTTGGATTCGCGCTCCCGCCCCGCAGCCCCCTCCGCGGAGCCGCCGCCCGAGCCCCTCCGAGCTGCTCCGGGTCCCGCCGTGCGCGCTGCAGCCCTTAGGGAGCTCGGCGCACTCTCCTGGGCGAGCAGGTGTCTGTTACTGTCCCAGGGAGCCCGAGGGCATCCCCGCCCTCCTGGGGTCCTGCTCCAACTCCCTGCGAGCCCCTTTCCGCCCGGGAAGGTTGGTGCAGCTCCTGCTTCTCCGGGACGGGGCTCTCCTGTCCTGGGGACACTGCCCTGGCCTTAGCCCGGCTCCTCGTGGGGCCCCTCCCCCTCGGAGGCCTTTTGTTTCTTTATTTCTTTTTTCCCATCTCCCTACCTAGATGGAAGCGCGAAATCTTCTCACTGTAGCGTTTCAGCTGTTCTCTCTTTAAATCTCAGGCCGAATTCGTAGATTTTCAGGATGATTTGAAGGTTATCTAGGTAATTTGGTGGGGACAGGTGATTTGGGGACCCTACTCTTCCGCCATCTTGCCCCTCCCTCCGAAATTGTATAATCTAAAAGAAATAAATTCCTAGAAACACACAACCTCCCAAGAGTAAATCATGAAAAATAGAAAATCTAAGCAGACCAATGATAAACGAAGAGATATAATCAGTAATCAAAAACCCTTTCAACAAAAAGCCTAGGACCAGGTGTTTTCACTGATGAATTCTACTATTTACAGAGGAATTAATGCCAATCCTTCTCAAGCTCTTCCAAAAACTAAGAGGAGAAAAAAACTTCCAAACTCATTGCATAAGGCAGCATCTCTCTTATACCAAAGCCAAAGATGCTACAAGAAAAGAAAATTACAGGCCAATATCCTTGATGAATATAGATGCAAAAATCTTCAATAAAATTCTAGCAAAACAAATTCAACAGCACACTAAAAGAATCATATATCATGATCAAATGTGAATTATCCCTGGGATGCAAGAATGGTTCAACATACACAAATCAATAAATATTATATACCACATTAGCAGAAGGAAGGGTAAAAATCATATAGTCATCTCAATAAATAAAGAAAAAGCATTTGACAAAACTTGACAGTTTTTCATGATAAAAACGCTCAACAAATTAGTTATAGAAGGAATGTAACCCAATATAAAAGGCCATATAAAACAATACTACAGTTAATATCATACTCAATGGTGAAAAACTGAAAGCTTTCCTGCATACTAGGAATAAGAGAAAAATGTCCACTCACCCCTTTTATTCAATACTGGAATTCCTAGCCAGAGCAATTAGACAAGAAAAAGAAGTAAAATTATCTCTGTTTGCAGAAAATAGCCTCTTATATATAGAAAACCCTAAAGACTTTATCAAAAAACTGCTAGACGTAATAAATAAATTCAGCAAAGTTGCAGGATACAAAATCAACATTAAAAAACCAGTTACATTTTTATACACTTATAATAAATTATCCAAAAAGAAAATTAAGAAAACAATCCAATTTATAATAGCATCAAAAAGAATAAAATACTTAGGAATAAATTAACTAAGGAGATAAGAGACTTGTACCCTGAAAACTACAAAACAGTATTGAAAAATATTAAATCAGACACAAATAAATCAAATGACATCTCATCTTCACTATCTAGAAGAATTAATAATGTCTAAATAGTCATATTACCAAAGCAATCTGCAGATTTAATGCAATCCCTGTCAAAATCCCATTGGCATTTTAAAATAATAAATAGAAAAAAATCCTAAAATTCATATTGATACCAAAAAAAAAAAAACCCTTAATAGCTAAAGCAATTTTGAGAAAAGACAAATCACACTTCCTGATTTCAAAATACATTACAAAGCTAGAGTAAATAAAACATCATGGAAGACGTAAAGATATGGAGAAATTAGAACACTTCTGCACTGTTAGTGGGAATACAAACTGGTGCAGCCCCTAACAAAAACAGTATGACAGTTTCTCAAAAAATTAGAATTAGAAATACCATACGTTCCAGCAATTCCACCTCCTGATATAATCAAAAAAATTTGAAAGCATGATCTTAAAAAGATATTTTTCACCCATGATCAGAGCAGCAACTAAAATACAAGCAACAACTAAATATAAGCAACCCAAATGATCACTAATAATGAATGAATAAGCAAAATGTGGTGCATGCTTACAGTGGAATATTATTCAGCCTTTAAAAGGAAGGAAATCCCGATACATGCTACTACAAGGAGTATGTTAAGTAAAATAAGCCAGTCACAAAAAGATAAATACCATATGATTCCACTTATATAAGGTACCTAGAGTTGTCAAATTCATAGAGAGAAAAAATATAGAATGGTGATTTCCAGGGGCTGGGAAGAAGAGAATGGGGAGTTATTGTTTAATGGGTATGCTTAAGTTTTGCAAGATGAAAACAGTATGGAGATGTATATTGGTTGCACAACATTATGAATGGATTCAATGTCACTGAATCATACACTTAAAAATAGATAAGGAGGGACACCTGGGTGGCTCAGTGGTTGAGCCTCTGCCTTCAGCTCAGGGCATGATCCTGGGTCTGTGGATTGAGTCCCAAATCGGGCTCCCTGAGGGGAACCTGCTTCTCCCTCTGCCTGTGTCTCTGCCTCTCTCTGTGTGTCTCTCATGAATAAATAAATAAAATCTTTTTAAAAATAGATAAGGAAATAATTTTATGTTCTGTGTATTTTACCACAATAGAAAGAATAGAGAGCCCAGAAATAAATCCACATATATACATTGCCCTAAATTCAACAAAGGGGCCAAGGATATGTAATGGGAAAAAGATAGTCTCTTTAAGAAGTGGTATTGGGAAAACTGAATAGTCACATGTAAAAAGGGCCCCATGTGAAATTGGGCCTCTATCACACACTATACACAAAAATCAACCCAGAATGGATTAAACACCTAAACATAAGACCGAAAACAGTAAAACTCCTCAACGAAAACATAAAAGATAATATCAAGTGTGTTCAGGGTGGTATGGCAATATTGATGGGAGAAAGCTCCTTGACATTGGTCTTGGCAATGATTTCTTGGATGGGACACCAAAATAAAGGCAACAAAACCAAAATATGTGCAGGATTTTTTAAATGATTTCCAGGAAAGAATCAATAATAGTGATACCCAGCACTTTGAACTCTATTCTAAGCATCATTTAATTCTCAGAACTCTATGAGATAGGTACTATTGTCATCCTCTTTTATACATAAGGAAACTAAGGTAGACTGTGGCTAAGTAACTTTCCCAGCATCACACAACTAATAACTGGAGTTGCTGGAATGCTAATCCAGGTGTTCTGGCTCAGAGTCTGTGCTTAACTCCAACATAACACCATGCTATTGAGAACCTCATGATTCCAGTTTCCTTCTAGTGAGAGAAGGGAGGAAAAAACTAAGCACATTCTGAACTCCAATCAGTCAAGATTAAGCTGCCATCAGAGTCCCTTATAAAGAGCAAGGGACCCTGCAAAGTGACTTTGGGTAGTATCTGATTTCATTTCTCAGGTCCACCATTCACTTCAGGGCAAAGTGGAAGTACCAAAACCAGGGAAGCCATTTTGTGGGAAGAATTAGCACACCAGAATCTGATTCCCAGAAAAACTAGATAGCTAGTGATAAAACAAACCTCATTCAGTCTGAGAAAAATACCATTTCAACTTGGATAACAGAAATGTAGAGTGTAAATTTTAAAAACCAGCAAAAAATATTGAAAAACCTAAATGTGAGACAGAAATCCATCAAAATCCTAGAGAACACAGGCAACAACCTCTTTGACCTTGCCCACAGCAACTTCTTGCTAAACACATCTCCAAAGGGCAGGGAAACAAAGGCAAAAATGAACTATTGGGACTTCATCAAGATAAAAAAGCCTTTGCACAGAAAGGGAAACAATCAACAAAATTAAAAGGCAACTAATGGAATGGGAGATGGTATTTGCAAATGGTGTATTGGATAAAGGGCTAATATCCAAATATGTAAAGAACTTATCAAACTCAATACCCCTAAAAACAAAAAAATCCAGTCAAGAAATGGGCAAAAGACATGAAACAGACATTTCTCCAAAGAATATATACAAATGGCTAACAGGCACATGAAAAAAATGTTCAACATCATTCAGCATCAGGGAAATACAAATCAAAACTACAGTGAAATAACATCTCCCACCAGTCAGAATAGCTAAAATTCACAACTCAGAAAACAACAGATGTTAGCAGGGATGCAGAGAAAAGGAAACCCTTTTACACTGTTGGTGAGAATGCAGACTGATGCAGCCACTCTGGAAAACAGTATGGAAGTCCTTCAAAAAGTTAAAATAGAACTATGCTATGACTCAGCAATTGCACTACTAGGTATTCATCCAAAAGATGCAAACATAGTGCAATGTTTATGGCAGCAATGTCCACAATAGCCAAAATATGGAAGGGCCCAGATGTCCATCAATAGATGAATGGATAAAGAAGATGTGATATATGTATACCACATATATTACTCAGCCATCAAAAAGAATGAAATCTTGCCATTTGCAAGACATGGATGGAACTAGAGGATATTATGCTAAGCAAAAAAGTCAGTCAGAGAAAGACAAATACCATAAAATTTCACTCATATGTGGAATTTAAGAAACAAAACAGATGAATATAGGGGAAGGGAAGAGAAAATAAAATAAGATGAAAACAGAGAGAGAGACAAACCATAAGAGACTCTTAACTATAAGAAACAAACTAAAAGCTGCTGGGGGGAAGTGAGTGGAGGGATGGGGTACCTGGGTGATGGGCATTAAGGATGGCATGTGATATAATGAGCACTGGGTGTTATAGGCAACTGATGAATCACTAAATTCTACTCCTGAAACTAATAATACACTCGATGTTAACTAAATTGAATTTAAATTTAAAAAAACTTTAAAGATATTGAAACAAGTTTGAAATTAAACACTAAATTTATCATATGATTGTTAGAATAAGATAATGTGATGAATTTCATTATCCTGAGGTGAGCAGACATTTACACTGCATAATTTACAGTTCAATTCAATTATTTTGGAGTACCTAGAACATGTGTATTATATGAACATTCTAGTACCTAATAGAGTTTCAAGAAAGGATAATGATATATGGTTGAATATTTCTTACCATGAATAAAAATAACCACCCTCAAGGAAGAGATGAATGGATAGAATTCATTAAGTCTATCCCCCACTTCTGGAAAGGACTAAAATCTATCTAAATTTCTGTAGCAGGTATTAGTGTAGAGGAAATCCATGATTAAGAAAAGTCAAAAGATTTGCCCTGATGAGTAAACAGATGACAGTGTTTTCAGGAGTTAAGCATCATACATTCCAATCCTGCTTGGATATAAAAATGCTTTGTGATCTGTGTTGCCACTTAGCTTCACAGCCAACTCATCCCCGAAATGGTTCTGATAATATATGCTTAACTTGTTCCACAAAAGATTACAAGTTAATTAGTATTTATAAAATACCTAGAGATAAGTAGATTACATTAATAATACTTTGCAGCTTCATAATACTTCTTGTACAAGTCTCAGGACTTAAAAACTATTACCCTGACCCCATATTCTATTTTTCTTGTTTTATTCATGGGAAATTTGGGCAAAAGATTAAAATTGTGACCAAGTCACAACAAAATCAATAACAACTCTCTAGGGCAGCCTTGGTGGCTCAGCAGTTCAGCGCTGCCTTCAGCCCGGGGCGTGATCCTGGAGTCCTGAGATCAAGTCCCACATTGGGCTCCCTGCATGGAGCCTGCTTCTCCCTCTGCCTGTGTCTCTCCCTCTCTCCCTCTCTCCCTCCTTCCCTCCCTCTCTCTCTCTCTCTCTCTCTGTCTCCCATGAATAAATAAATAAAAATCTTAAAAAAAAACAATTCTTTAAATATAAACTGCATCTCTTATCACACATTATTCTGAAACTGTTGAGATGGTCTGAATTACAGTTTTATATATATTTGGTCAAAAAAATCCAGGCATTCTGGCCCACCAATTATTATCTATCTTTCAGGAGCAATAATGTTGGGTGTTTCCAAATTATTTGATACTCAGAGCATTGAAAAATCTCATTCAGAAAAAAAAAATAGTTTCAAAACAATCTAAACCCATAATCAGTAACTAATCAATTTGTACCATTATAAATCATAGAGACTTGACCCTGTCTGACATGTTCACTTTATTATAATAATTTAAATAATTAACATTTACAAAATGTTTGTGCCCTTCAGACTGTTTTACAGTCACTAATTATTTAAACTACCCAACATGCAGTGTTATTATTTTCTTTTGCCCAAGAGGGAAATGAAGCACAACCAAATGGAACGACTTCCCATGGGCATTAAGAAAAGAGAACGAAGAGGCTGCTTACCTATAACAAACAACTAATCTTTCATCTCGAGTACCATAATTATTGGTTTCCTAAGGAGGGATGAAAACACATCTCTCCTTCATATATCTTACTCCTTAATTATCAATAGGAAATTCCAAAATAATTCTGAATACTTAAAATACATAAATTTAAGCTAAAAGGCAGTACGCAGTATTTTTGAGGTAGAGAAATGAATTATTTGGAAACTTAGAAGTTTGTTGAATGGATACTCTCCTAGACTAAGCCAAGAAATCTCAATACAAATAGTTTTCTGACACTGCCACATATTCATTAATTTCAGTTAAATTCATAAGCAAAGTGTTGCAGGACTTCTCTTACTTCTGTTTCAGCTTTAAAAAATCAATTAAAAAATTCCCACTACCAACAGATCACTGTATATTGAGAGCATCTAATATTAATAAGAAAGGAAATGCCCAATAAAGCATGAACAATAGACATACTCCATCAACATTTGCAGGAAAAAACCAGTGGAGATTTCTCATGTGAATTATTCTTTATTATCTAGAGGAAAAAAAAACTAGACTCTCTTCCAGAGGTCAAAAAGATGTATGTTTACTCACATTTAATATTGACCTTTGAAACTATGATTTAGTATTACTCGGCCAGGCACCTTTTCATAGATCAACATACCCTTGGGGCACCTTTCCACCTACAGACTGGACACAATTAAAAATCATCCAATTATGAAAAACAACAATTAGGGAGCAAGTAATTTTTATTACAGATTGAAAGTCAAGACTGAAAGAACCTACTGAGACCTATAAAAGGCCAATGGAGATCACTTCTTCACTTCTATGGATGGTGTGCTTTTGCTTTGCTCCTTGCTGAGAAAGGGTCACTCCACTGTACTGTCACCATGTCTTTTCAACTTTCTAGTGGAGCTAGGAGAGTCTGCTCACGAGCTAGCCCGGGGTGGCTGTCTGGTGGCGGTCCAGGCTTTGGAGCTGGGAATGTGTGCCGTGGATCTGGAGCAGGAAGTAACATTTCTTGTGCTCTTGGGAGCATTTCTTCTGGAGGAGGTTTCTATCATGGTGGTGGGGGTGTCTGTGCTGGTTTTCTGGGAAATGAGCATGGCCTCCTTTCTGGGAATGAAAAGGTGACCATGCAGAACCTCAATGACCGCCTGGCGTGCTACCTGGACCATGTACGAGCTCTGGAGGAGGCCAATGCAGACCTAGAGCAGAAAATCAAGGCCTGGTATGAGAAATATGGGCCTGGTTCTTGCCGGGGACTAGATCATGACTATACTAGATATTTCTCTATCATTGAGGATCTTAAAAAGCAGGTAAGAAATATGGACTTCCATAATTTTACTATAGACATTGGGTGTACATAACCTAAAAGAGACAAAATATAAATTATAAAGTGCTTAAAATTTTGACATGATGGGGCAGCCCAGGTGGCTCAGCGGTTTAGCGCCACCTTCAGCCCAGGGCCTGATCCTGGAGACCTGGGATGGAGTCCCACATCAGGCTCCCTGCATGGAGCCTGCTTCTCCCTCTGCCTCTGTGTGTATGTGTGTGTGTGTGTGTGTGTGTGTGTGTGTGTCTCAGGAATGAATAAATAAAATATTTTTAAAAATTTTTTGACATCATGTAGAATTTGCTCACTCTCCATTCCCAGTGCTTAAAGCAGTGTCTTGGGGGAAAAAAAATTATATAATTAAAGACAAATAGTTTCAAAACATATAACCACCTTGTTGATCTTATATTTAGCTCATATTTTTAAATCAAGAGTATAAAAGTATCTGTAATTGTAAAAACTTATACTTTGCCTCTTAAGCTCTGGCTATTCGTTATCTGAAGAAAAAGCCAGATTCCTTTCACATAGAAAAAAATGACACTAAAGCAGATACTTGATGGGTTGTGAAGAAAGAATCACATTGAAATCTGGACTCGCCCTTAACTATCAGCACCTATTTTTGTACAATCTATCCTATTTAGATTATTTCTGTGACCACCAGTAACTCCAGCATTATACTACAAAATGACAATGCCAGACTGACCGCTGATGACTTCAGGCTGAAGTAGGTGAAAATAATGTAATTAATTATAATAAAGGTAAAATACTACAGTTGGAGTAAAAAAACAGACCTTTTGCTTTAAAAACCGAGATATGAGACTAAATCACTGAAGAAATTAAATGTGCCCTTACAAAAAGAGCTATCATAAATTTTAAACATTTTGATTTAACTACAAAGCACAGTGGATGATAAAAACTGAAGGCACAACTCCTCCAAAACAATCACCCTAAATCAGTAGGTATTCCAAAGTGTATCATCTCTTTGCCGATGTGGTAAGTTTCAGAAGCATGGACAGAACATCCTGTCTTTTGGTATATGAGATGTTGGAGAAAGTTAGGCTTTGCACCTGCCTGGGATTACAATTCTCAAACACTTTACTAACCTTTCAGGTATGAAAACGAACTTACTCTACACCAGAGCGTCGAGGCCGACATCAATGGTCTTCACAGGGTTCTGGATGAGTTGACCCTTTGTACAACTGACCTGGAGATACAGTTTGAAACACTCAGTGAGGAA
This sequence comes from Canis lupus familiaris, assembly GCF_011100685.1. Lineage (NCBI taxonomy): Eukaryota > Metazoa > Chordata > Mammalia > Carnivora > Canidae > Canis > Canis lupus. The sequence continues at coordinate 21,876,899 of NC_049230.1, forward strand.
TTGGCATACCTCAAAAAAAATCACGAGTCGGTGAGGGACCCCACAGGTGGCTTCAGATAGTATCTGATTTCATTCCTCTCAGGTCCACTGTTCACTTCAGAGCAGAGGGGGAATATCGGTCAAAATTTTACCTTGGGTGTTAATACTGATCCCTTTTCCAGGAAATGAAAGTCCTGCAGTGTGCAGCGGGCGGGGATGTGAATGTGGAGGTGAACGCAGCCCCAGGTGTGGACCTCACAGTCCTGCTGAACAACATGAGGGCCGAGTATGAGGACTTGGCCGAGCAGAACCGCAGGGACGTGGAGACCTGGTTCAACGAGAAGGTATGTCTATGGCAATGACATAGACAAAGGTATGTCTATGGTATGTCTATGTCTATGGTTGGTAGACCACTGAGCTGGTCACTAACCCTTCTGATGATTATGCTACAGAGTGCTTCACTGCAACAGCAGATTTCTGATGATGCAGGAGCGGCCACCACAGCTAGGAATGAGCTGACGGAGCTGAAACGCAATCTGCAAACCTTGGAAATAGAACTTCAGTCAGTCATGGCTACGGTTCGTAGGAGTCCCCACTGATTTGAATGTGTGTGTGCATGTGAAGAGATAAATGTACTTCTAACAAAGTATATATAACTAATCGCATATAATTTAATGTGTATAAAATGTGGTAGATCATAAGAACATTGTCCCTAAACATGACTTCTGACTTAACAATCCCAAAACTTAAAAATCAAACTTTTCTCAATGGGGAGAAAAATGTTTGTTTGTTTGTTTGTTTGTTTGTATAAAGAATTCTGGTTTACGCTAATTTTTCCATTGAAAAGATTTAGACTTTGTTCAAATGCTTTTTTCCATCTTGAGAATGTTTCAAATATGAACATGCCATTTATCTGTTACCCACACAAGCCTTGCTTTGTTCTTCCTTCAGAAACATTCCTATGAATGCTCCCTGGCCGAAACGGAAGGCAATTACTGCATCCAGCTCCAGCAAATTCAGGACCAGATTGGAGCTATGGAGGAAGAACTGCAACAAATTCGCACAGAGACAGAAGGCCAGAAGCTGGAGTATGAACAGCTCCTTGACATCAAAATATTTTTAGAGAAAGAAATAGAAACGTATTGCAAATTAATAGATGGAGAAGAAAGGTAAATACTAACTTGTGAAAAAAAATCATCTCACATCAACTAGATTTTATTGGAATCCACGTACACCAGTATCATATCCTAGAACTTCCTACTGTAAGGATCATATTCATCTGTGGTCTCAGGAATTTATTATTGCACCCAAGTTAAATGAAAACAGGCAGCCATATCAAATGTCCAAGTATGTGAGGTGTGTGTGTCTACAATAACACATAGGATGCTTAAATACCCAATGTTAAGTAATCCCTGTACTCCAGGGGGAGTGATTCTGTGATTTAATGTTGGAGCACATTTCCTTTAACAACACACTCTATATTATTGGTGCTTCACTAGTGACCACATGTGCACCCTGTATGAGGTGAGCTATTACATTTTCATTTGAAAGATGAACAATGACTATTTCATTGGCGAAGTCACCATAGCTTGGTAGCCAAGAGCAACAGCCCTGGAAATGTAACCGTGGGTGAATGTGAACACATGGCTTAACCTCTTTATTTTTTTTTTAATTTTTTTATTTATTTATGATAGTCACAGAGAGAGAGAGAGAGAGAGAGAGAGGCAGAGACACAGGCAGAGGGAGAAGCAGGCTCCATGCACCGGGAGCCCGACGTGGGATTCGATCCTGGGTCTCCAGGATCGCGCCCTGGGCCAAAGGCAGGCGCTAAACCGCAGCGCCACCCAGGGATCCCGGCTTAACCTCTTTAAATCCCAGTTTCCTTATTGGTATGATTGTGATGACACCAAAACAACACTTTGTGTTCATGACCATAATGCTTCACTGTGTAGGTAAAGTGGTCATGAGAGTGGCTTGCACCCAGAAGGTACTGGGTAATCATCAGTGTCTGTTACCACTAAATGCTTGCCCATGGTCCATAGCAGGAGTCCATACCATCTCCTGCATCTTCCAAGGCTAGTGTCAGCCCTCTACAATCTATTTGCATAGGAACTCAACAATGATGCTCCTTGGAACAAAGTGCTCATTACAGCATTCCTTATTCACTTCTTCCACTATACATTTCATGCCATGTTCTGGCTAAATTTTTACACTATACTTCATTTTCAGTGGTGTAAACTGATTGCATCATCACTCTATATTTTCTACAGCACTAGCCCACCGCCTTCTGCATTGTGGCATCCTGAACATCTTCACTGGCCAGAAGACTCACTGAAAAGTCAGAGTCAGAAACTGGAGTCCCCAGATAGTGAGACAAAAGAGATAGCTGGTCACAAGGGGATTTCTGACCATAAACACTCATTTACTCTCTCCCTTCACTATACTGGGGTCATGAAAAGCTTACTTATATGTCTTTTAAACATAAGAGGAATTGAATCCTGTGGAAACCAGAACTCCAAAACTTTTATTCCCGATTCAGTTATTTATGAGCTTCCTCATGAAAGAAAAAAATGCAACAATTACTCTTCTCTTCACAGAAAAAGCAAGTCCACATGCTACAAATCAAAAGGACGTGGGCCCATACATTCTGAAAATCAAGTCAAAGGTACAGAAGGTTTTTTTACTTGGTATAAATCTTTTCAACTCTAGCAATTTTATTAAATAAGTCGCTTATTTGTAAACTAAATCAAATTGTTCTAAGGTTAATTGCAGTGAATGAAGAAATCAGGGGTCATTATAGCAGCTGGGTTTTTTTAAAAGATTTATTTATTTATTCATGAGAGACACACAGAGAAAGGCAGAGACACAGACAGAGGCAGAAGCCAACTCCCCAAGAGGATCCCGATATGGGACTCGATCCCAAGACCCCAGGATCACACCTTGAGCCAAAGGCAGACGCTCAACCACTGAGCCACCCAGGTGCCCCATTATGACAGCTTCTTAATGGTTGCATTTTTATATTCCTGTAGAACAGGCATTGTGAAATTTCTGAAATGGAGACTCAATCCCCAAACATTTTTCTTACCTAGAACCTATTATTTTCCCAGTTTCAATTCTTTGGTGAAAGAGCTACTGTATTTTAAACCACAAAAGTAGGCCAAGTTGGCATTTAAAAGAAGACATTACTTGCCTCAGGCCAGTACTGACCTGATAATTAGGTTGCTTTAATCTACATTTTACTTAAACTTTCAAACACTCATTGTTCTAAAAGACAGTGGTAAATATAAGATAGTTCTGGGCCTTGCTGAGCAGTCTTCAAACACAGTCTTGCAAACACTATTTTTTAGAAGCATACCATTGTGACTAAGTACCTTTCAGCCTATTAAGAATGAGTACTAAATTTGCATTTATTTTATTTTAGACTCAAAAGAAGAAATTGTTGTCAAAACAGTGGTTGAGGAACTAGATCAACTTGGTAATGTCCTTTCATTGAGGGTCCATTCAGTTGAAGAAAAATCCTCTAAAATAAGCAACATTACAATGGAGCAACGAGTGTCTTCTAAAGCACCATAGTGAGAAAACAAGTTATTTTAAAAAAACAAAACAAACAAACAAAAAAAAAAAAAAAAAACCAGAGCCTGCCTTTGCAAAATCCCACTGGCCAAATAACCCAAGGAAATAATTCATTTCTGTTCTTAAAAATGCAAGGGCTAGAATTTGTTTTCCTTTCTCTTCTTTTTCTCATGTTCTTTCCATGTAATCCTTCTCAGGAGTAAGAAAAATCTTGTTCTCATTATTTTGTTTCTATTTCAGGGTACTTTTTGGGCACTCATTAAAAATTTTTCTGTTGCAAATTATTTCTGATGAATCTGGTGCTTTTGAATTTCTACAGTTGATCCCAACGTGACAGTACTAAGAGTAGGTTGGTAAAATAAAGTGCCTCACACAGTCACATTTACTTCAATTCATGATTAGATAAATTGGATAGAGCACCAGACCTAATCTCTGGTCCCAAATCGGCCCCTGATCAATCATATAAATAACTAGATCTCCTTGGGCTTTTGTGGATGGAAAAGAAGAGTATCCCCGTTGATCACTAGGATTTGTTCACCTTTATAATGGCCAGTCTGCATGGGTGTTCAGTTAACATGAGTTTGTTGAATTTGAATTTTGATAGCTATTTTTCCATTTTGCAGTACATTCATCTTTCTGCTCCAACCCCAGGGGAGAAAGCTTACTGGTTCAGAATAGTGGAAGAATTCTCAAAAACAACAACAAAAATACAATGTTCAAGGAACTGACTGACTCTCTAGAATCCAGGAGAGATTCAGGACTTAGAAGAACCAAGTATGATGGTGAACCAGTCTGAGAGATAAAGCTGAGAGCAGGGTGACTGACAGGTGAATTTACCATGACAGAAATGCATAAGCTTCAGATCCCTCATCAGTGCAGGAAAGGCCCTAGCATTATGTTTATAGAGTCATTTTTTTAAAACTGTTGCAAAACTAAGATAACTTTAGCACCATCAATTAAGTCTCCTATCTCTTTCCACTCCAATTTCTCCTCCATCACTCTTTCCCTCATGTCTGGGGTGATCTATCATGTCTAAGATGGGGTGACCATACAATGTATTATGCAAATGTAACATTTGAGAGAGAGTTAAGGATGCTACTAACCAGATGTTTTAGCAGATGTGAACTGACCTATTTTGGCATTTACACATAAAGTCACCCTAAGTCAAGAGGAAGTTAAAATGAGTGTGATGGAATATATTAATGACGTTCTCATCATTTCCATGGGAGGCTTCCAGGAATATTCCTACTGCCCACTGTGCCCATGCAGTATCATATTATAAAGGAACAAGGTTGCAAGTTGTGACATGAACAAATCCTATAACACCCAGGCCCAGAAATATGTAGATAACAGAAGAGATATAAGGTATGAAGTGTGTGGAACAGAAGCTCATCTATGGAAAAATCTTTTTAGTCATCAAATGTGTAAAATTGTGGAGAATTAATTTTCACTGATGCCTACTAAAGACAAAAATCTCCTTCTGTCAGGAATGTAATGGGTAATGTAACATATTTATTGTTTTTAGTATTGCTCTGTGCTCCTTATATACAAGAATTTTTATAAATTTTATTTTTGCACAATTCCTATAAAAGTCTTCACATATGACAACTCCATACTTATGAGAATTGCATTCCCCTGGGAGTGAGCACAAGGCATATGGCTCTTTATAACTCATTTTAATGCACTCTACAGAACACTACAGAGAAAGAGCTCCACAACTATGTGGACAAGCTGATTCATCTTGTGGAGGTCAGCCAACCTCCCTCTTCCCCACTTCAATGCTTGCACACTGAGCCCATTGTCAAAGTGGCCATTGTGACAAATATGGAGGCTATAGCTCAGACTCCATCTCTCTAAGGCTGGTCAAGTTATTGACCTGCCATCAGCAGACATAGAAACTGAATATATTAATGAATATTCATTCCATAGAAACTTTTTTTAGAAGGAAAACTAATCATATGCTGTCAGGATGATTCTGCTGAATCCCTTTATCTTGGAGGGAACAACAAATTTTCCTTAACAAAAGTAACACATTTCATTCAAATATAGGTTTGCCTATCAATTCCTGCTAGCACTACCATCTGAGGAACAAAAATTGAGTAAGCTTCAGGCCCTCAGAACAGGCCCTGGATCTACCCCTAGCAATTGGTTTAAAGTCAGAAAGCTTCCAGAAAGATAGCTTCCAGAATGGCTTCCAGAAGGATAAAACAGAGACAATTGGAGTAAAGCAATATCAGAAGAGATAAAGAGCTAAAATTTTTCCAGAACTGATGAAAGACACCAGTTCACAGATTAAAAAGTCCTATGCATTGAAATAAAATGAACTGTACAGGAATCAGATCACAGTAAAGCTGAAGACAAGATAAAAAGAAATTCACATATGGATAAATCATAGTGAAACCACAAAACAATGAAGATAATAGAATATCTTTAAAATCAGGCAAATGGGGAGAAATGTTTACCTTCAAGTGAGTGGCAGCAAGAATGAACGCCAACTTCTCAGCAGCAACAATGGGAATCCAAAGGACAGTAGAAGGATATCTTCAATGTGCTGATAGAAATCCTAAATGCCAATAAATGTATGAGTGTTCAACCTCACTAGCAATCAGAGAAATAGAAACTGAAACCACATGAGATACCATTATCTAACTCCCAGCTTGGCAAAACTTTTTAAATATTTGGCACAATTTATCCATTCTACTGTTGAATTGCTTCCAGTTTGGGACTAGTATGAATAATACTACCATAAACATTCTGTACATGGCACCTACTACATGTGCATGTGTTTCTCTAGAGCACAACCCACATAAATGCTATCTACAAGATTCACTTCAAACATACCAAATACAGGTAGATTGAAAGTAAAAGAATGGTAAAAGATATATCATGCAAACATTAATCCAAAAAAAATTATTTTTACTTTGTAAATACATGGGGTGATGGATATTCTTGACTTACTGTGGTGATCATTTTATAATATATACATATATGGAATCATTATGTTTTACACATGAAATTAATACAATGTTACATGTCAATTATACCTCCATTTTTTTAAAAAATTTAATTTACTTTTAATAAATCAGGAGTGGCTGTATTAGTATCAGACAAAGCAATCCTAAATATATAAAACAAAAACTCTCCCAAACACATGAAGCAAAATCTAATAGAGTGGAAAGAAGTAATAGACAAATTCATTAGAATGCATATTGCATTATTGCATTTATGTAATATTTGTGAAATAAAATAATTACAGAGATGGAGAACAGATTCATAGTTGCCAGAGGTTAGAGATTGGGAGGGAGGAGCAGGTGTGGTTGTAAAGGGGTTAGCATAAGAGTCTTATGAAAATGGCACGGTTAAGTATCTTGATTATGGTAGTGGCTGCATGAGGCCACACATGTGTAAAATTGCATAGAGCTACAACATATCCACTTGCACACACGCACACACACACACAAATAAATGTTTATATAACTGGCAAAATCTGAATAAACACTATGAATTGTACTAATGTCAATTTCCTGAATTTAATACTGTACTACAGTTATCTAAGATGTTAACATTGGGGAGCCTGGGGATCCCTAGGTAGCTCAGCAGTTTAGCGCCTGCCTTCAGGCCAGGGCATGATCCTGGAGTCCTGGGATCGAGTCCCACATCAGGCTCCCTGCATGGAGCCTGCTTCTCCCTCTGCCTGTGTCTCTGCCTCCCTCTCCCTCTCTCTCTCTCTCTCTCTCTCTCTCTGTCTCTGATGAATAAATAAATAAAAATCTTTTAAAAAAATATTGGGGAGCCTGGGTGAAAGGTGTACAGAACCTCCCTGAATATTTCTTCATAGACTTTTGGACTTTACTGTAAGTCTATAAATATTTCAAAACATTTTTTTAATTATAGAAGAAAAATCTTTATAACTCTGGTTTAGGCATAAATTCATTAGACATGACATCCAAAGCATGATTTCAAAGAAAAATATTCATTTGGACACCATCAAAATTAAAAAGGTGTGCTCTTTGAGAGACATTATTTAAGAAAATGAAAAGACAAGACATGGATTAGAGAAAATGCCTGAAAGTTATCTATTTGATAAAGTACTGCAACTAGAATATATAAAGAATATTCACAACTCAATAGTAAGAAAGCAGGGATGCCTGGTGGCTCAGCAGTTGAGCAACTGTCTTCAGCTCAGGGTGTGATCCTGGGGTCCCGGATTGAGTCCTACATCGGGCTCCCTGCATAGAGCCTGCTTCTCCCTCTGCCTAGGTCTCTGCATCTCTCCTTCTGTGTCTCTCACATGAATAAATAAATATAATCTTTAAAAATAGTAAGAAAACAAATCTGATACATAAACAGGCAAAAGAACTGAACAGCTGTCTCACCAAGGGAGAGATATGAATGGCAAATAAGCATATGAAAAGATGTTCACCATTATGAGTTATTAAGGAAATGAAAATTTAAACCACAGCAAGATACCACCACGCATCTATTAGAATACACAAAAAAAATATATTTTTAAAGCTGGCAATACTAAGTGCTGGTAAGGATAAGGAGCAGCTAGGACTCTCATTCATTGTTGATGAAAATACAAAATGGTACAACCACTTTGGAAAACATTTTGCCCCAGTTTCCTATAATATTAAACATACACCTGGGATCCCTGGGTGGCTCAGTGGTTGAGCATCTGCCTTTGGCCCAGGGTGTGATCCTGGAGATGGGATCGAGTCCCACATGGGGCTCCCTGCATGGAGCCTGCTTCTCCCTCTGCCTGTGTCTCTGCCTCTCTCTTTCTCTCTCTGTGTGTCTCTCATGAAAAAATAAATAAATAAATAAATAAATAAATAAATAAATAAATAAATAAATAAATATTAAACATACATCTGTATATATGACCCAGCAATCCCACTCCCTCATATTAAATAAAATCAAACTTACATTCACATTTTAAAAAGCCTCTATGTGAATATTTATAGCGGCTTTATTCATATTCATCATAAACTGGAAACAACTCATGTCCTTCACCTAGTAAATGGATAAGCAAACTGTGGTATATCAAAAATAAAAAGGGAAAACTGTCCAATAAAAATTAACAAACTTTTAATACACTCAGCAGCATGAATGCATTCAACTGTATTAGTGCTAAGTAAAGAAGTCAGACACAAAGGATAAATGGGCAAGAAAAGCAATCAATGTTGCCTAGAGCTGGGGCTATGGGCAGAGGTTGACTACAAAGGGATACAGAAGAATTTAGGGAGGGGGTAAGGGAACTGTTCTATATCTTGACTGTGGTAGTGGCTACATGACCATGCATTTGTCAAAACTTATAGAACTGTATGCTAAAAAGGATGAATTAATAAATTTGACCAAAAAGAACTGGCAAAAACATTTTAAGGAATCTATCCTAAAGAAAAATGTAAGTTCAGCCTTATCAATAATAGCAATAAGCTGAAAACAATCTGAAGGTCCTTTAATAAGCTAGTGGTTAAACAAATTACTTAATATTAGATTTTGCTCTGAGTAATAGTAACAGAAGTAACAGGACTTTACACTGTTAGAAGTTTATTTCTTTCACACATAAAACTCCAGAGATAGAGCATTCAGGGCTAGGATGACATCTTTGCACCAGAACATCATCAGAAACCCAAGATGTTTGCAGTTTCCCACTCTACCAGAGCCAGGATGTGGCCCTGGTGCATGGTCCAAGATGAAGCTTCAACCATCCAATTCAGCCATCACACCCATGCTGGCAGGATAAAGGAAGGTGAGAAGATGGGACAAAGACTTGTGTCAACTTCTTAAAGTCTCTAGAACATGCCACATATTCTCCCACTTCCATCACATTGGTTAGCTTAAGGACATAGCCACAGCTAGCTGCAAAGAATGCTGGAGAAAGTAGTCTTTATTGTGGGCAGCCATTGCCCAGTTAAAAACTGGGGGTCAACCAACAGCTTCTGCAACATTAGGCACCTATTTGTGCTCTGTGGCGTATTATGTAAGGTAAACAAAGTTACAGAACAGTGCATATAACACAGATGATTCACGTATGGCATTTGTGTATTTACCTGCTATATATGTGTGCAAATGCATAGAAAACCATTTGGAAGGGTGAAAACATCTGGAAGAGTCAAGTAGTCACCTGGAAGAAGAGGGAGGACAAAAGTGAGGAAGGACTTTAATGTTTTACTTTATACTCTTAGATGTATGTTTTCATGCAGAACAGAATTGTGGTTACCAGGGACTGGAAGGTAGGAATATGGGATAGGATGGCAAGAGGGTACAAACTTTTAGTTATAAGATGAATAAGTTCTGAGGATCTAACATGTAGCGTGGTGACTAAAGTTAATTATACTGTATTGCATTCTTGAAATTTGCTGAGAGTAGATCTTACCAGTTCTCTCTCTCTCTCTCTCTTTCTCTCTCTCTCTCACACACACAAAGGTAGCTGTGTGAAGTGGTGAATGTGATAATAACTTGATTATGAGAATCATTTTACAGTGTATACACATATCAAATCATCACATTGTACAGTTTAAATACATTACAATTTTCTTTGTTCAGTATGCTTCAATAAATCTGGAAAAAAACAAAAACTGGGGTGAAAAGAATAAAATGTAGCAAAAGTGACCAGAATCACTATGCAAATATCAATTGTATTTCTTATGTAGTAAAGTTTATCTAGAAAATGTGATTTCTAAAAGATATCTTTAACAACAATATCAGATAAACAACTGGAAATTATGCTAGAAAATGATATGAAAGCACATATGGAAACATAACTTTCTACTGAAGAACATTAAGGAAGATCTCAATAAATGGAAATAATACTCAATCTTTTGGCTAGACATACGCAACATCATAGGGATGTCAATTTTCCTCAAATATCTTTCTAGATTTAAGGCAAATCTTAGGATCTTATTGTATATAAAAAGCTGATTTTATTTTTCTCCATGACATTTGTTGAGAAGAGAGAGAAAAGGGGGCAGAAGATTTATTTGAAGCAATAATAGTTGAAAACTTCCTGAATCTTTCTGAAAGAGAAATCCAGATCCAGGAAATACAGAAAACCCCCAAGAAAACCAATCCAAAAAGGTCTGCACCAAGACACAAAGTAAATAAGATAGCCAAAGCAATGATAAAGAGAGAATTTTAAAATCAGCAAGAGAAAGGAAAGCATTCCATACAAAAGAAACCCCATAAGGCTATCAGTGGATTTTTCAGCAGAAACTTTGCAGGCCAGAAAAGAGTGGCATGATATATTCAAAGTGCTAAAAGGAAAAAATCTGCAGCTAAGAATACTCTATCCAGCAAGATTTTCATTCAGAGTAGAAGGAGAGATTGAGTTTCCTAGAAAAACAAAAGTTAAAGGAATTCATGACGAGGAGCAAAATCAGCCAAATCCCCATCACACACAATGTCATTGGCCTGTTGGTCCCAAATCCACAGTTCAGCCCTCTTTTGCCAGAATTATCATGCACTGCCAGACACCTACTCACTGCCAAGTCAACACATCTTCACCTCAGATCAACAAGGATTCAAACTGACACTCTTCCCCTCAAATCCCAGCCCCTGTGCTCAAGTTTGTGCACAAAAGTGGGCATAATTATAATAGCAGAATGAAGCAACCCAAATAGTGACACAAATTCTGTGGAATATATAATGGATAAAAGGAGTGTGCTAGGCTGAGAACATCTCCAACAAGCACATCAAAGAACAAAACATACAGTGTGATTCTGGTTACTAAAAGAAACAAACCCAGGAAAAAGTAAAACAAGACAAAATCAGAGAGGAAGACAAACCATAAGAGACTCTTAATCATAGGAAACAAACTGAGGGTTCCTGGTGGGGAGGGGGGGTTGGGGAATGGGATAACTGAGTGATGGGCATTAGGGAGGGCACCTGATGTAATGAGTACTGGGTGTTATATAAGGCTGATGAATCCTGAAACTCTACCTCTGAAACTAATAACACACTGTATGTTAATTAACTGAATTAAATTTTTAAAAAAACAATGCCCTCAAAAAAAAAAAAGCTGATTTTAAAATTTATATAAAAGAGGAATGGAGAAAGAATATTTGACTTAACATTGACTTGATGGTGTGGAGTTGGTGTTCTTGCCTTACCAAATATCATGTTATATTTTGGAGCAATTGTGACTAAAATGTCATGGTTCTGACACAAATAGAAAAATAGTACCAACTGAACCCTCACCTATATGAAGATTTTATTGAGGAGGCATTGGACACTTTCTTTATGACAACATGGCATTGCAGGGAAAGGATGGTACCATTTGGTAAATATGCTGAAGTAATCATTATCCATATTTTTTTAAAAAAAGAAACTTGATTCTATATCAAACAATAAAAACAAGAAAAAAAAGAATAAAAACAAGAATACTTAAAAATGATTCCAAACTACCAAAGCCTTACATGGGAAATGCAAAATGAGTAAATGTTTAGAAAACAATATAGGAAAATATTTGTATGACCTTGGAGAATTAGTCATTTCTTAGATAAAAGAATCATGAATTTAACTTAAATTTTTAAAAATGTAAAAAATAAAATAAAATGTGCTAAAATAGAATTATTTCAGACCCCCCCCCCAAAAAAAAAGAATCACAATCCAAAAATAAAAAAGAGTGATAAATTCAACCTATTTAACAATGAAATTATAACGGGTTAATATCCAGAATATATAACAAACTCCTACAACTCAACAACAACAAAAAACAAACAACATGAATTTAAAAATGGGCATAGGATCTGAATGGACATTTCCCTAGGTAAGATACTCCAGTGGCCAACAAGTACATGAAAAGATGCTCAACGTCATGAATCATTAAGGAAATGCAAATCGAAACTATCATTAGATACCACCTGATATACATTAGGATGGCCACTATCAAGAAAAGAAATAAAGAGAAAAGAACAAAGGTTGGTGATGATGTGGAGAAATTGGAACCCTTGTGTACTAGTGATAGCAATGTAAAATAGTGAGTTAATATGGAAAGCAGTATGGCAATTCCTCAAAAAATTAAAAATAGAATCACCATATGATCTAGTAATTCCACCATGGGGTATATTCCCATGAGAAATGAAAGCAGGGATTCAGACAGATATTTGTTTTTTTAAAAAATAAATTTATTTTATATTGGTGTTCAATTTGCCAACATACAGAATAACACCCAGTGCTCATCCCGTCAAGTGCCCCCCTCAGTGCCCGTCACCCATTCACCCCCACCCCCCACCCTCCTCCCCTTCCACCACCCCTAGTTCGTTTCCCAGAGTTAGGAGTTTTTATGTTCTGTCTCCCTTTCTGATATTTCCTACCCATTTCTTCTCCCTTCCCTGCTATTCCCTTTCACTATTTTTTATATTCCCCAAATGAATGAGACCATATAATGTTTGTCCTTCTCCTGATTGACTTATTTCACTCAGCAGAATACCCTCCAGGTCCATCCACGTTGAAGCAAATGGTGGGTATTTGTCATTTCTAATGGCTGAGTAATATTCCATTGTATACATAAACCGCATCTTCTTTATTCATTCACCTTTCAATGGACACCGAGGCTCCTTCCACAGTTTGAAGACAGATATTTGTACATCCATGTTTGTAGTAGCATTATTCACAACACCCAATAGGTGAACTCAACCCTAATGTCTATCAACTAATGAGTGGATAAACCAAATATGGTATATACAGGTAATGGAAAATTATTTAGTCTGATAAAGAAAAGAAATTCCGACACATGCTACAATATGGTTGAAACTTGAAGACATTTTGCTAAAGGAAATAAGCCATGGGCAGCCCAGTGGCTTAGTGGTTTAGCACTGCTAAACCAGGGCACAACCCTGGAGACCTGGGATCGAGTCCCACATCGGGCTCCCTGCGAGGAGCGTGCTTCTCCCTCTGCCTGTGTCTCTGCCTCTCTTTCTCTCTGTGTCTCTGAATAAATAAATAAAATCTTAAAAAAAAAAAAGGAAATAAGCCAGTCATCAAAAGATAAATAATGTATGATTCCACTTATCCCAAGTGCCCAGAACAGTGACTGGCGCATAACAGGTTTTAAATAAGTATTTGTTAAATGAAGGAACGAATGACTCTGTAACAGCCTCACACCCATAATAAGCATTCAGAGAAATTCTGTCCACAAGTCAAATTCCAGATGTCTCAAAAATTTCCAAAATATTCAGGGTTTTCAATAAATATATGGGAATCCACACCCAGTAAATAGTCTACTGATAACTTTGACCTAAACTAAACCACAATAAAATAAAAAGAGGAAATATTTCCTGCCAGGTTTGCCTCAGGTTTTGCAGGGTCAGGAAATATGTTAATGTCCTTCCGAAGTCCCACAACACATAACAGCAATTAGGGGTGTGTTCCTAATTGCAAAATGGATAAGAGAAGACAACTATCCCCAAACCTAAGTAAGTGTCAACAGAAGATGATGCATGTCAGCCAAAATGGAAGTTAACTTCCCATTAGAAACAGTGCCAAGAAGGAGGGGGAAACCAGTGATTGGAAGGACCATTTAGGGGAATAACAGTTACAAGTCTGTTCTCTACTTATGTGGAAAGAACTGTGGAAAAAAAAAAAAAGTAGAAAAAGTCTCAGAAACGTCAATATCTATTAGCATAATAGCCCCAAACCATGAAGCCAGATTTTTACTGTGTGCTGGACTGATGAGTCTTATCTTCTAAGGACATAAGTGAAAAATGACTCACTCGCAATTTAAAAATGTATCAAGGAAACACATTGCTCCACCCAGACCCATTTCTCAGATAACCACCAACCTGAGGGCAACTGCCCTCCTACAGAAAGGAGCCCAGCTAAGTTAGTTACTAATTAGGAAAAATCATCCAATTACACTGACTTGCTGAGGCTGGCAAGCCATGTTTTACTTTATGTAGGCAGAATTTCATCTAGAACACACTTGAGAATTATCTATAAAAAGGCAAACAAAGCAGTGGAGACGAGGAGGCACTCCATTCTGGCTCTCTCCAAGACAGCTGTGCAACGCGTTTGCCCTGATACCATGTCTCTTCGACTTTCCGGTGGATCCAGGAGGTCCTGCCCCCGTCCTACTGCAGGATCCCTCAGGCTTTCTGGCGGGACAGCCGGCTTTGGAGCTGGCAATACTTGCAGCATGCCTGGAATTGGAAGTAGTTTCTCTTGTACCTTCGGGAGCAGCTCATCAGGAGGAAATGTAGGGGGAAGCAATCTCTGTGCTGGCTTTACACTGAATGAGGGGGGTCTCCTTTCGGGCAACGAGAAGGTGACCATGCAGAACCTCAATGACCGGCTGGCCTCCTACCTGGAGAATGTGCGTGCTCTGGAGGAGGCCAATGCTGACCTGGAGCAGAAGATCAAGGGCTGGTATGAGAAATTTGGGCCTGGTTCTTGCCGTGGTCTTGACCACGACTATAGTAGATATTTCCCGATAATTGATGATCTTAAAAATCAGGTAAGAAATTACACCTCATGATTATTTTTACATACTTTTATTTCTAAACATTCTTTTCCTTTCTTCACTGAATACTAAAAACATTTCTCATCATTATATGTGATATCTTTTTTTAAAAGATTTTTATTTATTTGAGAGAGTGAGTGATAGAGCTTGAGCAGAGTGAGGGGAAGAGGGAGAAGGAAAAGCAGACTCTGCTGAGCAGGGAGTCTGACCCGGGGCTTGATTCCAGGTCCCAGGGATCTCGACCTGAGGAGAAGGCAGATATTTAACCAACTGAACCATCCAGGCACTCCTACCTTGTGTAATTTCTTAAAGGGAATTTCAATTTAGCATTGGAAATAAGCATTCAGTAGATTCAGCTGGTGAACCTCATGATAAAAATGTCACTATCTTAGTAACTATATTATTTTTTATTATTCCCATTCCCTAATCTTAAAAAGAACTTTTGTTTTATGGTTGTGATAAATTGCCCTTTAAAAGTCAAATTCCCCATTTCCAGATCATTGCTTCCACCACCAGCAATGCTAATGCTGTTCTGCAGATTGATAACGCCAGGCTGACAGCGGATGATTTCAGACTCAAGTAAGTAGGCTCAAAGAGTGAAAAAGATACCTGGGAATTAACACAAAGCATTAAATTTAATTAATTTTTTGAGACTTCCATTAAATATTACCAACTTTTATTTCAACACTGGTAAAACACTTGGATTTAAAACAAGCAGAATGTGAAATAAAATAAACTGAATATTACTACTTTTTTATATTTTGGCTATGAAATATAAATTATGAACTGCTATAAAAGCAATGTCCAATCCTCTAGTTCATTTTCTACCAAAGAAATCCCTCAAATTAAAGAAAATAACCATTATTATGCAATATACTTTGAAAATGTCTCTTGTGGCCAAATCTGCCACTTCAAAACTCCAGGATTCTAGCACTTGATCATCAATTGGTGACTATTTCTCCCACTATATGACATGCTAGAAAATCATTAATATTCCTTAAGGTATGAAAATGAGCTGGCTCTTCACCAGAGTGTGGAGAGTGATGTCAATGGGCTACGCAGAGTTCTGGATGAAATCACCTTGTGCAGAACAGACCTGGAGATTCAGTATGAAACCCTCAGTGAGGAGATGACTTACCTGAAAAAGAACCATAAGGAGGTAAGAACTGCCTATGTGCATTTTGCTATCCCTCTGCAGACACCATCCATCTGGGAGAAGATAATGCGCTTGACTTTTAAATAAGAAATGGGTAGTGATCAAACCATTGTCAGAGAGGCATGAGGCATGAGTTG
This sequence comes from Canis lupus familiaris, assembly GCF_011100685.1. Lineage (NCBI taxonomy): Eukaryota > Metazoa > Chordata > Mammalia > Carnivora > Canidae > Canis > Canis lupus. The sequence continues at coordinate 21,893,208 of NC_049230.1, forward strand.
TCTTGAAAAATGGCAGTGTTTGTACAGATTCACCCTAGTTCTCTCACCAAGTTTCCCATGGGAAAAGAAAAAAAAAAGAATCCTGTTTTCCAGATTAATCAGCATTACAAGAGTAGTGTTTGGCTAGGTAATCATAGCTAAATTAAAATTGGACAGGTAAGAGATTACATCTAATTACATAAAATAAATATACTGAAAGGATATCCTAAGAAAACTAGATCTAAACTTCTATATATTAGTGGCAGACTTTAAACACTTAAACATTTACTTTGTATACACATTAAATATATACATTTAATATTAAGGTATATTCTTAATAAGTGTGTCTATAAAAATAGTGAGACTGAAAATAAATTGTATCAAAGTCCTTTCTTCCAAATAAAGAGTATACTTCAAAGCAGTCACTGTTGGAAACTAGATAAAAAATCATATAGCCACTTCTTTGGGATCGCTTTTAGAACCACTGTCTTCCAGGGGGGATGGGGATCTCTATTCTTTGAAAATAATTTACTATTTTTAAACAGCCAAAAGGCTTCTATAATCAAGCCAAATACTTAGAGCAGGAGGTTAGGCTAAAAATGCTACTTGATTAGCCATGAGCCTGTCTTGTAAAAATAACTGAGTTAAGAACAATATATGGGTTCAAGCATGGGTATAGCCCATTGTTGTCACTCAACAAATTTTTGACAAATTGAATGCCATCGATTTTTTTTAATGCCTCAGTTACAGACAAACCCAAATGCTTCTCTTTTGTCTTTTTCTGCTTGAACTAGGGGAATGTTCACTAAATCCTTGGAAGTAAAAACCACATCTGGTACTAGAGAAGATTTGGGACCACCAGGGAGGAAAGAATGCTAGAATCACCTAAGGGACTTGGGGCAAGAGGGAAAGGAAATCTCATTATTAATCATCATAAGGACCAATCCAAATCCAGGACATGGGTGGGGAGGAGAATTTCTGCAGTAGAGACATAAGTTGAACCAAATGATTTCAGTATACTCAGTCTTAGTGGCGATGTCTGCCAACCTCAACCTTGTACCTCCCAAGAGCACACACTGCAGATGTAATAACAGGTGGACTTTGACTGCAAAACTGATATTCCAACTCCTACTATGATGACAATGATCATAATAATTAACATTTATTTAGCATGTATACACCAGGTATACTGTTGGTCATTTTACTAATCGTTCTTTCACACTTTTCAACAACTAGACAAGGATTTTTATCCTCTACTTTCAGATAAGAATATGAGATTTAAAGATGTTAAGCAACTTTCTCAAGTTCACCCAGCCACTTCAAGGTAGAACCATTATAACACTGTAATATCCCTGTGTAAGCTTAATAAGTTCTTAAGCAGTTAGGATTCTTTAGAGGAGGATGTGTGCTTCCTTTATTAATTATAAATGAATATATTTATAAGTCTAAACAAATAAATAAACATAAATATTTATAATTATTCCAATTGTTCAGAATTACTCAGACTCAGCCCCTCCACCCTGTCCATGCTGTGTTCAACATCTTGCTGAGTCAAGAACACATCAAAGCTGCTCACTAAGTGGAATGAAGATCAGTCCACCAAGGTGGAGACGTTTCACCTGTAAATGAGTAGAGCAAGAGATGATGGCTAATTCATTTTAAATACCTTTTTAAAGACTTTTTATTTATTCATTTGAGAGAGAGACAGCACAAGCATGGGGAAAAGCAAAAGGAGAGGGAAAAACAGACTCCCTGCTCAATTGTTAGCCAGATGTGGGGCTTGATGCCAGGACCTGGAGATCCTGAGCCAAAGGCAGACTTCAACCACCTGAGCCACCTAGGCAGCCCTCTAATTTTAAATATCTTAAGAATTTTCATTTGAAAAAGGAATTAAGACTTTCTGTGCAACAGAACTAAAACCCACGAATTGGAGTTATAAAAAGCAGGACTTGGGGCACGAGGGTGGCTCAGTGGTTGAGCATCTGCCTTTGGCTCAGGTTGTGATCCCCAGGTCCTGGGATCGAGTCCCACATCAGGCTCCCTACAAGGAGCCTGCTTCTCCCTCTGCCTATGTCTCCGCCTCTCTCTGTGTGTCTCTTATGAATAAATAAATGAAATCTTAAAAATAAAATAAAAAGCAAGACTTTGGTTCACCATTTGGAAGAGCTCCGGAGCAATTTAAAAACTCTCTCCTTATGAAGCAGGCTCCTTCGTGAGATGGGAAACATAAAAAGTAGAGGAGGGTCACTGCCCAGCCCAGGAGGTGAAGCCAGATGAACTACAAAAACCCTTTCAAAGCTAACCCTCTAGGCTTTCTACAATATTCCCCGCATTTCTGAGCTGCACAGTTTTCTGCCTCTAGGAAATGCAGGTTCTGCAGTGCGCGGCGGGAGGGAACGTGAACGTGGAGATGAACGCGGCGCCCGGGGTGGACCTCACCGTCCTGCTGAACAACATGCGGGCCGAGTACGAAGCCCTGGCTGAGCAGAACCGCAGGGACGCCGAGGCCTGGTTCAACGAGAAGGTGAGTCTTGCCCCAAAAAAGATCCCTTTGGATTTGTGAGGGTCACAAAACTAAGATTTGTTCCCTCCCTTCTACTGTTTCAGAGCGCTTCGCTGCAACAGCAGATCTCTGAGGACGTCGGGGCCACGACCTCAGCTAGGAATGAATTGACGGAAATGAAGCGCAACCTCCAAACACTGGAAATTGAACTTCAATCTCTCTTAGCCACGGTATGAAAAGGACAAATTCTCACCATCTCCTGGGGTATCATTTTAAATATGTGCCATTTGGTTTTAAAGCCCTTAACCATGGTAAAAAATATATATATCTATATATCTCCATGTCTGTTTATGTAATTAACCTAGAACACAAGAATAGGATTTTACATAGAACAGCTAAAACAGCAACACTAACATCTCTAGCTCATTCTACCAAAAAGAGAGATGTGCTCCTTTTCGAGAATGTCAGAGTCTTATTAACTATGTAAAATCAAACACAATTGTAGACAAAATTAACAAGAGAAGAAAGTCATCTATCAGAGCAAATTTCTGCATACCCATCTCAGGGGGTATGCATCTCAGGGGGTATGCATCTCAGGTTTTTTTCTTGTTTCCTGACAGAAACACTCCCTGGAGTGCTCCCTGACTGAGACCGAAGGCAACTACTGCACACAGCTTGCCCAAATCCAGGCTCAGATCGGGGCCCTGGAGGAGCAGCTGCACCAGGTCAGAACCGAGACGGAGGGCCAGAAGCTGGAGTATGAGCAGCTGCTCGACATCAAGGTCCACCTGGAAAAGGAAATTGAGACCTACTGCCTCCTCATCGGTGGAGATGATGGGTAGGTAAAATAATTTACAGGGAAGATGTCCTGTAGTGAATCCACTTGATGCTTAGATCCCTGGAAAGTGACCATAAACTGACATGACTGCATTTATAATCATGAATGCTCAATGTTAAACCTAACACATGACCACCAAGATACAAATTATCAACATCTTACAAAACCAAAATGGGACAAGCCCTGTATGAAAGGTATGACAATTAAAAATATCACCTCTTGATACTAAAGCAGAATAGTTCCAGCTGTATAACCCACTGCAACTGTCCTCACCAAACAGCTAAAGAAAATGCAAGAGCAAAGTTAGAATAGAAAGGGTTCTGTCTAGGGGCTCCTGGATGATTCAATTTGTTGGGTGTCCAACCCTTGATTTCAGCTCAAGTCATGATCTCAGGGCCATGGGATCAAGCCCCACATGGGGCTTTGTGCTGAGCGTGGAGCCTGCTTGAGATTCTCTCCCTCCCTCTCACTCTGCTCCCCCCACCCCCTCACTCACTCACTCTTTCTAAAATAAAGACAATCTTAAAAAAAAAAGAAAGGAAGAAGAGGTTCTCTCTAAATCACTCTCTTTTGTGAGTTTCCAACAATATGTGTGTTCACAGGGCTTGCAAGTCTGGAGGTTACAAGTCTAAAGATTATGGATCTGGAAACGTGGGAAATCAAGTCAAAGGTAATTAAAATGAAATTCTGTTTTTATGCTGTGCTGTTTCATTTGTAATGTCCAGCTTGGTTGTTTTTATATTCCCAGGGCTTAGTAAGAGTAGATATGATAAAGGTTTATAGTACATATATCAGCATGTGCTGGGTGTCTAACTTTAGTGATATGTGTTAATTTAAACAAAGTAATATGTCACCATGCTTTTAACCAACCAAGAAAGCAAAATTCACCAAAAGTTCATCTATTTGTGCTTACTGCATAGTCCATCCTATTAAAAATCCTATTATTCTTTTAACTGATATAATTTCTTATTCAACCTTTTTTTTTTCTATTTTTTCATTGTGGTAAAATACACAGAACATAAACTTTACTGTCTTAGCCATTTTAAGGGGACAGTTCAGTGGCATTAAGTACATTTATATTGTGGTACAACCAGCAACACTATCCATCTCTATAACTCTTTTCATCTTGCCCTATAACTAGTAAACAATAGCTCCCCATTTCTTCCTCCTCCCAATCCCTGGCAACCACCATTCTTCTTTCTCTCTCTAAGTATTTGACTACTCTAGGTCCCTCATATAACTGAAATCATACAATATTTGTCTTTTTGTGCTTATTTCACTTAGCATAATGTCTTCAAGATTCATCCATGTCATAGTATGTGTCAGAATATTTTTCTTTTGAAGGCTGAATAATATTCCATTGTGCATATATACCATATTTTGTTTATCTATTCATCCTTTGGTAGACACTTGGGCTGCTTCCACATTTTAGCTATCCTGATCTTATTTATCCTTTTTCAACTCTCTAAAATCTCCTTTTAAATTTTAATTTTTAGATCTGGCCAAAGCCATAGTGGTTAAGAAAGTTCTGGAGGAGGTAGACCAACGAAGCAAAATACTTACTACTAGGCTCCACTCCCTGGAAGAGAAATCTCAAAACAATTAATTTAAGACACAAGAGGGAGCATTTGCCAGATACTCTCAAAGAAGAGAGAGCATTATGTCTGGAAAAATGAGCAAGCCTAAGAAAAATGCCTATCTTATTTTCTTTCTGTTACTGAAATATAAGCACCGTCTGGGCAATCAATAGTGGTATTTCCCCATTCGTCTGAAAGAATGTCACATACAAATATGATGACTCACTTGACTGCCCTACAGAAAATGTTGTCAATTCTTTGTATTCAATAAACCTTCTTCCTTTAGCAAGTTACCACCTATGGTTTGCCTTGTCTTTAAAACGCTTGTGTCTGTGGTACAGAGGTATGAACACCTAACAGCTTTGAATTTATATGAAATGTTTTACAAAAAGTTGACAGGCTTCCCCTCTAGATTTTCATGAGGCTTTCCCAATAATTCAAAATAAGATAAACTCAGAAGGAATAAAATACTTCCACTTAAATCCCCAATCTGCCTTAATCCCCAAGCCTCTTCTCTTTCATAATAGCTTTGATGTATACATTTCAGGTTCATCTGTAAAATAATAATACTACTTATCTCAAGTGGTTATTGTAAAGGTTAAACAAATAAATTATTGGATCATGCACTTATGGAGCAAGCATTCAATAAATGCTTACTCAGTTTTTAATATTCGATATTTATAATGATGAATTTTCAAATCTCATTTCCTTTTTTAATATGTATTTAAACAATATTCCAAGTACAAGAGGTTAAGCAAAAGTTCTGGTTTAGAATTCAAGTTCTATTCATTTGTATTACAAAGTATGCTTGATGCTTATAACTCTCTTGACCAATGGATTCATCTCCACTAAAGGGAAATAAATCAGATGAACTGAAAACATAATTTTCTCAGATCAAATATTGCCCCTAGATACTTTGTTGACTCTCAGTCTTCTACGGGTGGACTCTCTATATTGTGATCCATCCGTGAAAATTTGGTCTCAGGCTTCATCTGAAAATTAAGCAGAAAAGATACTAGGATCCTTGAAAGACAGTAGAATTATCCTTGAATTACTTTTATTATCTTCTTCTAATGAATCTTAACCAGAGGCCACTATAGTCAAAACACCTAACAATATCCTCCACCAGATTATGTGAAATAAAACATTATAGTCATAGAGAAAATTCCACTTAGAAAAAATATCTTGTAATTACCCAAATGCTGAAGGAATTTATACCGCCTTTCCCACCTATCATCAAATCCTACCCCATTAAAGGGATACTGCCGAATGTAAATTCTTAAAACTTACACATTTTTATACATTTGCCAACATTTATAGCCCTGTACATATAAAAAGGATGAATTTTAAAACTTCTGTAAATTACACCCAGTAGTGTCTGGAAGCTATTTCTCTATCTCACAAGAACCAATTCTGTACATCTTTTCCCAACCCCCCATTTGGTGATGTCACTTGATAGCTTGAAATCAACCATGGAGAATGCATTTATATGAGAGAAATTGGCTAACACTATAAATCAGGACTCCCTCCTTCTCTGAGAGTTGGTTATTACTGATTGCACCTCAATAAAAATGACTTTTTTAAAAAAAACTCACAATGTTTAATTTTTTGTTGTTGGTTTTTAGAGAGAAAGAGTGCATGTGCAAGCTGGGGTGGGGCGGGCTTTGGTGGGGCAGAGGGAGAGGGAGAGATAGAATCTTAAGCAGACTCCATACCTAGCACAGAGCCCAACGTGGGACTCAATCTCACAACCTTGAGATCATGATCTGAGCTGAAATCATGAGTCATATGCTCAACCAACAGAACCCCCAGGTGCTCCAAACACAATGTTTAATGTTTAAGTATGTGACCTCTATGACCTGGCCCAGCTTATCCCTCTACTCATATCTTGTACTACGAACCTCACCCTCAGTTCTAAGCATACTGCCTTTTCTTTTATTCCTTAAATGCAAGTTCATCCTGCCTCAGAGCCTTTGGGTTAACTGTTCCCTCTGCCTGAAATGCACTTTCCCCGGATTTCCCTACAGCTGGTTCCTTTTTATCATTCTTATTAGAAGAGCTATTTCTGACCATTCCAGCAAAAGTCCCTAATATATCACGCTGTCTTATCTCCTTCAGAACACTCATCACCATACAAAAGTGTTCCAGTGGTGAGTTTTTGTAGAGTGACAACTTTTGCCTGAAAAAGGGGACTCGCCCCCCTGAAAAAAGGGGGCATAATATGTCCACTGGAAGGACCAAGGCCCTCCACCCCTATGTCCTCCAGGGTGAGGGGCCTAGAATGTCTCACCAGAGCCAAGCTCCCATTCAAGATGAAGTACTAGTTGTCTGCATTGGACACAGAGAGTCAATAGCTTCAGTGAAAAAAAAAATTATATTAAAGGGATAAGGAGATAGTTGAGGGTATAGATGCAAGATGGTTTGGTTTGCATATGAAAGCATTATCCTAGCCAAATACTTTGCTATCTAGGCTAGCCCTAGGCAGCAAGCTGTTTAAGATGCCAAAACATCATAAAATATAGAACATAAAAAGCATGATTAACACAGGGGCAGGATGGCTCTTTTACATGGGGTGGTCACTGGAGATGTCCCCCTCAAGTGGAACATTTGAGCCTCAGTCCAAAAGGATGAGAAGAAGCCAGTCATGAGAAGCTCTGTAGGCAGTTAGTGCAAAGACCTTATGAGGAAAAAGGTTGGCGTGTTCTAGAAACAGAAGCATGGCCAGAGCAGAGTGAGCAGAACAGAGTGAGCAGAGAGAGTGAGCAAAGAGGAAGGAGGTTAAAATGAGGCTGTGGAAGAAGCTGGACCTTTTTCAGAAATCAGTGGGAAACCATGGGAGGATCAGACCAGAGTGCCATGATTCTGGAAAATTAGTCTGGTTGCTGTGTGAAGAATGGAGTAAGTTACATGAGAAATGGTAGAGGTGTGGCCTGGCTGTGAAGACTCCTACCCATCCTTCAGGAGGAAGCCCTTCCTAAAACACCCCTCCTGTGGCACTTAGGTCCATATCCTTACTCTATGTGAGGATAATTGCCTATCTACCAACCAACTCATGATTTGTCTGATTGCAAGGAAGGTCTTGAGAGCAGAGGCTATTTGTATCTTCCCTGAATCTTTAGCATCTAGCACAGGACCAAACTCTGAGCCGAATGAATGAATAATGTCTCAGGCCTGGAACAAAACAATTCGAAATTGTATCTAAGGCCTAAAAGAAATTTAAATAATTAGTCATTGATATTGTTAAGTGCCAAAATAAATTTGGATCATTTTACCTTGTACCACACTTAGGGTAGTAAATATCCAAAAGGCACTGATTAAAATGGGTCCCAGAGAGGCAGATCATCAGTTTGAGGGATGGGGCTTGTATAATAGTTTTCCTGAAATAATTTAGGCAAAAAATTCACCCATAATCTGTATTGTAACAAGAAACCATTCTATAGTAACATAGCCAAACTGCACAGAACGATGATTGCCCGGTGTAACAAAACAGTGATCCTCAACTCTGTTCAATGTATGTCCCCTTTGGGATAAACATGAAAACAACATGCCAATCCCACAGAATTCTAATAGGCACTCTCCCCCACCCCCCTCAGTTGAGACTGCTATTACAAAAGGTTGCCGGTAGGGCTTCGGCAAGTTCTGCCCTACACTGGGGTGTCCAGCCCACACTCCACTCCCCAAGCTGAGCATCCAAGAGAGGTACCTTTTCTATTTTGTACAAATTTACAGGAAGGAGTAATAGCAGTGCTGGTGCATGTCATTAAAATGCCAAAATATTTCACAGGACTATTAAGTACTACTGCCCAGAGAGCTCCTAATTGCCCTCAACTATGGCCCCAAGCCTCTCTCTATGAGTCCCTCCCCACCACCCAGTCACTAAATATGTGATGCATAGCAGAGGCCTCTAGGACCCCACTCCAGACTCGCCAGCTGCCAGTGCTCGTTCTGTCTGATCCATCAGTGATCAGATGCTAAATATTTTAAATATCACACCGGGTTGGGGCACCTGGGTGGCTCAGTGGTTGAGCATCTGCCTTTGGCTCAAGTTGTGATCCTGGGGTCCTGAGATCAAGTCCCACATCGGGTTCCCTGCAGGGAGTCTGCTTCTCCTTCTGCCTATGTCTCTGCCTCTCTCTGTGTCTCTCATGCATAAATAAATAAAAATCTTTAAAATAAACAAGTATATATCACACCTGGTTTTATCCCTTTTCCTTTGTTTTTTTTTAATTTAAATTCTCTTAATTAATATATAATGTATTATTGGTTTCAGAGGTAGGGGTCAGTGACTCATCAGTCTCATATAACACCCAGTTGCTCATTATATCACGTGCCCTTAATGCCCATCATAGTTGTTTCTTTGTTTTCTTGTCCACATCCGTAGAAAAGCCTTAAGGAGCCATTTACAGGCTCAGGAATGGTCTGTTGTATGATATAAAACCATATTCTACTATTCCAGGAGGTCAGTTTCCAGGGCACAAAAAGAATGACCAGACCAAGAGCTCTGTGACAGCTCAGACTGGAACTGTGGTCCTGGCCCCAGCTGGCAGGTCAGAGCAGCATGGCTTGGACCTTCTCTTCCTATTCATCTCATTAACAAATCCGACTAACATATCAAACTAAAGAAAAATATAACTCTAACTTACTTGTTAGAGAAGGCAGTATCAACGCACAGTTAAAGGGTTAGACTCTGAGCTGTCTGAATTCAAAATAATTTATACCTATTTCCAGCAGTCTGTTTTTGACAAAGCTATCTAACTGCCCTACCCCTCCATTTCCTTACCTGTCAAATGGGGATAATAATGATAATTCCATCAGGAGGTTATTATGAAGAGTAAATATTCTATTGATGTAGTTTGAAAAGTGTTTGGTTCATCTTCAGCCCTCAAAAAATGTAGCTAGCACGATGAAGAAATAAAATTGTAATAATTAAGTTCATGATATCATAGAACTTTAAAGACGTCGGAAAACGTAGAGATAATCAAGTCCAAATTTCTCCCAAAGGCTACTGGGTCCCCAAGGGCATTCAGAGTCATCCATGGTACTCAGAATGAGACAAATAATATTATCAATCCTTTTAAAGATGAATGATAATTCTCCCTACTTTTCAAGAAGGTTCAGGCAATGAATTTAATAAATCAGCCAACTAAAACAAAAGCATTCAGGAGGAAAATGACCTAATTCCAATAAGTGTGCTGCCAAATGGCAAATCTACAAAGAAAACACAGAGCACAGATCCCAATCCTGTCCTTTGTGATGCTCATGCCTGCAGGAACATGGTGCCCAGCGTGGCCAAGATGTTCCTACTCAGGTGGGAGGTACAACCTGGCATGGTGGTAACATGCTTAAACTAGTGTCTAATGCAGGAAGTTGCTGAAAGCTTTCCAGAAAGGGAAAAAGAACATCACTGCCTTGGTTCATGAGGGCCCTCTCGCTGCTTGATATAAAAAGGGGTATATTTATACACAGTACTGAGAGAATGTAGCTATACATTTTTAATGATCTAGAAGATTTAGTAACCTTGAAGCATAAAAAAGTATATAGGTATCAGAGAGATCTATTTAACATTTAAACACTAATTTTTCCAAATCTTTACCCTCTACCTATATAACTCCATACAGACCTTTTCCACCATAATTTTATGCTCTGCGTTAGGCTGTGGCTAATCTCAAGTCTTAAGATGCTACAAGGACTTGGAAGCTGTATTGGAAAATAAAAAAGGCAGCATCCCTTCCTCTCTTCCCTGAGCTCTGCTCTGCGTAGATTGGGGGGCCCCAGGGCCATCCTCAGGTTCAATGATTCCCCAGAAGGACTCACAGAACTCAGAAAAGCTATTACATTCATGCTTATGGTTTATTATTGTGAACAGATACAGATTAAAATCCACAAAAGTAAAAGACACAGAGGGCCAGGTATAGAAGAGACCAGACACAGTCAAATCATACAAACTGGGACTTACTTCTCCCAGAAATGACTTGCAACAAAGGAAGCTCACAAAACCTTGGTGTCCAGGGTTTTTATGGGGGGGGGGGGTGTCAATCATGTTGCCAAGAGGGACCCATGTGTCACCCATGTGACACACCATAGTTACTCATTTTGCAGCCCCTTCAGAGGCCACACTAATACAGGGTAGCCCAAGGACCCCGTCATAAATCCTTTTGTTCCATAAACTATCTGGCATCTACAAAGGCACTGTCATCAGGCAGGATCTTCCAAGGCTTAGAGGTAATCTCTCAGGAGCTGGGTAAGGGCCAGAACTTTCTTTGGAATGTGCAGGGTTTGGGCATCCTAAGCCTGCTGAGTTAACCCATCACTGCCTATAGGATCTCACAGCAGAGCCCCAAGACAGGCCAGTATTCAGCTCAGAGCAATCATTCCCTACAACTTACTCCTGAACCGTCAGAATGGATGAGCAGTCCATACTCAAGGCCTCCACGTCCCTCTGTAGTCAAGTGTAGCTCATGGTACAATCCATCTTTTCTTAAAGTGAGTTCTACCTTAGACACCTTCTTGAATATTTAGCATCTGTCAGGTCCCCATTGATCTGCACTGGCATATACCCAAAACCCATCCACAGAGAAGACTTACGACACATTCAGAGAAGGCCCCTCAGTTCCCACATAAAGCAGAAGATGAAAACAATAACCCCTGGGTGTACCTAAACCTCCACTAAGGATCAGAGGGATTTAATAGTGTTTGGAAGCATTGACTATATTGGAGGGATAGATATGTATGTGTGTGAGTGAGAGAGAGAGAGAGAGAGAGAGTATGTGTGTGTGTGTGTGTGTGTGTGTGTAAAGAATACTTGAAACAAGGCAAGCTTGATAAAAATTAACATGCACTGAAACCATTTTCCAGGCAATTAGACAAAAACAGGAAATTCTATCAACACAAATAGGCCTGTCTCCGACATATCAGAAAATAGCATTTCCTAACCTATTGCTACAATTCAGTTTCTAGGCCTAGAAACTCAAGGAGAGAGAAAATACAAATTTTAAGTACTTACTTAACTCTAATATAAAAAGTCATCTTCCAGGAAAGCCTGGGTGGCTCAGCGGTTTAGTGCTACCTTCAGCCCAGGACCTGATCCTGGAGTCCGGGGATCAAGTCCCATGTCGGGCTCCCTGCATGGAGCCTGCTTCTCCCTCTGCCTATGTCTCTGCCTCTCTCTCTCTTTCTCTGTGTCTCTCATGAATAAATAAATTAAAAATCTTTAAAAAAAAAATCTCATCTTCCAGGCATTAAACTCACTCCTCCCTGCTTCCTCACCTTCAACATCCATTTCTCTTAAAGTCTGGAGATAGAACTCAAGAAAACAAACACAAGCATCACAATTAATCAAATAGTGATCATATATTATGTTTATAGATCACTTTAGAATTTAAATAAACAGATATATAACAAAAATTTGATCTTCACAAAACCCTGGAAGATAAGAAGTGTGATGACCATTTACACAGATCAAGAGTCAGGCTCAGAGATGTTGCCAATCTTGTCCACAGTCTCACAGAAATTAAGCGACAGTATGGGACCTGGACTCAGGTCTCCAAACTGCCAGTCCAGTGCTTTCTCCACCCAACACACTACCCTATGAATTTGGCAAGGATTTCAAAAATCTCAGTCCCTTGAAACTTATTCCACAAAAGGTAATTTTATACAAAACGTTTTAAAATATGTGGGGAGACATAGAAACTAATAGATACAAAATTCTTTTCTTCAACATGGACCTGAGATGTTTAATTTTATGCTGCCAGTCAATACAAAGTGAACCAGAAATAAGTTATATTCATTTCATTAAGAAAAATTCACTACAGGCGCCTGGGTGGCTCAGTGAAGTGTTAGACTCTGGGTTTCGGTTCAGGTCATGGTCTCAGGGTTGTGAGATCCAGCCTGGCAGCAGCTCCCTCAGCTTGGAGTCTGCTTGAGATTCTCATTCCCTCTCCCTCTGCCCCTTCACTCCCCTCTCATTCTCTCTCTGTATCTCTAAGATAAATAAATATTTTTTTAAAAAAAGAAGAAGAATTCACTAAAGCAAAAACCAAATGCTTCTAGATTAATGAAACAAGTGTGATTGCCACTGAGTCACAGGAACAATGGGTGGCCAGGGACACCTCCCAGAGACTCTCAGTAAAGGCAACAACCTCAAAGAGAATGTGTCAGCAGTCAGAGAGCATCTGATGTAGTGAAATGAGTGTTGAGTGAAGTCAAGAGACCCAGGTTCTAATCCTGGCTCTTGCACCAATGAACTGTATTACATAAAAAGAAAACATTAATCTTTAAATTTTATTAAGTTTTTACTTTTAATTCCAGCGTAGTTAGCATACAGTGTTATATTAGTTTTAGGTGTATAATATAGTGATTCAACACTTCCACATATTACTCAGGGCTCATCACAAGTGCACTCCTAATCCCTCCCACCTATTTCCCCCATCTCCCTAACCCTGTCCCCTCTGGGAACCAATGGTTTGTTCTCTACAAGTAAGAGTCTATTTCTTGGTTTGCTTCTCTCTCTCTTTTTTTCCTTTGTTCATTTGTTTTGGGAAAACATAATTTTCAAGCTTTGGTTTCCTTCTGTATGAAATGTTCTGACTGCCCTTCACAACTCTAATAATTATTTGATTCCATTAACATGTACAAGTGTGGCTGAAAACTGCAAAAATGATGTGGAAAATCAAGTGTGAATAGCAGGAGAGATTAGACAAGAAAAGGATGTCCTATTTAGAGGAACAAAAGGCCTTGAATGTGATGAATCATTAGAACAAACTTTGGAGAAATGATACTTAACACAGATTATGGACAGTGGTGTAGGTGTAAGTATAGGTTTCCATGGTGATAAACACACCTACAGTTAAGGCAAGTGTCATGATTAAAAAGACCAGAGGCTATGATGGTGGGCTTTTCTCATGTGAAAAGCATACCATCTAGAACCTCAGTTCCCAGGATACACCATCAACAAGCTGCTGATTTGAAAATCAAAATCAATACAGATTTGGTCCAGGCAGAGATTGCAGCAAATATTATCCAGTAATTAAAAAATAGATGAGTCAAGCAAGAAACCTACACTCCTCAACCTTTCTTTTTGAAGATTTTATTTATTTATTTATGAGAGACACAGATAGAGAGGCAGAGACACAGGCAGAGGGAGAAGCAGCCTCCATGCAGGGAGCCTGACACGGGACTCGATCCCAGGTCTCCAGGATCACGCTCTGGGCTGAAGGCAGTGCTAAACCACTGAGCCACCAGGGCTGCCCTCCTCAACCTTTCTTATAGGTAATAGTTTGGTGGGATTTTTAAAATAAAAATAATTCATAATCTTGCTTTCTATTTTTTAGGTAACTGGTCCTAGGGCTTAAAATCCCAGAACTTTTTTTAAATGAGCAAAGACGTAATTGTTATTGATTACATTAATTTGTCATTAAAAACAAAAGCAGTCTTCAGTTCAAAAGGGGATGGTATTCCAAGAGGTTTTTAAATAAAATTTTCTATTTCACTAACACAGTTCATACTTGCCATATGCCAAGTATTACTTCTGATTTTTTTCTTTTTTAAGATTTATTTATTTATTCACTAGAGACACAGAGAGAGAGATAGGCAGAGACATAGGCAGAGGAAGAAGCAGGCTCGCCACTAGGAGTCCAATGCGAGACTCGATCCCAGGACCCATGGTAACTCTACAAAATAAGAACCGTTGTCTTCATTTTGCATGTGGGAAAACGAGCATACAAAGATGTTAAGTAACTTTCTCAACATCACACCACTGGTAAACAGCCAAACAGTAACTAGGGAACTGGCAGTCCAAAAAATGTGGTTCCAGGATTCCAGCTCACCATGCTAACCTTTTGTAACTTGAATACATTTTCCTACAAAAACAAGGTCATAAATAGTTATAAAGTTCCACCAGAGCCAATTTTAACCACATGTAGCTGAGCTGAAATTCTGTAGATCTATCAACACGTATCCCTGTTTCCCGGCCCAATATCTGTCAAAGAAAAAGAGCTCAATAAAAGTTTGTTGAATTTAATATAAAACAGATACCCCTACTTATAACATTAGCACTCTAGGACAACCTGAAAGCCCCACAGCAGGAAAATGAATGTTCTCCTCTCCAGCATCTCCTACATCAGTCCCAATAGTTGGTGGTGGAAAGTAATTTGGGCAACTGGACCTTATAGAGGTGGCACAGGTTTTTGGAAACATGACAGATGGGATTTTGGTTTTAGCAACAGGGCTGCAGCACAGAACTTCAGCGGCAAAACTAGGAGAGAATCCATTTCTGCCACTGGGTAACAGGAAATGGCTATACATCTGTGGCAGAAGATGGTGTGAAGTGCATAATGGGAAGACAAGTGAGCTTCTAGGACCAAGCTACATGGAAACTGGGTTTCTAACTGGGGCAACTATTTGTAAACAAGGGAAGATGATAAATCAGCCATCAGCAACCAAGAGTCTACAACTAGGTCAGCTGCTGGGATACTAATAATCTCTCTCATTTCTCAGTGGGGAAAAAAATGTAAATTATTTTTCTGACAATTTCTTAACATTATAAAAATTACATAAGAGAAGGCTTGGTGTGATCATATAAAATACAACAAAAATTATACACAGGTCCTCTAAGATCAGGGACTGTGACTTGTCAATTTTATTGCCAAGATCAAACAGAGTGGTTTTTGCAAGATGCTCAAATACTAACTGATGAAAGTTGACTTATCACTGTATGTAAAATGTAAACTAACAAGATAATAAAAGAATGATAAAATAAATGATCGAATTAAATAATAAAATGATAAGATAATAATAGGATAAGTTATAGAATTATAAAAAGAAAATAATAGAATAAATAGAATAATTGATAATTGAGTACTAAAAAATAGACTCATAAATGAATACAAATATCCCCCACTTTTCAAAAATTCATGGATATACCACTTCATTTTTATGAAAGGCATATATTTGGACCTGATTTTTCTAACCAAAAGAAATCAAAAGAGGATTTAGCTTTTATAAAAGCATGAAGGCAAAGAGAGATCTGTATCAAGAAAATAATATACAGTGAAAAGCAAAACCAAATTAAAAGAAAACATTTTAAACCTTAATAAAACATGATCAAAATTCATTCCAACACCAAGGGTAATCTGCAGCTAGCCAAGGGACTCTACAGATTTGGGCTACAAGGATTTCAATCTTGTCCTAGCTGCAGTTTGGTGCCACCTCCTGGCAGCTGTCTTCTCTGTCCAAAATTAAGACAGGATTCTGGGACCTGTCAACTTCCATAAAAACAGTAGTTACAGGAATCCACAGCCTGTTTAGTTGGCCTGACTCATCCTCAGCCTTCTATTCCCCAAACTCCCCTTCCCTAACCACTGCCCCCCACCTTGCCTGTCTACCTGCCACATATCCCCATCTCACCCAAGAAAATAAGAACTTTAGCTCACATTCTTGGAGGCTGGATGCAGAAGGGGAATCAACAGTCAATCACTTTATGTCTAAATTTTCAGCAATGCCACCTGGTACCAGGCATTTTCACCTGTTCTTGTCATATATGACTGCCCAAGGGCTGATGTTTCCAGTATATAAATTCACAAACAGATCCATAAGTAAAAGATAACCATCGTGCTAAGAAATGGATACATGATACACACAAGCAATTCATAAAAGATGAATGGCCAACAAACATTACAAAGCGCCCCCATACCCAACATTTCTCATATGCAAAGAAAGACATCAAAACAGGTCCATTTTGTTTAGCAAGGGTGTAGGGAAAAGGCACTAATGCATTGCTAGATGGAGTGTAAACTGGCAGCAATTCAACAACAGGTATCAAGTCCATTAAGAAAAGAGGATATTCTTAGAACCAGCAATTCCATTCCTACGACAGTTATTTATTATGCGCTCATCCTTCCAGCAGTGACTTATCATAGTGAAAATCCTGACATAATAAAATATCCCATAGCAAAGAATCAATAGACTGTTACCAAACCACCATCAGAGTCTATCGAAGGAGTGTCATGCAGCCAATAAGAATTTTCAGGTTGGGGGGATCCCTGGGTGGCGCAGCGGTTTGGCGCCTGCCTTTGGCCCAGGGCGCGATCCTGGAGACCCGGGATCGAATCCCACGTCGGGCTCCCGGTGCATGGAGCCTGCTTCTCCCTCTGTCTGTGTCTCTGCCTCTCTCTCTCTCTCTCTGTGTGACTATCATAAATAAATAAAAAATTAAAAAAAAAAAAAAAAGAATTTTCAGGTTGGTGTATTGGCCTGAAAAGATGTCAGCCAACTCCTGAGAAATGAAAAATAGAGTTTCAAGAGAATAAATACAGTATCATCTACTTTTTTAAGAAAATAATTGTTCATGAATTACATACATGCTTGTTACAAATCTGGAAGAGGGGCACCCGGGTGGCTCAGTCAGTTAAGCAGCTACCTTCAGCTCAGGTCATGATTCCAGGATCCTGGGATCAGCCGTATGTAGGGCTCCCTGCTAATCAGTGAGTCTGCTTCTCCATCTCCCTCTGCTCCTCTCCACCACTGCTTGCTCTCTCTCTCTCTCTCTCTCTATCTCTCTCTCAAATAAATAAATAAAATCTTTTTTAAAAATCTGGAATAATGTACATCAAAATGTTAATAGTGACTATTGGTGGTTAGTGAAAATATGAGTGATCTTTATTTTCTGCTACATGTTTATATGCATTTTCCAATTTTTCTGAGATAAACATGTACTACTTGTACAATTTTTAAATCTTTAAAGAAAAACTGCATGTTTAAGTGTTTTCACAATGAATATGTTCCTTTTAATTTTTTTATCTTTCATTTATTTTATTTTTGTTTTAGAGAGAGAATGCATGCTGAATGGGGTGGGGGGAAGGGGCAGAGGGAGAGGGACAGAGCAAATCTTAAACAGGCTCCACCCCCAGCATGGAGTCCTATGCAGAGCTGGAGCTCTTGACCCTGAGATCATGACCTGAGTGGAAATCAAGAGTTGGATGCTCAGCTGACCAAGCTACCCACACACCACTTCTTTTTGAATTTTTAAGGGAAAATAAAAGAAGAGCTAAGTGGTAAGTAATGTGGTGGAAACTGCAAGAACAAAAGAAAGAAGCATGTGGGGAAGTAGGGAAGCTGGTAAATTAGGAGTTGGTAGGTAGAGCAAGAAAAGTGTTCAAGAGGCAGGCCTTGAGGGGTAGTAAAATTTGGATACACAAAGAGAAGAAAATAGGGCATGGTTTGGGTCCTTGGCTCTAGGACTAATCATGTCAAAATGCTTCTAGAAATATTCAGTCCTCTACAATGAGTAGGTCACGGCTAGTACATAACATCCATTAGTTCTTTTCAGAAATATTTCTGGAGCACTTGAGTGGCTCAATGGTTGAGCATCTGTCTTTGGCTCAGGTCTGGCTCAGGTCGTGATCCCAGGGTCCTGGGATCAAGTCCTGCATTAGGCTCCTTGTGAGGAGCCTGCTTCTCTCTGCCTATGTCTCTGCTTCTCTCTATGTCTCATGAATAAATAAATAAAATCTTTTTTTAAAAAAAGAAATATTTCTGTCTGCTTTATGCCCTGGATTTACTTTGGGAGGGACATAGGCTTCTTCAGTACCCTCCAACCAAAGTTCCCTGGGCACCCCGTTTCTCTGTCTTTCTCCAGGGTACAGGCACCAGAGAAGAAGAATAGTTGCTTTCTGGGACCTGCTCCTCATTCAGTATAGCTCCCACATCAGAGCTAAATCCCATCCTTTTTTTCCCCTCCTTGGAAAGATCTGGCTTCATAGCCCATGTTCCTGCAAATCCACTGTGTGGGTTCCCTGAACACTCTGGTAACCCTATCAGGTGGCCCCTTGGGCCCTAACATCACAGCCAAGCCTCTCTAGCCAGGCTCAAAGCTGTGTACTATCTACTCAGACTTGCCTTATCCCTTGAGCCTTTCTCATTCCAGGTCACAGCTCGACCATGGTTTCTAGACAGCTCTGCCCTCCTGGGTGAGCCCTGTGCCCCTTTTCCCCCCACATGCCCCAGGGCCAGTGCAGATAGGCTGTCTGCCTGAGCCCGCCCTAGTCCCTGTCTCTGGACTGAGCCTTGACTAGACTGGTCTGATGAACATTGAGATCACTCACAGAGTAGTAATGATTTGGCTAATTACTAGAAAGCTCTCCAAGTGTGTCGCCATTGATTAGTGTAAGCTACTCTCTTATAATTATTTTAATCTTTCCTGTACCATAGTTGTGTCTCCTATCTCATTTCCAGTCTTGTATATTTTGAATCCTTCTCTCTTTGCTTTAACCAGGCTCACAAAGACGTTGTCTATTTTGACCAACGGTTTGCAGTAGCCCATTTCTTACCCTCTGCTTTGTCTTGACCAAACTTTTAGAGTTTGGTCTCTAAAGAGAAAGGAAAGAGAAGAGCCAACTAGAATTGGTCAATTGTAACTCAGATTGAAGAACATTGCCTTGAAAGAATTCCTACCAAGCATCCTCAGTCAGCTGCCTTTATCAGGCCTTCCCTGGGGGATCAGTTAAGAAGGGCCTCTAACTCAGGTTAATTACAATCTATTCTAACCCCTAATTTGGCACAATTGCTACCAAATAAGCAGGACTCTCAAGCCAGTTCTCAAGTACAAGAGCTGAACTTTGCAGCCTATGCATTAGTAACAAAAATCCCTCCTCATTTGTAAACATTTCCTAAATCTGACCAAGAAGTAATTCACTAAATTGCTAAATATTAGATTTTGAAGGGCACTTGAAAATTATGTAGTCCAGTAGAATAGTTTTACAGTTGGGGGAAATTGTGGCCTCATCTAGAGACATCTAAAAAAACAGAATTTGAGAACAATTTTTATAAAATTTTGCTACAGTCCTGGTGGAAAGGGGTCGGAGGACATGAACAGGTGAAGATGTCTTCTGACCCCATTAGATCAAATATCATTCATTCAATGAAATAATTATATTACCACTGGGATTCCTTTATTGAAGGTCTGCAGCCTTTCTGAGATCAGAGGGACAAAGGATTTTGAAGGCTTGAGCCCAGAGAGACAGAGAGGAGAATGCCTAAAGGTTGACTTCACAGTGGCAAGAGACACGGGAGGCTGGGCCTTGCTGCTTATATTACAGTCTGGGTTAAATATGTCTGTGGGTTCTCCAAAGGCTATTGTCTCTCTGGCATGAATAAAGATCCAAGGGACTTTTCAAGCAAAAATGATCAATAAACTCTCTCTTACTTCAATCTGTATTGGCTTTGACCATGGAGGACAGAAAGTCCCTGAGCCCCAACAAAGTCATTTGCCCATTCTTTTAACTCTCCATAAACTGATTAACTGATCTTCAGGAAAACTAGAAAATTGAGCTGCTTGAAGAGATTCTAGAACATTCGATCTCAACAAGTACAAAGCTGAGTCATTTTCTCCAGAATAAAATTTAGCAAAGTGGCATGACCAAACCAATGCTGGTGGAGAAGAGGAAGCTTAGCTGAAACCATAAAGGGAAAGAGTGAAAAGGGCACTGGAGAATAGGATAGGAAAAGCAAAGAAGGCATGAAGGAAGAGAAGCAGTCACAGAACTGGTGGATTTCTCCCTTATTTTTGTAGGTGATTTGGTGTCCGGAGATAGCACATGGCTGAAATCAATTTATGGATAATGGCATCTCAGGACATGTATTACTGCAAAACAAACAAAAAAAATTCTTTTCTTTCTTCCAAGTAGATGAGCCTGGTAGGACTCACAGTGGCTACCATCAGGGCACAGCCTAAACTATGATTCTCTACAGTGGCTGTCCCCAGGTGCTTCTGACATGGCCTTCTCTCCCCGCTCCCCAAACAGTGTTTCCTTTCACTGACAAACTTCCAACACACATGTACACACACACACACACAATCACAAACCCAGATGGCAGAGAATAGAGGTTTTGAAGACAGAACACAGAGTAAGGGATAAAAGTGACCAGTTACCATGTTGTTCATGAAGAAAGTCGAGCCTCACTGTGTTTTAATCATTCAAGGAATATTTATCGTTTATCTACAATGTATCAATTTTACAAAAAGGCTGTGCACACTTCAAAATG
The DNA here is from genome assembly GCF_011100685.1 of Canis lupus familiaris. Taxonomy (NCBI): domain Eukaryota; kingdom Metazoa; phylum Chordata; class Mammalia; order Carnivora; family Canidae; genus Canis; species Canis lupus. The sequence continues at coordinate 21,914,143 of NC_049230.1, forward strand.
GAGCTTTTCCTTTTTTCCATACTGTCTGCCACAAAAGTTTCTGCAAACACCCAACAAATATTCTATGGCCAGTTACTTCCCTTTGCTATTCTGATCTTATGCTTCCATCTGAAACCCATGTAACATAAAGTTCTCTACAACAAACAGAAGATAGGAGCCCCGAGTTCATTCTACTCTCAACCTAAGATTCATCAAGGGTAGAACTTTTGATGGCTGGCTCTGGTTGGCTCTGTCAGTGGAGCCGGTGACTCTTGAGCTGAGGGTTGTGAGTTTGAGCCCCACATTAGATGGACAGTGATGTAGAGATTACTTAAAAAAAAATAAAATCTTAAAAAAAAAAAGAAAAAAGATTCATCAGGAACAATATGCCACACCTTTCAGTGGTTGGTTTCCCTACCAATCTAAAAACATGCACTATATTAATCTGAATATTTAAAAAAGTAATAGCAATCCATCTGACAAAAAAAATGTCAATGGCTATTATCTACAAATCATTCTGCACTCATTGCAGAAGTTTTATTCTATATTGAACCATAGTTATATGATTATCTACAAGTAAAATAAACTGCTAACAAGAAGCTATTCAAAACAATATAGAACTGAGGGCAACATTTAACTGAGCCCGGACATTGGGAACAGGGCGAGTCACTCTGTTTCTTTTAAAGGATATTAGATTGAACAACTCCTGGATGCCAGGCACTGAAACTGGCATTTCTGAAAATTATGTTTCACTGGAACCTCACCAGATTCTTGAAGCTTTCAGTTTACAAATGGAAGAAATGGCAAGAACTAATTTGTGAGTTTTGGCTCACAAATTTATTATTTCAAATAAAGAGAGTGAGTATTAAGTTTGGAGGACGTCTTAAAACAATGAGGGCCAATATCTACTAAAGAATTCTAATACTTCAGGCAAGAACAAAATTGTATTTTTACATGCAATTAAAAACTTCAATCTGCTAAACACTGATGTTCTAGAATTTGCAGATCGTAGAATTAGGATGAGTCTGTTTAATAGGTTTACCCATTTAAAAGGAAATGCACATAGACCCATAGAAAGAAAGCATTAAAAATGCATGGAAAGGAGTATTAATGAATAGAAGAAAATCCTGTGGTTTACAACTACATTTACTTATACACTGCCTCATTAGGCAAGGAATTTGAGGTAGTAATGGCCATTTTATTGGTTAAATGCCCTTCCCAGCAGTCCTCTCTGAATACAGAGTATCAGGGAAGCATCTTAGAACTTAATTTTGAATCTGAATTTGAAAAACGAAGAAATATATGTCAGCATTAAAAATTATATCAAGAAGAAAGCTAATATATATATATATATAATTATATATATATGTATATATGACACAAGATGGAATACCTCAGTTGTCACAAGCTTCTTCAGTGAACACTCAAACATCCAGCTATCCCAAAACAGAAAATGAATAAAGCTGCCAAAGTGAAAAAGATACAGCTCACATAACAACTAAAAATACAAATCCCAAACAAAATTTGAAGGCCAAAGATCCTGGGGTTTTTTGTTGTTTTTTTGTTTGTTTGTTTGTTTGTTTTCTCATTCTTTCCACTTAAAGCTCTTTCTACCCGGGCTCTGAAATTTCTTGGTTTCATTTGATTTCTTTCACTTAGCTCTTGTTCCTTTCTCTAAACCTTCTTTTAGCCAAACATTTCATAAGTTTAAAAGGGAAGAGAAGCCCAATGATTGTTTCTCCTCTTCAGCATTTTTTTTTTTTCCTCTTCAGCATTTATATACCATTAATCAGTAGTGCTTGGGCTTCCCTGGTTTCCTACCTCTGGGGAGGGATGAGACAAGATGACCAATATACCTTAATGAGTGATGCATTTTTACCTGCCTTAAAAGGGTGTGATGAAAATTACTCCCAGCTTAACAATTTAAGGTTTATAAAGCACCTTGTCCGGAGAGATGGCACCCTACATATATTAACATACCACTACCATGAAAACAGGACAGGTAAAGGTAAAGGCTAATTCCTTTTAAATTTTTTATTTATTATTTATCTGAGAGAGAGAGAGAGAGAGAGAGGGAGAGAGAGAACGTGCAGAAGCAAAGGGAAGGAGAGAAAGAAGCAGACACCCCACCAAGTAGAGAGCCCAACTTGGAGCTCCAGCCCAGGACCTGAGCCTGAAGGCAGATAGATGCCCAACCAACTGAGCCACCCAGGTGCCCCTAAAAGCTAATCCCTGAAGAGTTACACAGCAAAGGGAATTATCCCCTATTTAATAATGTGTCCTAATCAAAGGCAGTCCGAGGACAAATTAAGAGAACATAGAACACTGGATGACAAATGATAGATGATAAAGATTAAAACACACACATAGTTTCTAATAGAGATTGCCAGGATAAAAGTTTTAAATAAGCAAAGCCACTACTTGAGCATAAAGCCAAAGGAGGCCAAGAAATATTTTTAGAAGCATCTAACTTTTTTTAAAAAGACACTTTTTAAAAATTGTGGTAAAATGGACATAAAATAAAATTTACCATCTCATTTGTAAATGTATGTTCAATAGTGTTAAGTACATTCACATTGTTGTGAAACTAATCTCCAGAACTCTTTTCATCTTGCAAAACTGAAACTATATCCATTAAACAGTTCCCCATTTCCCCTCCACTCAGACACTGGCAACTACTATTCTATTTTCTGTTTCTGAAATCGACGACACCAGGTACCTCCTATAAGGTGAAGCATACAGCTTGTTGTACATGTCTTAACAAAACAAAACAAAACCTTTTAAACCAAAGAAACTACTAGCAGAAGCCAACGGAAATAATCTAAAGTACAAAAGGACAGAAAAACAGGAAGCAGAAAGTGAACTGGGGAAGATTCTAGATTTTGGTATATATAAAATGATCCCAATCATAACATTAGTTATCGGAAGTGGATACGTATCTCTTCTAAATATCTTTTCAACAAAAACAGAAAAAAAAAAAAAAAAAAAAAAACATGGGCAGAAAGTAGACTAGGGGAACTCCACATTATAGTATCTACAAAATGACTCCAGGAATAACATTGGTTAGCAGAAGTGGATTCAGATCTCCTTCTCCAGATACCTTTAAAACAAAGATGCAATCAGCAACATCTCTTAGTTTCTTAAGATTTGATTGCAAAGAAGGAAGTTGGTATCACTATCTCAGGCTCGAATCCAATCAGAAAGAAAAAAAATAGTAATTCAATCAGAAAGAAAAGCATCTTTATACCATCACACAGGTAACAATCAACTCCCATCTGACACTAAAGCAATCCACCTAAAAATGTTTCCAATCTCTCCAGGATAGTCCCTGCTCAAATAAACATGTTCCTGAGATCTAATAATACACATGTACACATGTATTATATTTAATTTTTTCTTATTTACAGTGAAAATACGAAGATCTCAGAATACAAAAAAAAAAAAACTTCAACACAAACATGCCCTTAGAAATATGCTGATTGAAATAATCATAGAAAAGAACAATTAAGTGAATCTAAAACTAATGCTGATGCTAAAGCTAATTTCAACTTTAAGAACATAATATGAACAAAAGTTACAAGTTTGATGGGAAATTTCCATTCTCATCATATTAAGTATTTTAATTGCATTTGCTAATCTGGGGATGTGTTCTTCAATTGGGAAATCATGAAGCAAAATGAATAGAATTACTCTTTCAGAAAAGAATCGTAAGTCATCAAAACCTCTGAAAGATTAAAACTGTAATTCTGGGGAAAAAAAAGTTTTTGCTTTACTCCACCTTATTTTTTTCTTGCTATAGTAAATGCCCCGAGGCTCTGACCTAGCTTCGGAAAAAGAGCCAGTAGAGTGGGTTCACAAAAAAGAAATTATCCAATTGCAGATTAGCAAAACTATCACAGGGATTAAGAAGTGACACAGAAAAGGAACACCCTAAAAGTCTGTATATAAGGGCCAAAACGGCAGCTTGCAAATACATTCTTCACTGTTACCTTTCCTATTCACCTGGACAAGCTAAACGTTTGCAGAAGTACCATGTCTTGCTCATCTCGTGTCTCCTCTTCCAGGGCTGGAGGCAGTGGCTTGGCCAGGGTGTCTGTTGGTGGGAGCAGCTTCACCAGTGGAAGCAGATGCGGCGTAGGGAGTGGTTCTACCCGGGGCTTCCGAGGAGGAACTGGCAGCTGTGGCCTCAGTGGGGTATCAAGCAGTGGCTTTGGAGGCAGCTTTGGAGGAGGTTTTGGTAGCTGCTCAGTTGGGGGTGGTTTGGGAGGAACTTCAGGCTCTGGGGCTGGCTTTGGTGGGGGTTCTGGCTTTGGTGGGGGTTCTGGCTTTGGAGGGGGTTCTGGCTTTGGTGGGGGGTCTGGCTTTGGAGGGGGTTCTGGCTTCGGTGGTGGTGCTAGTGGAGGCTTCTACAGCTATGGTGGTGGTATGGGGGGTGGTATGGGAGGTGGTATTGGTGATGGGGGGCTTTTCTCTGGAGGTGAGAAGCAAACTATGCAGAACCTCAATGACCGCCTGGCCAGTTACCTAGACAAGGTCAGAGCCCTGGAAGAGGCCAACACTGATCTGGAGAACAAAATCAGGGAGTGGTATGACAAATTTGGGCCTGGGTCTGGAGATGGTGGATCTGGAAAAGACTACAGCAAATACTATCCAATAATTGAAGATCTCCGGAATCAGGTGAGACCCTGACTATTACTGTGTTTCTACTATTTCTGTGTCTTTTGCTCTTATTCAGATTATATCCTGTAATGAAGATTTCAAGTCCAAGAATTATTCAAAGACATATTTGCTTGTTGCATATGCAAAAATTGGTACTTGGTGTGTTTTAACTATGACAGTATTGTATATGACATCCAACCACACTAATTATCTGTTTGCATCTCAAATTTGAGTATTTCTACATAAGAACAAAATGTATAGAATGCGAAGCAGCTATTTAACATGTACATATACAAATGGTGGCAATGAGTCAACACTAGCCTAATCTAATATTTTTGTGATTAATTCTGGCAGGTTGACATGTTTTAGTGTCTTGCTAGATTTAAATCATCTTTACAACTTTTTCCTCCTAGAAAATCTGGTGCAAATATTGTATGAGCATGTGGCAAAATCTGAAATGTTTATCCACTGTTGTATGGGAAGTATTTTTTTAAAGACTTTTTGAAGTAAAATTCACTTTTTGTTCTACTTTTGGAAAGAACTTCAGAATAACTGTTTCTCCAAAGCAGCAGAAATAAGCAGAGGGGCTGTGTTCTAATAAAACAATGTTCCATGCCTATTTTGGTACATGTGTAAACTGTTACCTTTTTACAGAAAATTGTCATCCAACTACACCAGATTATCAGTAAAGATGTCATTACTAAGCAAGTTTTCAAAGCAATTTATTTACCTTTAAAAGCCAACTCGAAGGACATCTACCCTCACAGGTGGGCATGCCAACACAGGTAAAAAGCATCTGTGATTCTGTTATTGCCTTTCTAGATCATTACTGCCACTATTGAAAATGCTGGGATCGTTTTGCAGATCGACAATGCCAGATTGGCTGCTGATGACTTCAGACTCAAGTAAGAAAAGGGAAGACTTGCAAACAAATGTTATGGGGGAAAATAAAATGCAATCTGTCTGTTTCATTGATTCTAAATTTAAAGAAATATCTTTTAGGGCATCAAGACCTAAACTGACAAACATTCTGAGAGTAAATTTTAAAGACCATCACTCCACTCCAATAAGGAACAAAAAAGAGGCAAATTAAAGATGAAATTTTTGTTACAAAAAAAATGGCCGTCAATAAATTAATATTCAGTTCATAATTTTCTTTCCAGGGGAAAAATTCCTAAGAGAAAACTTAGTAGCCTTCATTTATCAAATAGCTTGGGGTGGAGGGGGCGGGTAGAGTGTGCCTGGTTGGCTCAGTCAAAGGGGCATGGGACTCTTTGATCATGGGGTTGTGAGTTTGAGCCCCGAGTTGGGTGTAGAGATTACTCAAATAATAAGCAAATAGCTCAAGGAAAAATCTTTTTCTTGAATATGTAAGAATGGATGTACTCTGAAATGCTCTATCCTGTCCTACTGCTGTCCTTTCCAGGTATGAGAATGAGCTGTATCTCCGGCAGGCCGTGGAGGCCTGACATCAATGGCCTGCGGAAAGTTCTAGATGATCTGACCATGACGCGCTCAGACCTGGAGATGCAGATTGAGAGCCTCACCGAGGAGCTGGCCTACCTGAAGAAGAACCATGAGGAGGTAGGAACACGTTCCACATTATTAAACTAAAAAATTAAACTCTGGCCTGCATATTTTCCCCCACATCCATTCTGTAAAAATAAACTAAGTTCTATCTAAATGGATTTCCAACTCCTATGACCAAGGAAAAAATTAGTCATGAGCAAATTATATCTGAATTTGGTGGCAAGTGGGGGTAGCCTTTGGTGTCCTAGTTTCCATTTTTTGTTGGCTATGCACATTTTAAGAATCTCTGCTTTTCTGTTTTTATCATTGTGGTCTTTTTTCCTTCACACTAGGAAATGAAGAGTATGCAAGGAAGCTCCGGAGGGGACGTGACTGTGGAAATGAATGCTGCCCCGGGAACTGACCTGACCAAGTTACTGAATGACATGAGGGCACAGTATGAAGAGCTGGCTGAGCAAAATCGCCGCGAGGCCGAGGAGCAATTCAACAAACAGGTAGATTCTCACTGCTGGATGCCTGAGCTGGCAGTCATGCACAAGCCACTTCATCTCATTTCTTCAGGCTGCAATGACTGCATTTTGTTTTTATCTAGAGTGCATCACTGCAAGCACAAATTTCTACTGATGCTGGGGCAGCCAGTTCTGCCAAGAATGAGATAACGGAACTGAAACGTACTCTGCAAGCCCTGGAAATTGAGCTTCAGTCCCAAATGGCCATGGTAAGTGCAAAGAGGTTTGCAAAATCTCCAACAGGGAGTTACGCGATACCATTTTCTTTCTTTGCCAAGATGTTCCACTTGGCACATAATAAAAGCAGCATTAGGAGAACTCACTTGCGGTTGTAGAAAGCATAAAACATTCCAGTTAAAGATAATATACTTTCATAAAAGATTTAGCTTAAAGAAAAACAGTTATGCCCACAAAAACTGAAGAACCAATGACAGAACAACATAGGCTGCAACTTGAAAGTGTGAAAGTGTAGTTCTCTTAGCACCTTATAAGATTTTGTGTTTAAAAAAAATTAATTTTTCACCATGAACTTTTGATTTGCTTTTTCTCTTAGAAAAGCTCCCTGGAAGCAACTCTGGCTGACACAGAAGCTGGCTACATGGCTCAGCTGTCAGAAATCCAGATGCAGATCAGCAGCCTGGAGGAGCAGATCTGCCAGATTCGGGGCGAGACCGAATGCCAGAATGCGGAATATGAGCAACTGCTGGACATCAAGACCCGCCTAGAGATGGAGATTGAGACCTACCGCCGCCTGCTTGATGGAGAGGGATGGTAAATGAAAGTCATCAACCCACTCAATGCATTCCTTTGGTGTACTTATATTATGAAACCAGAAAGGGGTTTGGGGGCTGGACTTGGTTTAAAAAGTCACAGTGGGGCACCCAGTGACTCAGTTGGTTAAGCATCTGACTCTTGATCTCAGCTCAGGTCTTGATCTCAGGGTCATGAATTCAAGCCGTGTTGGGCTCCATGCCCAACTTAAATAATAATAATAATAATAATAATAATAATAATAATAATAATAAAAAGTCACAAAGACAATCTAATCAAAAGACATTTACCTTTATCATGGAGAGCAGCCCCACCTCCCCACCCCCCACCCCCGCATGGACGGTTTCTCCCACCTTTGTAAACTACAAAGGAAAACAATTATTTTTTCCTCTAGTGGTTCTGGTTTTGGAGGATCTGATTTTAGAAACTCTGGATCCAGAAATACAGGATCCAGAAACATGGGATCTAGGGATATGTCCATGTCTGGTGAATCAAGATCCGGAAGCTGTTCTGTCCAAGGAAGAGGTAAACATTATTTAATGTTCATGATCATTTTATAATTTAAAAGTAAAGGCAAACTGTGCTTGTCTTATAAAAAGTATATACTGGGAATCCCTGGGTGGCTCAGCAGTTTAGCGCCTGCCTTCGGCCCAGGGCGTGATCCTGGAGACCCAGGATTGAGTCCCACGTCAGGCTCCCTGCATGGGGCCTGCTTCTCCCTCTGCCTGTGTCTCTGCCTCTGTGTGTGTGTGTGTGTGTCTTTCATGAATAATTTTTTTTTAAAGTATATACTATTGTTTACAAAATCTTAACCCAGAGAGAACATACTTAAAGAATGCACTTGAATTTCTCTTGATCTGAGCTTCTGTGATCGTTTCCAGACCGTCATTGTAATTCTCTGATTTTCAGATCCAAACAAGACAAGAGTGACGAAGACCATCGTGGAGGAGGTAGTGGACGGCAAAGTCGTCTCATCTCAAGTCAGCAATGTGTCTGAGGTGAAAGTTAAATAAGCAATTTCCAGATCAGCAAGAGTGTCTTTCAGAGAAAAACCAGAAGGACACAAATGAAGAAATCATATCAATCTCACCATCTTTCTGGATAACATCAGGGAAAAGTTTCCATCTAGAAGTAGATGACCAAGCAATTTTTCTGCATCCTCTTCTTTTTTCTTACTAGAATGCTCTTGAAAAAGTTGAAATGACAATTTTGCTCTAATTGTTTTCATGCTTCAATAAACCTACTTTTGCAAGTTAACTAAATGCTTCCTGAATTTTTTAAAGAAATTCAATATTTTACCTAGAAATAAAGCTATCGGTCACAATACCTCGCTTCATTGTTATATTACTCATATTGATTATTTATATAGTACCCTAGCCCCTTGATATGTGGAGATTTCTAGCAACATCCCAGTGGAACTCAGTGATAGCTGAAATTATACCTTAGCGTCCCTAAAAAAGTCATGGGAAATAAGATGGGATATGTGATATGGTGTCAAATTTCTGAAAACCTTGGAAGCCCCAAAGAGAAAAGATCTCAGACACTTGTACTCTTACAAAATCTAGCCACAACTCTAGTCAAGAAATGTCACTTAGCCAAGCTGGTGTTTCCTTTTCCCACTCTCCATCGCTGAAGTTCTTACTCCCTGAGTGGTCCACATGGTTTCATCTTGTCTTGCTTGGGATAATGAAGACCATTAAAGTAGGGTAGGGTAGGAAGTGGTGCAGGGTCAGTCCCAGAAAGAACCAGACACAGGACAAAGCCAAACAGAGTAAGGACTTTCCCACTCAAGGAATTTAATAGGACCAGATCACAAATTAGAGAACTGATGCCACAAACCAGCCCTCAAGAAACTTGAGGGCTTGAGACTTGGCACAAAAATCCAAATTTGAAATTACAAAGGATAAACCTGAACATAATTTATACAAATTATACCTTCAAATATAAAACCAGTAAGAGCTGTATGAGAGTATCAAACTTTGATAATCAAAAACAACCCAAAAATGTAGCTTTTCATTTGTGAGGCATATTGAATTAAAACATAAAAATGAACTTGGGGGCACACTGAGACTTTTGCCTAAATAGATAACCACAGAACACAGTTAATAGCTAAGCACAAAACCACTATTCAAAAGCAACGTTGTCTTAAGTCAAACATATGTTTCCCATCATGCCATTACAGTAAGTTAAGCCTTGGATATTTTTCCTCTACTAAAAAGTTCAGAAATATGAACCAGCTGATCTAGCCTGGAGTATTAGTGGGAGGACAGAAATGGAAACCAGTTGTGTGCAGGATCCAGTTCCTTGGGTCATCGCAGCCACATCGATGAAGCCTCTCTCCATGAGTCTTCCCAGATACAATCTTCTAGTCCTGTATCACCTAGTACCTACATTGATGGCTAGTATTATCCTCCTGTCAAAGCAACAATATGCAACTACTTTGAAAATCATCTTTAGTTGAAAACCCTCATTGTGTGTTTCCTTGGCATGTGTTAAGATGCTGCATTTGTACTAAATGATCATTTATAGAAAAGGCCAGAACATACTGAGATGAAGTAGGATATGTTTCAAGCATTTCAATTTTTAAAACTGAAATTACTGAATGATTTGGGTTTTGTTTTCTTTTCTTAGGATTTTATTTATTTATTTGACAGAGAGAGAGAGAGCACAAGTAGGCAGAGCAGCAGACAGAGAGAGAGGGAGAAGCAGGCTCTCTGCTGAGCAGAGAGCCCAAATCGGGGCTCAATCCCAGGACTCTGGGATCATGACCTGAGCCAAAGGCAGCCTCTTAACCAATTGAGCCACGCAGGTGCCCCTAATGAACCATTTTGGATCATGAAATTTACTGAGAATACTGAGTAAAAGTTAAGGATAGTATTTTCACACATTGTGACCTGCTCTAAAATTACTTCAAAACCACTTGACATAAAACTGCATATGCTTTATTCTGGAACTCTAAAGTTCAGCAATCCATCAACTTTAACATAAGAGTGGACTTACTCATGAGAAGGAAGAGCCAGTGCTTGTTGACTTTTCATCCAGAGATTCAAACGGATGTTCCTGTCATACTGAACTCAAGGGACAATGGACAAGAATGGACATGGTATCTGTCCTCACAAAGATTAGAAGCAAGAAACAGGGTTTATAGTAGGCAGAGAAGAGGAAAAAGCCAAAGGATTTAAGGCTCTATGGAAAGTAGCCTAAACTTGCTTAATGACTTCATGGAATTAGACTCTGTTCAAAAGACCTACAAGAGAGGACAAACTGATGAATATAAATCGCTCAGAATGTAGTTCAAGTAATATTTTCCAAGTAACCTCCTCAATTAACAAAATACCACTGCATGTAATACACTTTAAAAAATTATCGGTGGCTCATATGGGACACTTGAAAAATATTGGTCAAGCCCTTTTGAAAACAATTTACTCATTTGTAATATCAGTGACAATATGAAATGGTAAGGTAGACAAGAGCAAACACCGAGATAACACTTCAACCAATTTTTTATACTAACACTTAAATGGCATATAGAGGACAAGCCCAGAATGTATCACTGATGTACCATGTGTAAAGCACATTGGTTCCTGTGGAGTGGGGCTGGAGCGGGGGAGTGTTTATTTCATTAACCGAATCACAAGGAACCTGAAAGCTTATTAAAACTGCAATAGGACTGCATCATGCGGCTCCAGCTTGCTTCTTACTGACACTAGAGCTGGGTAGTGTTTCACAACATCACAACCTCTGTCAACTCATTCTAACACCTTAACCTTAGAAACATGCACTGTCTTTAGCTTTATTCACTGCTTGCAGCAAGCTGTAAAATAAATTACTTCAAATGATTTTAAATTAGTTTGCCTAAGACCAAGAAGTCAGATTTTTAAAGCTCCATGATGATTTTTATGCAAACAATGGCTTTGTGGCACCATTTCAAGATAAGGTAATTGTGCTTTCCCCACTGAATTTTCCACATCTAAAAGTTTCCAGGAAGATCCAATATTAATGCTTGTGATTTCTACAGCAATAATAACATAAAAATCACAATTTTTTCAAACTTTTATTTTTAAGATTTTATCTTTAAGTAATCGCTACACCCAATGTGGGACTCGAACCTACATCCCCGAGATCAAGTGCCACATGTGCTACCAACTCAGTCAGCCAGGCACACCCACAGAGTTTTAAAAAGTTGACTGGTGGGGCACCTGAGTGGTGGAGTTGGTTAGGACCCGACTCTTGCTTTCGGCTGGGGTCATGTTCTCCTGGTTGTGAGATCAAGTCCTGAGTTGGGCTCCGTGCTCACTGTGGGTTCGCTTGAAATTCTCTCTCCTTTTCCCTCTGCTCCTTCTGCTTGTGCTCACTCTCACCCCCTCTCTCTCTTCCTCTCTCTCATTTATTTATTCAATAAATGAATAAATCTTAATAATAATAATAATAATAATAATAATTTTAAAAGTTGGTGACTTTTATTCCAATCTCTTACCCAGAATAGAAATCTTTCCTACAAGATTATTCAAGGCCTCCAGTCTCTGGCTAAAGGTGTCCAGAGCTTGCAAAGTTCACGACTTGGTAAGAGAGATCATTTGATTAAGAACAGGTGTAAAGTTAGAAGTGGTTTTCTTATATGGAGCCAGATCTGTCTCCCTGTGTAACTTTCAGCAGTTTGATCCTGCTTCAGGCCTTTGGAGCTATTTTTAAATGGCCAATGTGTCTTTTCTTTTCTAAACAAAAATCCCAATTTCTTTACCCATGCCTCATCTGACATTGTTTCCATATTCTCCATTAACAGGACCACACGTGTTGGATATTACAGACATATTTGCAATTAAATAGTCCTATTAAACTATGGCACCCAGAATAAACAGAAAGATCAAGAGCAGTGGGAGAATAGCCTCTGGGCTTTGTAAATCTTTTGAGATAGTCTAACTTCTGCGGCCACAGCATAGTCACAGCTATTGAGCTGGAACGTTTACAGAAAAACTTTATCCTTCACCTGATGTTTTATTCCCCCTTTCTTTTTTAACTCATGGAACATCCTTCTTTTAATTCTATTTACTTTACAAAATCTTAACCAATTTAGGGTCATCATTTTACCCTGAAAGTTTTTTAAATATATTTTGATTCTCTCATTCAACATATTAAATATGTTTGTATCTTCTAGAAAAAGAAAATGCAACAAAACCTAAAATGCAAGCAGTATCACACCAAAATCCCCCACCTGCCAATAACAAATATCAGCTTGACATAAATGTTTCCTAAGTAAGCCATTTGAATGTTTTATTCTGTGTTAAATAGTTTCAATGTTAACAAAAGTTTTAAGAAATGTTCACTTGGTGAGTAGAGTGTTTGAAGACATATGAACAGGCTCAGAGTCCCCTTCAGTAGAATGAAGCAAAGGCCATGCAGGGAAAGAACATCAAGTCACATGCAATTTATTTACCAAAATATGTCATCTCTCTAGTGTGATGGCTTTAATTAAAGATGATGGATGATAGATGATGATGATGATAGATAGATAGATAGATAGATAGATAGATAGATAGATAGATGATAGATAGATGATAGATTTATTTCACTGCCTCTGACAGCACACATAATAAAGAAGAATATGTTTTGTAATATGGAAATCACGGGGGGGGTTCCCATTATAAAAAGGCATCTGGAGAGAGGAAGTAGGGTATGTTATGGTTATAATATTTCCAAATTTAAGTAATCTGCTGCAATTCAAAATCTGCATATGTTGAATTTCCTTGCAGAAGGAGCAAGGGGCACATGCCACAGCAGAGGCTTAACAAGAACCTGGAGAAACTTAAAAGTTTGCTATTTAATAGTAAATCAAAACATTATAGTGTATCTTTCTCCTTTTCTCTTTAACTTTCTTGGAGGTCCTAACCTTTCATAAAAATAAGAATATACAGTTAGATGTTATTAATCAATTCAAAAGCCCAATGCAGGCTTTGAGAAAAATTTAAAACTTAAAATTTGCAGTTGACAAAAGCAAGAAAAAAGTAACAGCAGAATATTAAAAGGAATCAGACCATTTTTTCTTCCTACATTTTATTCTTATTTAAGACAGGATATATAATGTAAGGATCTACCACTCTCTGTTTCATCAGAAATCCCTAAAGCTGGTTTCAGATAGCTGAAGATATGGCATGTTTATCACATAATTCCAAAGGAAAATAAATTGTTTGAAGCACAGTCATAAAAATGCATGAGGACAGAAATTTTATATTTTCTCTTAAGTGAAAGTACAAGTGTAAGTAGGCTGATAGCCTGCAAATGTTACTTGCTTCACATCTCCAGTGAGAGATGAGAAGTACCCGAAGGCGTTTTCTGTGCTTTAAAATAAATAAGACACTCTATGGAGTTTAACAATAATAAAACAAGGATTTAGTATTACAGAAGCCATTGAAAATCCTTCAGGTGATAATATCAGAGAGAAAACACTCACTTTATCAGCTAGAAAAAGAAGTACTAACATAACTCCCTAACACTCTCAAAGGTTGAGCTTTGCAGTTTTGAAACCCTTCCATCCTGTCCTATTTTGCCCAAAAATCTAGTTTATGGCAACAAGATTCTGACCTCGGGAAAGGAAGAATCATAGCAGGGGATGGGGGTGAAGTGGCTCAAGTGGCTCCTCAGGTGGAGCTTTTTGCACCAACTTTGGGAGTGCCAGCCAGGGAGGAGGTGAGAGTGGGTTGCTCTCTGATAATAAGAGGGATACGATGTGAAACCCGATGACCCTCTCACAGTCAGCCTGGACAAGATGGTGCCCTGGAGCAGGCAAGCCTTTTCGCTTGAATATAAAAATCAAAGCACGGTATAAGAAATTTGGTCCTAGAGCAATGATCAAGAAGTAAAACAGAACTAAAGAAGTATCACCAAATAATTGAGGAAGTTAAAAACAAGGTAAGAAATTTTACTACTGCTGGACAACAGGACACAAAAAGTGACCAAACATGAAAAGATGGAGATCCTCTTACACCATTACCTATACTTTCCTCAACTTAACCAGATTAAGGAGTGTAACAAGCAACAGAATATCCTTCCTAGCTGTGTTCAATTTTTTGTTCTAATTTGCTTACTTTTGTGTAGTTCATTTTCTGGAAGGAATTATAGAAATGTTTCAAAAATACTTAAACAAAATTAAACTAATTTGCCTGCAGTTGTATGCTCAAAAGAAGAGATAGGTGCTATAAAGATACATATTTAGACAACTATTTAACCTATTTGTCCTTAAAGAAATATATATATATAAAATTTCTGTGAAGACACTGAAGCGGGCACTACTAAATACCAGTGTGCAGAAGTTCAGAATGTGAGTGCATTATGTCCTACTTTTCCATATATCAAATGCAGCCATTAACAGCACCAGCTTCATGCTCCAGACAGTGTAAAATTAGCAGCTGAAGACTTCAGACAGAAGTAAGGTGTAGTTACCTTCAGTAGCACAGGGAAAAACAAGCTATAGAGAAGCAGTAGGGGGAGCCATGCTTATTTTTATACTAGAATCACAAGTTACAAAAAGAGGACTGTTCTTTTTAGAAATAAATGAAATCCTACGAATGGAAAAATATTTTGGCTGAATACACTATAGAAGGCCATTATTTACAAAAATGTTATGGTGCTTCTGTGTTCAAACAAAGAATCATCACCTAGTTTATAATAAGAAGTTTTATGAATTAGGTATGTTTTAAGTGAGGCCCCTAAAAAGTACCATTATGTGCTTCTGATTCTTTAATTTTAACTCCCTTCTTTACACGTGTGCACAAGGCCCTCTCAAACAAGAGGGACATCGTGTGGCAACTGTGTCCTAAGAAATAAAAATGCTAGAGGGTTCTTCCTCAAAGCTTTTAGCTTTTTTTTTTTTTAAGATTTATTTATTTATTCATGAGAGACACAGAGAGAGAGAGAGAGAGTCAGAGACATAGCCAGAAGGAGAAGCAGGCTCCATGCAGGAAGCCCGATGTGGGACTCCATCCCCAGACTCCACACTCAACCACTGAGCCACCCAGGCGTCCCACTTTTAGCGTTTTAAAGGCAGTGCCAGGGTACCCCCTCCTCCCAAACTGTGAAATATGAATAGCAGATTACATTTATCACAAATATTAAACTGAAGCTTAGCATTTCTGGAACATTCCTTTAAAAGATTGTCCAGAATAGAGTAGTAGCACAAACCTAATAACCACTGAAAGCCTTTGAAACTTTTTTCAGATTTGGGTCTGAACAGGCCCCCTGCCAGAATGTGGAGGCTGACAGCCACGGCATGCGCAGAGTCCAGGATGACCTCACTTTTTCCAGCACTGATCTGGAAATGCAGATTGAAACCTGGCAGAGGAGTTAGCTGATCTCATGAAGAACCATGAAGATGTGTATGTCCACAGGCTCAAGTATAAGTTGTCTCTTTCTTATTTCTTGTCTTCAATTCCAGTCTAATGTGAGGTTAAGAAAAATTCTAATGAATGAAGTGAATTCTAGTGCCATTGTGGTTGAAGCCCTTGATAATTGTTTCTCATTCAGGAAATTAAAAGGCCCACCAGAAATTGCAGGCTCTGACAGTTGTGTGGTCATCATTCTGGAGCTAATCTAGCCGAGCTCTGCAGTGACATGAGAGCTCACTGCGAAGCCCTCACTGAACAGAATTACTAGGATGCTAAAATTAGATTCAGTAACAAGGTAAACTAAAAACACAGTCAAGGTCAGAAAATTAGGGCGACTTCTCTTCCCTGATAAATGACTCTGTTTTACAATGGTATTTCAGAGCAGAGTGCTACTTCAGCAGATTGCACCCAATTCTGCTAAGATTCAGATGAATGAGCTAAAGTGAACTATTCAGGCCATGAAGCTAGAACTACAGTCTGCAGGAGCCCTGGTACTTAACGACTTCCTCCTGGGTGAATATGCCAAAAACCAATTTGTCCTCGCAGGTAATTTCATGACTTCACCTCAGTAATGTGTTTCCAAAATATGATATTCTCTAATGAAATTTATTTTTAAAAGCTCTTAAAATTTTAAAATCTTTGGCTTCTTAATTACTAACTCAGACAGGAGAGTGTTCATTTAATATATGAAAAATATCTAGAAGCAAAATTAACTGCACCTATCATCCCCTATTTTGAAAATACTCCAGCCTCTGAATCAGCTAAGTACACCGCAAATGTCAACATGAGCTCGCTGTTAGAGAAACACTGGGGTGGCTCATTTCCAGAATGAGATCACTTTGTTTCTATCTCCAGGTAGGTGGTAAGGCGGGACTCCTGTATGAAAGCTTAAGAGAATTAATCTATGTAAAATGTCTTCATGAAGATCCAGCAAGGATTTCCTTCAATATCAAGCAGTAGATATGTTGTGTTTTAACTAAGATTTTATACATTTAAACTTGAATAACAATGTTTTCCTTTTAAAATCAATTTTCCAGGGCACCTGGGTGGCTGAGTCAGTTGGCTCAGATCATGAGCCCGGAGTCCTGGGATCGAGCCCTATGTCAGACTCCCTGCTCAGCAGAGAGTCTGTTTCTCCCTCTCACTCTTCCTCTTTGCCTGCTTGTGCTCTCTCTCTCAAATAAATAAGCAAAATCTTTTCTAAATAAGTAAATAAATTTTTACTTGCACTCCCAAAAGACAAGATTTTTTGTGATAAGCATGTATCAAATACCTGATGTTTCAGAAGCTGTGAATTAGGAAACAGGGTACCAGTTGCATTTCTGTCTTCTGGGAAGCACACTCTAACCACAGGGAAGCTTTTATAAAACTAATAATGCATTAGCCAGTTGCTATATTTTGCATTAGCCTGGTAGACCTGAGCCCCAGTCCCACATTGTCTCTAAACTCAGAGTGTGATGTTAGATAAATCACCCTTCCAAAGGAATCCATCTCTAGACCCCATTTTTCCTTTATCTATAAAACAGGGGAGTTAGTAATCCATAAGGTACTTTCTAATTCTAAAATCTTTGACTCTATGCAACTAAATTTTT
Organism: Canis lupus familiaris; assembly: GCF_011100685.1. Taxonomy (NCBI): domain Eukaryota; kingdom Metazoa; phylum Chordata; class Mammalia; order Carnivora; family Canidae; genus Canis; species Canis lupus. The sequence continues at coordinate 21,931,561 of NC_049230.1, forward strand.
AAAACAATCAAAAAATATCAAGGTGGTGAAATGAATGTTATAGTGAATTAAAATTAGGTCCAATTTGCCCTAATTCAAGGAGTTTGCTGAAACTTTTGTAATACATAATATCCAATGTCAGGTTTTAAGGTAGGCTGTATCAACCTTAACACCCAAGTCACTTGAGGTTGGATCATTCTTGGGAAGAGAGTAGCTGTTCTGTACATTATCAATTGTAGCAGCATCCATAGGTTTTATCCACTAGATCCAGCAGCATCCCCCACCACCCTTTGGGACAATCAGAATGTCTCCAAATGTTGCCATATGTCCAGAAGAGGAGCAAAGACATCCCTGTTGAGAATCAGTGCTCTCCATGTGTAAGCAGCATTTTCATACTCCACGAAAGCAAGCTCACCACGGTTTGAAATGCTTGGCTTGGTACAAAACACACAGGGTGAAGTAACTTCCTTCCCTCAAATGTGAAAACTTCACCCCCTTGGGGCCCTTGCGTGGCACAGTTGATTAAGTGTCTGACTCTTGGTTTCTGCTCAGGTCATGATCTCAGAGTCTTGAGAATGAGCCCTGAGAGGAGTCTGCTGAGGTTTCTCTCTCCGTCTCCCTCTGTCCCTCCTTGCACCTGTTCTCACTCTCTCTCTCTCTCTCTTTCTCTCCCTCCCTCCCTCTAAAATAAATAAATACATCTTTAAAAAAAATTTTCACCCCTTAAAACATGGTGTCCAAGTGGATAAAGTTAATTTTGTTTTAGTTAAAAGAGAAAGGGCTAGACTAGAGAAGATAGCTATGCATTGTGTCTTCTTTCTTAAAACATGAATGAGAACACTTTTCTGATACTTATCTGCCTAAATAACTCTTTGTTTCATCTTTTGTCTGGTGAAAACTTCAAACTTCACAGTATCCTCAGAAAACATCCATGGAAGCTGGGCTAACAGAATCTGAGACCAACTATCAGACTCAGCTTCCACAGACTCAAGTGTGGACACTGACCCTGGAGATCCAGGTCCTCAAATTCACAGGGAGGTAGAGAGCCAGAGTGCAGGCTACCAGCAGCTCCTAGACATCAAGATGTACCCAGAGAATGAAACTGAGACCACCTGCTCCAGGGACAGGGCTGGTACATGGGAAGCTGTGAGTTTGGTGAAGAAGGGGATCAGGTGGGGGCAAATACAGGTATCCACTTGCTCCTATTTATGTTATTAACTAAATGCAGCAGTACTATACCACAAAGTCTGAACAAACTTTCACAAGGTCCATCCTTTAAGTACCATTTTTAATATCCCCCTAACCAGCTCTATAAAGGCAGTGACTAAGGCCTCGATTTACAAACCTACCCACCCCCTAGTTCCACGCATTACTATCCCACGCAAGACACTCGACAAATGTTTGCCCAACTGAACTGAAGTTTAGGGCAGCACTGTGGCTTTACTTTCCCTGCTCAGAAAACAAAAACATTATATCCAACATATTATATGCTTCACAGTCATTTGGAGCTGTGTAATTCAAAAACAGAATTAATAAAAATACTAAAAGTTAAAATTCAACATCTTCAACTCAGAGTCTTTTAAAACAGTCCTGGATATTACAATTTTTATGACTACCTCAAATAATTAATATAAAGTATAAGATGTTCTATTTTTCTTTTCAGTCTTAAGTTTGAAACTGGATCTGAAAAAGGAAATAAAATCAAAGATAAGTTCGATGAGAAAGATTTTCCATCATCCTATTACATTTTCTTTGGAGGAACAGTATATTCCAGGTCCAAGAGAGTTGTGTTTTTATATGAACTTATCATTTATATTAAGCAATTAAATGCATATGAAACCAAGGCTCTGATGGTGGAATAGTTTCAACTGAGATATTTGTCAAAATAGTACTGCAATTTTTTTCTTCGCAATGTAAGCCTACATAAATAATCATAAATGTCCTAGAAGCATTTACTAATTATATTTAAATGCTTTTCTTCCAACATTGTTCAACTCAAAATATGGGGAGACACTTTGTTTTATTTTATTTTATTTTGCTTTATTTTATTTTTGAGAGAGAGAGAGCATGCAGGGTTGGGGGGCCGAGGGAGAGGGAGACAGAGAATCTCAAGCAGGCTCCATGCCCAGCTCAGAACCTGATGTGGGGCTTGGTCTCATGACCCTGAGATCATGACGGGAGCTGAAATCAAGAGTCAGACACTTTAACTGACTGAGCCACTCAGATGCTCCTGGGGAGACATGTTAATGTACATTTACTTTGAAAGGTCAAAAGAAATAAAGAAGGAAAAGAGACAGACTAACTAAAGTAAGATGTTTCATGCATGATAAAATATGATGAAACATGATTTAAGCTAATAGGTGAGTTTAAGACCATTTTTCAAAACTGCAGATTTTGACCTGTTAGTAGATATTTAAAATTATCTACGTCACAGTCAGCATTTTTTAATAGAATGAAATAGAAAACAGTAAAGTACATGTTAGTTATGACTGGTAAATATTTTATGAAAGTTTTGTTTTAATTATAGAGGCATGCATGTGTGTGTGTCTGCTTGTGTGTGTGTGTGTGTGTGTGTGTGTAGTGTACTGATGTTATGGTATAAAATGCATTTCTTCCTGTAGGTTGCAAAAAAAATGTTGGAAAGCTACTGTGTTGTTTTGGTTTTTGGGTTTTGAGGGTTCTTTTTTACAATCTGTCTCTACCTTTATCAGGTCATCCTCCATACTGCTGCTAGAACCATCTCCTAAATTTGGATCACGTCATTCAGGCACTGTTCCAAGCATTTTATGTGTCAACTAACTCAATTCTCACTATGGCCATATGAGATAGACCAGTAGTATCCCCATTTTAGAGATGAGAGAACTAAGACACAGAGCAAGTTAAGTAAATTGGCCAAGTTACCTTTCCAAGTTTCTAGCACAGGTCCCTCTGTGGATGAATCAATAGTCTAGAAAGAGAAAGACAATAAATAAATATATAAGTAATAAAGCACTAACCATAATTCTGACTGGGCTTTATCAAAATCACCCCAAATTAGTGAAGCTTTAAAAAGTAAAGATTGAGGAACACCTGGGTGGCTCAGTTAGTTAAACATCTGAGTTCGGCCCGGATCATAATCTCAGGGCTCTGCCCTCAGTGGGGAGTCTGCTTGTCCCTCTCCCTCTCCCTGTATCCCTCCCCCTGCTTGTGCTTTCTCTCTCTCTCTCTCAGATAAATAAATTTTAAAAATTTAAGTAAAGATTGAAATCAATGAGATTTATATGCTTATCTTTCTATTAGTAGGTAGTTAATAAGTGCCCAATAAAAGAGCTGTCTTACTTTTAAAAAAAAATTTTTTTTATTTTTTGTCATTCAAAAGAATGCACATTTACATGATTTTCTTTTACAAACCTCTCTGTCCCACTGTGTTTTTTTTTAAGATTTTATTTTATTTTATTTTATTTTATTTTATTTTATTTTAGGAGAGACACAGAGAGAGAGGCAGAGACACAAGCAGAGGGAAAAGCAGGCTCCATGCAGGAAGCCTGATGTGGGCTCCATGCAGGAAGCCTGATGTGGGACTCAATCCCAGGACTCCAGGATCATGCTCTGAGACAAAGGCAGACACTCAACTGCTGAGCCACCCAGGCATCCTGACATGAATGTTTTATATTCAAACAATACTGATCTTTTAATAATGGGGAAAGAAACATCAGCTGGATATTTGGAGATATTTTTTGGCTCATATGCAAGAAAATCATATGAACAGATTCACTTGATTTTGAAGTTTTTTTAATCTTTCTGAATTTACCAAAAATGAGTATACCTCCAATTCAGGAGGTCTAATTTTGAAGTTTTCCCATTCTAGTCTGAAGCAATCAACTTGGGCCAAGCACCTGGCTAAACCCTCTAGATAGTAAGCAATAAGTATTCCCTTCTAGAAGCTAACATTTACTGGAATGTAAAAGATACTCATGAAAAAGTTCAATGGCATTAGAATATCATACAGCACCAAAATTAGTAGTTACAGATAAGTACAAAAGGAATTTACAGATGAGACTTCAATATGGGCCAGAGAGGCCAATGAAAAGCTCATGAGGCTCTAAAGCTACATTAATACGTCCATACTCATCAGTGAGCAAAAATTGAAAAGACAGTATCAAGTGATGACAAGGATGTGAAGCAACTGGAACTCAACATCTAGTATTGATGGGAGTGTAAATCAGGGCAACCACCTTGGAAAACAGTTGGTATGATCTACTACAGTTGAAGAAAATACACTGTGAACCAGAAATTCTCATTCATTCATTCAACAGATACTGAACTCCTACTATATGTCATGCATGGTTATAAGCATGTTTCCAGTCTAAACTACCCCTGCTCTCCACCATAGCAAAATGTGTGCACATATGCACCAGGAATCATGTTCAGAAATGTTCACAGAAGCACTGATAATAATGGCAAAAAAAATTTTTTTAACATCTCAAATGTTTATCAGCAGCAGTACAATGGATTAATAAATTGTGAATTTCTTCATAAGAACAGAATTCAATGCACCAGGGAAATTTAATAAACTAAAACACACAATAGGGATGAATTTTAGGAACATATTTTTAAAAGCAAGTTGCTAATGAATATGTATAATATTATTCTATTATACAAAGTTTAAAAAACCTGTGCCACTATAAAATTACGTATGGTTTAGTGATGCAAACAAATGAGGTTAAACTAAAAATGAGGGATCCCTGGGTGGCGCAGCGGTTTGGCGCCTGCCTTTGGCCCAGGGCGTGATCCTGGAGACCTGGGATCGAATCCCACGTCGGGCTCCTGGTGCATGGAGCCTGCGTCTCCCTCTGCCTGTGTCTCTGCCTCTTTCTCTCTCTCTCTCACTGCGTGCCTATCATAAAAAAAAAAAAAAAAAAAAAAAAAAAAAAAAAAAAACTAAAAATGAGGATAAACTAAAAAAAAAAAAAACAGCAAGTGAAATATAAACAGAAAATAACTGGGGCAGGGATGGGGCACACAAATGACTCACTGGTACTAGTACCAATGTTTTATTTCCTTTTTTTTTTTAAGATTTTATTTATTTATTCACGAGAGACACAGAGAGAGAGAAAGGCAAAGACACAGGCAGAGAGAGAAGTAGGCTCCATGCAGGGAGCCTGACATGGGACTCAATCCCTGGTCTCCAGGATCATGCCCTGGGCCGAAGGCAGCGCTAAACCACTGAGCCACCAGGGCTGCCCTCTTTTTTTCTTTTTTTGTTAAAGATTTATTTATTTATTTGAGAGAAAGAGAAAGATAGCAGAGGATGGGATAGAGGAAGAGGGAGACAGACTCCCTGCTAAGCTTGATATGAGGTTTGATCCCACAACCCAGGAGATCACAACAAAAGCCAAAGCCAGGAGTCAGATGCCTAACCGACTAAGCCACCAACATGCTCCCACCTTGTATATGTTTTATAAATCTTCTTCTGCATCTACTCAATAATGCTCTTAAGTTCAGTAAAGTGAAAAGGCTTGAATTTTGAAGGAAGGATTTGAATAGAAAGACATGAAGCCAATATGAATGAAGGGAAAAGGTTAGGATTGACCATGATATACATGCAACCATGAAGTTGAATCTGGTAGAGTGAAGAATTCACCTTGGAGAATGACAGAGATAAGACTAAATCTATGGAATAGGGCCAAATCATGGAGAATCTTAAGAGCTCCTCTAGGAGTATAGACTAATCTTAAATTCCATAGGGAACTCTTGAAAGCTTTGGGCTTAGGAGTAACCTATCAAGGGTTGAAGAAGGAAATTAATATGACTTCTATATGCAAGATGGATTGGGGTGGTGGGGATGGAGACTAGAGATGGGGTAAGTAGGTTACTGTGACAACTTAAGGATAAATTGAAATTTTCCTGGATCAAGTTACTCTTGGGAGAAGTAAAGACTCTGAGAGATAGGATTTGGTTAATTATTAGACATTAAAGAGCTAAGATGATAAATGAAAATGTTAAAGTTTCAAGGTGAAATAAAAACTGGAAAGCCAAAAAGGAGAGCAAAATCAGAAGGAAAGATGATACAACAGGGCTATACATATATTGAGTTTTATGTAAAAATGGAACACCCTTGGGACACCTAGATGGCTCAGCAGTTGAGCATCTGCCTTTGGCTCAGGGCTTGATCCTAGAGTTCTGGGATCGAGTCCCACATCAGGCTCCTGTGGTAAGTCTGCTTCTCCTTCTGCCTATGTCTCTGCCTTCTCTCTGTGTCTCTCATGAATAAATAAATACATAATATAAAATCAATAAAATAAAATATCCATACCATCAAATAATGTATGTTATAATATATAACATAATATGATACAGCTAAAAAGTAATATAGCTAAACTATCAAAAGTATCATATGGAATCATACAGTTGAAAAAATATCAAACTGAATTCTAAAAGATTAACCCTTAAGCTTTCTCAAGGACAACTGAAAATGTTTCCCAAATTCTCAAACAATGCTGATTTCAAGAACTTTCTCTTCCAAGGTATGAGTCACTAGTTTTCTGGCTACTTGGAGAAGTTTCAAAGGAAATGATTTTTTAGGGTTACTGAGCTTGTAGTACCTGCATGTCAACACATCACCAAATTTCATTTCAGGAGTCAGCAATGATAAATGTACTGAGCTTTGGTGAGATGAGATATTTAGGGGGAAAAAAGTAATTAAGAAGGAGTTGAAGCTTAATGGATTAGTATAATGAATTTTCCTGAAGGAAATAGTGTGAAAATATTCATAAAAGGTGTGGCAGGAGGTAGAATCACTGAAGGGCAACTATTCTGGCCCTACCAACAGTCCTGTTTTTCATATAGACTGGACTAGATTTCAGAAAGTTTATTACTTTCCAAATGTGATTGTTTAAGCTTTAAGCCAAAAGACATCTTAAAATGGATTAAACTTTTACAATTTTTTACTGAATATGCCAGTGGTATAAGATGCCAAAGAGAAACAAAAGTCAAATTGAGGAGCCAAAACATTAAAAGGAAACAAAACACATTCACGAATTTCAGAACATTTTGTACTATCAAGGAGCATAGTATTACAGAAGACCACAGTCTTCAAGAAATCAGCAATGGTGTTAAGCACTAAATCAGAAAATGAATCATGCACACATTTATCTTAATATCAGATTATTTTTAATAAATAGCTCAAAACTTACTGGCTGCTAACTGTGTGAAATTACAGTTAAGAATAAAAAGGTAATATAGCTAACCTATCAAAGGTATCATATAGAATCATATAGTTGAAAAGAATGGGTTCTGATTCAAAACGTGGTGGCTAGTTTTGTGGCCGTTTGGGGAGGTTTCAAAGATAATTGATTTCTGAAGGTCAAAACTACTGATCCCAGCATTTTCTCCAAATGTGTAAAATTATTCATGGAATTAGAAGTACTGTTTTCATACATAATTATATGATCTGTAGATGTAATTATGTTGCACCAAACTGAATAATTGCTGGGTATGCTGGATTAGTGTATTTAATCTGAACACAGCCCACACCCAAGAGGAAAAGATTATCATTCTATCCTAAATATACAACAGTAATCCCTAAGAGAACAACTCTTCTCCTGGTTATACAATGAGAAGGTCAAAACCTGAACCTTGCAATAAACATTTCCAGAACCCAAAACATATTTTTGAGAGAAGTTTAACAATCTTCAATTCATTTTTAAGACAAGATATAAAGTCAATAAAAGAGTATCCACTCCAATATTCTTTCATTTGTTCAAAAGCATTAAATGAACATTAAGTCTAAAGGATTAATTGCAAAAAAATCATTAAATTAGTGGGAGTTGGGGCAGGTCCCAAAGAAATATAAAACATGCACTCTGTGCCCTTCAGAAATTCACAGTTTAGTTAGGGAGAAAATAATTACCAAGCATTCTGAACCTCACTTAAAGGCTGTAGAGAAATAAAATTTTTATTAATCTATATATTTTAAATGTCATTCACTTAAGTACTTCCTCCAAGCCAGTGGGGAAATAAATTTTTAAAAATTTTTTACAGCTAAAATCTATTTTATAAAATGACTCTTTATAAAAACCCTGGATATGCTTCTTCTGAGACTTCAGTTTTTTGTTTTTTGTTTTTTTTAACTTTTTATCTCTTTTTTTATTTAAATTCAATTAATTAACATCTAGTATATTATTAGTTTCAGAGGTAGAAGTCAGTGATTCATAAGTCTTATATAACACCCAGTGCTCATTAACTCATGTGCCCTCCTTAATCTCCATCACCCAGTTACCCCATCCTCCTACCCTCTCCCCACCAACAACCCTCAGTTTTGTTTCCAATGATTGAGTCTCTTACAGTTTGTCTCCCTCTCCAATTTCATCTTGTTTTATTTTTCCCTCCCTTCCCCTATGATCCTGTTTCATTTCTTAAACTCCACATATGAGTGAGATCATATGGTATTGTCTTTCTTTAATTGACTTATTTCACTTAGCCTAAGTTCTAGTTCCATCCATGTCATTGCAAATGGCAAGATTTCTTTTTTTGATGGCTGAGTAGTATTCCATTGCAAGTATATATACCACATCTTCTTTATCCATTCATCTATAGATGGAGATCTGGCCTCTTTTCATACTGTTGTGGACATGGCTGCTGTAAACATTGGTGAGACTCCAGTTTCTATATATCAAACTTACTTAGAAAGAGATCCACAGGTACCTATAAGTATGAATGTTCTACTATACTCACTGTGTCCTCTAAAGCTATGCAATCTTACAGATGACTGTGAAGGTAGCAGGGGAAGAAGAGAAAGATGGGGAGACAGAGATGCATCTAAGAGTAACTGTCAGAGAGCAAAGTCTGACCCAGAGAATGTTGGAGGGCTCTGCACTGGCAGTTGAGAATTAAGGAGACAATGGGCATTATGGAGAAATAAGGTAGAAAGGGGCACAGGACTTGGATAGTTACTTCTGGAGTGGGAACATTCAGCCACAGCCAGTTTAGGCAGTGAAAGGGGTTTTAAACCTGAAAAGTGGAATTCAGTAATTCAAGTCATTATGTGAAGATCAATAAGAAAAATAATACCCCAAAATACAAGAACTTGGGTTACAGATAAGAACTATGTCATACCCTTGAATGCGATCCACTCACGTCTCATGCTGCTCACATACTCTGTCATGGGAAGGATATCAGAGAGGACAAAAGAGGAAAGCCAAAGGGGAGCTCTGCATTCAGGGCATTTGAGTTGCATAAATATTCAATTCTGAGGACTACACTGTTAGTATTATAGCACTTGCATAGGGTGTACATCCAGGACCAGAAGTGACCGGCCCTATGATCAGAAAAGGTTCATACTGAGGGACAAGCTTGCTTAGGTAGGGTGGATGTTGAAAGCCAAGCAGAGTAATCTATGTCAAGTCTTGCCTCTGCCATCATCAACCATCCTCTGATTTTCTACTTATTTGCCTCTTCCACTTTACTACTATTTACCAGACCAAAAAAAAAAAAAAAAAAAAAAAACCACCTCCACATGATGACCAACCAACCACCTCTGATAAGGGTTCAAAATCTAGCGAATAACATCTTCCCTTGTGTGCTAATATATTCCCTTAAGAATTTTTTTTGTTTATCGAGTCTAGATATTTCATATAAATAGAAGCATGTTAATGTGTGTCCTTTGGTGTCTGGCTTCTTCCACTTTGTGTAATGTTTTTAAGGCTCTTCCATACATCCTCATTCCTTATTATGGCTGAAGAAAATCCCACTGTATGCATATACCACAATTAAGTTATCCATTCATGTGTTGATGGACACTTGGGTTAGCTCCATGGTTTGGGTATTACAGCGGCCTGCCACCCATAAAGACAGAAAGCTAATGGATGGTTACACAGGCTGGGGGAAGAGGGAAATGTGGAATGACTGCTTGATAGGTACAGGCCTTCCTTTGAGAGGTTGTAAGTGCTTCGGAACTACATAACATGTTGGTCACACAACAAGGTGAATGTACTAAATGCCAATGAACTACACCTTTTTAAAATTTTATGTTATATAAATTTCATCTCCATTAAATTTTTTTCAAATTTCAAGGCAAAGCCTCCACCACTACCTGCCTAAAATGTAGGTTAAACTACAAGTAGAGCATGTTATATATTTTAAAATAGATTGCCTGTAACATATAGGCCATCCTTCAAAGCCGAGGTTGGACACTCTCTCTTCCATGAAACCTGCTGGGGAAATATAAGTAAAAACAAAATCTCTCCATCTAGAAATCATCTCTATAAAGGTAGTTGAGAAAACAACACTTGTATTATCCAAAAAGCATCAAACCAGAATATAACATACATCACAGGCAATCACTAAGAGATCACAAAGACAGAAAAGAATCTCATTTCAAGCAGCTAGAACTCCATACACACATGTTCTCAAGATAAATGAAAACAAATCCTTGACTAAAAGGACTTGACAGCATCATTTGTCACATGTAGCTCATCCTAACTTTACCCAGCAATTGGGATCACCATCTGTGTTAGCTAGTAGGTTTTATGTAAAGGAAAAACAAGGTCTTCTTATCTTAATGACAGGAGATGGTTTTGGAGCCAGGCACCCAGCAGAAACAGGGAGAGAGGATTGCTATGTTCCTTGGATGTTTACCATCCAAAGATAGGATTCCCAAGTCCTTGAAAAAGACATTCCAGGGTCGTGAAGCTGGCCAAAGTCTTATTAAGGTTTTTAAAAGATTTACTTACATTTCAAAGAGACAAAGAAAGAAGGTTTCTAAAGTAAACGCTCTAAGAAAAGAGAGTGGGAGTGTGTGTGTCTTCCCCTGATTTCAATAGGGAGAATTAAGCCTCTTATTTTTAATTTGTATTTGTCCTTACAGGCCTTCTCTGATCCCCTGAACAAAAAGTCATCACCCTCGCCTTGGAGGTGCCTTTCTGCAGCACCTCCCATTTTCCAATCTTGAACTGAAGCCATTTGGGCAGGATCCATACCTGCTTCCTTTCTTCATCCCTCACGGTACCCAGCATGGCAAGCAGAGCCACCATTCAGGAAAGGGCCCAGACAACCAGAGGAAACTTGGTGGCAATGGAAGTATTCTGATTCTTGACTGTATAATGTCCATATCCTGGTTGCAATACTGTCCTATAGTTTTCTAAGTATCACCAGGAAAATCTTACATACTGAGATTTCCCTGTACTATTTCTGCCAACTGAATCTACAATTACCTCAAAATAAGTTCAACAAAAAGTAAAAGAGCCCTTGGATAAATAAACACACATGCCTTATCAACCATCACAATCACATCAAACACTAGTCACAGAATACAATAAAAAGAAATACAGACCAAGCTACAGAGAAGAAAATTCAGAGCTGCATTCAGAGAAAGAGTCAAACAGAATCAGGGGATGCCTTTAGGAAACTGTGGGGAACACCTGTCAGGATGCTAGAAACTGCTGAGTAGGGTGGAAAACCTGTGAGATGGGCCTAAGTAAAAAACTGCTAAACAAAATTTTGAAAATTTAAAGAGAGAGAAAAAGAAGATAACAGAGATAATATCCGAGAAAGGATGGATCCCAGTGCAAGGGACTCAATTATCTAGAATAAACCAAGACGAAGGGAAAATAACTAAAAGGAGAATATCCAGAACATTTATTAGAAGACAACAGGGCCAATGTCATCAGTGAGAGAAAGGGAGTTTAGAAAAGTCAGTATTTCAAAGACAAAAAGGGAAGCTAAGGGAACACCTGTCCAATTGGTAAGGAAGTTGTACTCGGGGCCCAGCAAAGACCTGTGTCCCAGTGACCAGAAAAGAAAGGCAAATATTGTAGCTCAGGAGGGACCAGCAGACAGGTGCACAGTTTCAGCTTAAGAACTATATCCCTGGGGAGCTGGGGTGGCTCAGTCTGTTGAGCATCTGACTTTGGTTTCAGCTCAGGTCGTGATCTCAAGGTTGTGAGATTGAACCTCACATCAGGCTCCACACTCAGCAGGGAGTGTGCATGAGATTCTCTCCCTCTGCCTCTCACACTTGTGCTCTCTCTCTTCAAATATAAATAAATAAATAAATAAATAAATAAATAAATAAATAAATCTATACCTTCAAAGGTTGGAACTTAATGAAGGCACCTCCAGAGGAAAAGAAGATGGGGGAAAAGGAAATTGAATTTCCTGAATAGTTGTGCTTAGTGCTTTACATCTGCAAAGCTAACAATAAAACATGAGTGGTAACTGCAATACATCGAAACTCTATATAATTGGGATCTTAAATTACCCTCACACCCTGGTGGTGCTCATTTTTGAGCATGAAACATCTGTGTTGGGCTGCAGTGAACAAAGCAGGAAGAGGAAGCACCGTGATAAGATACCAGAGGAAACAGGCTCCAAAGGTAGAGTCCTTGCTAGGAGAAATGGCCTTGCTCTTCAGTCGTGGGTTCCAGCAGCAAAGAATGAATTGAGTACTGCCAAAGGCAGGCCTGTATTTGTATGACAGCCTGCTTATTCACTCCATATGAAATGTATGTGCAGGACATGTTGCCTATCCATACACATTGCACATGCACCTTGAAACATGCTGAAAAATGCTGACAGGTATATTCCAACACAAATCTTTGTCTAATTACATTCTTAACTGACACATGAAACAAGATTAAGCCATATCATGTGGAGGCATGTTCCTATGGTTAGAAAAACCAACAATATAACACAAAGGGGACAAGGCCTATCACTTAACACAATTTTTGACAAGCACACACAAAAAATACATCTTTGTCTGCCAGCTAATTATGGATCTATAATCTTATTAAAATGCATGATGGATGAAAAAAAGAAACACAGGATCTTCAGCTGCTGAAGAAATTATGCTTAATAAATAAAATAATACCCCAGCTCTATGGGATTATCCCCCAAATTAAAAGATTCTCCAAATTAAAAGACAGACTGATATGTCTGTCTAAAGAAAAGAGATTCATATTTACAAGAAAGAAGAAATCCATTTAATATAACTTGTGTTGATGTCAATTCTATCTGGCATGCTTGTCATATAAAACTTGATCTCAATGATGCATAGGACAAAACATTAAATGGACTAAGATTTGTGACTCTTGTATACAACAAAATTAGGTACTTTAAAGGAAGCCCACAGCACCTGGATGGCTCAGTCAGTTAAGCGTTTGCTTTCAGCTCAGGTCATGATCCCAGGGTCCTAGGATGAAGTCCCACATCAGGCTCCCCACAGGGAGCCCACTTCTCTTCTGCCTAGTCTATGTTTCTCATGAATAAATAAATGAAATCTTTAAAAATAAAAAATAAAAGAGGCCCAAATGCATTACACAAAAGGCACATACATATATGCCCAAGTGCAAAACATAAAAATAAATTTGCCCATTACTTTCTTTTCAATATTTTTTTCTTCCTTAAAGCAAAAATCCAATCTTAATAGAAACAGGTCAAAAGAGATGTTATTTCCCACAAAGGTTAGTGCAAATCTCATCCTCTGACCCAGTAAAAATCACCAAGATGGTAGGTGGGTGCGTGCCTGATTTAGTGGATTTACAAACACTAAAAACGTGAGGAGTATAATCTTCTCAAACCACTTACCGGTCTCCTGCTAGTTTATCACTAGCCCAGCCCCCATCTCCTTGGAGCAAATAAATGACTCTGCTCATTGCCTCTAGGGAGAGTGAACAAAGCCCTTACTTAGTCTTAGATTGAAGAGGTCTCAGGGCCCAGACAAAAGGTACAGACGAAACATCGTCCATTCTACACACATTTCTGCTGGGCCAGGCGCAGAGCTAGATGGACTCATGACCAGGCAGGCAGGTCTTGGAACTTATATTCTAAACTAGAACTCTCAAGAAGAGAGGAGCTTCTCCGGACCAAAGGGAAAGAGAAGAGAGGAGAGAAGAGATGAGCTGCTGTGGGCCCCAGACAGAGGAGCCCCAGGCCTTGCTTCAGAGTCAGAGCCCCTGCAAAGCAGCAAAATTCGAGGTCAGCTGGGAACCTGACAGCTTAGGAACACTGTGCCCTGGGATGCCTGGGTGGCTCAGCAGTTGAGCGTCACCTTTGGCTCAGGGTGTGATCCCGGAGTTCCGAAATGGAGTCCCACATCGGGCTCTCTGCATGGAGCCTGCTTCTCCCTCTGCCTGTGTCTCTTATGAATAAATAAATAAATAAAATCTTTAAAAAAAAAAAAAAAAAAGGAACACTGCGCCCTGCTTCTTGGACTGTGGCCCCAGGAAAGGGATAAGGGCCAGATAAATAAGTTTTGGTGGAGCAGTGTATCTGGGCAGACGGAGCCACAATCTACCTGCTACTTTCCATGCACCCGGCACCCAGCAGCAGCAGAATGGTCCCCATGCCCTCAGGCTCATACAAGTATGGAAGAGAGCAGCTGGATGCAGTGAGGACAAATACATATTAGAAAGGAGAGGCTTCATTCTCCCTGTTGAAAATAGGAGAAGAGCACACACACTCCCAGTCTCTCAGACCATTTACTTTAGAAACCTTGTCATTGCGAATACATTACCTGTCTCCTTTGAAATATAAGTAAATCTTTTTGAAAGCTAAATAGGCCCTTGATCAGCTTTACAAGCTGGAATTTTTTTTTTTTTAAGATTTTATCTATTTATTCATGAGAGACACACAGAGAGAAGCAGAGACATAGGCAGAGGGAGAAGCAGGCTCCATGCAGAGAGCTCCGTGCAGGGAGCCCGATGCAGGGACCCAATCCCAGGACCCCGGGATCACCCCCTAAGCCAAAGGCAGACGTTCAACCATTGAGCTACCCAGGTCCCCTGGAACGTCTGGGTGGACCTGGGAATCCTATCTTTGGATGGGAAACATCCAAGGAACACAGCAGCCCTATCTGTTTCTGTGGGGAGGTAGGAGCCTCAAAATGACATCCTGTTATAAGCAAGTGTATTTTTCCTTATATGAAGCCTCTTAGTGAACACAGATGGTCACCACAATAATCAGGTAAAGTCACCAAATGACCAGATGAACTGTGTGTGACAAATGGTGCTGTCAAGTGTGATGTCTCCCCCGATCGAGAGAACTAGTTATTCCTTATCTTGAGAACAGGGATGCCTGGGTTGTATCTGATTGGCTACATAAAAGGGTGAGATTTCTTTCTGTTTTTGCCATCTCTTAGTGGGTTACCTGTGCTATGCATCACATTCTGGTTTAATGTGTATTCAATGATAAAAGTGTTCTCTTTCGGGGATCCCTGGGTGGCTCAGCAGTTTAACGCCTGTCTTCAGCCCAGGGCGTGATCCTGGAGACCCGGGATTGAGTCCCACGTCAGGATCCCTGCATGGAGCCTGCTTCTCCCTCTGCCTGTGTCTCTGCCTCTCTGTCTCTCTCTGTGTCTCTCATGAATGAATAAATAAAATCTTTTTTTTTTTTTAAAGTGTTCTCTTTCTCCACTACCTTTGTAGAGAGGATTTCTGGGTTGGGAGATTTTAATTGTTCCCCCAACAACTTGAATGGGACAAATGGAAAGAATAATGACTGACATAGTAAACACAGACTTGGACAGATGACATCAAGGACAATCCTCACCCCCTAAGAGGGAACCTTAGGTTCCCCAAAACTTAGATGTAACTGTTTTGAAGAAAAGGCGGGAAACCCAATCGGGGAGATTTAATCACACATCCTCTACAGAATGGGAGCTCAAAGTAAAGATTAATCCATTATAGAAAAATAAACAATGCATATGTCTTATCTACCTGACTCAAATTTGTACCAACTACGGCGTGAATACGGGCCCTGCCATTGTTAAACTTCTAGAGTCTTACTTCAGATACCTGTACTAACAACCCATCTCCTTCAGTGAAGCAGGAGAGGGGAATGAGTAGAAGGAAACATTTACAACATTTATTGCTATAATCGTCAAACTTTGCCACCTGGGGAGTTTTAAAGATGCTGACGTCCAGGCAAAACATGCTGAGCTAATAAATCAGAATCTCCGAGGCGGATGAAGCATCACTATTTCATAAAGTTCCCCAGGTGCGTTCACTGCGCAGCAAGTCTGAGAACCAATGATTTTAAAGCAGAACTTCTCAAACTTCAGCGTGCACACAAATCAAGTAGAGATCTCCATAAAACACAGATTCTGATCTGGGAGGTTGGGGTATGGCCTGAGAGCCTAGATTTCTAACCAGTTCTCACTCTTAAGTAGCAAGGATTTAAAGACCTCTATTAAGTGCCAGTGTTTTACTTTTGATTTACTAAAAAATTAGCAGTTGTGCTATAGAGGGTAGGCTCTGGAGTCAGACTGCCTGGCTTTGATCTTGCCTCAGCACTTGATTGTATGTCAGTGTCTTAATCTGTATACTGAGAATGATGATAACAGTATCTACCAATGTCAGCAGCTGTGGTAGTAACGTGAGAAGTGTATCATTAATCTCAATTCACAGATGAGGTCCTTTAAGTTCAAAGAGCATCAGTATTTTACCCAAGCTCACCTTGCTAGTAATTGGCAAGCAGAGGCTTGATCCCTGGTCTTTTCCCACTACACCCTGATGCTTTAAGGATCCAGATTGAATTTAATCTGATTATCCTCCTGTCTTCCTTGTTTCTGATCACAGGATCACAGGTGTTCTAGGTACAGAGAGTACAAGCCTGAGTCACCTCTGTCCCGGCCTCCCCTTCCCTTTATAAACAGCTGCCCTTTGCTAAAAAGCTCTGGAGGTCATGCCTGCTTCCCCTGCTCTATTCCTACAGCTGTTCTGAAATTCAGTATCCTAGAATCTCTCACCCTGAACCTCAGAAGTAGCTTTATGTTCTTTTTCATTAATACAGCTTCTCTAATTGGTATCCCTACTCTGAAATCTTTTGCGCTATTTCCAAATTAATCCGACCATGTGACTTCTTTCATAAACCAGCAATGACTCTCCATTACTTACTTGCCAAATAAAACCCAGCCGTTATCACCTGTTTTTCCACAAGCTGGCCCTGACCCCCTTTTTTTTTTTTTTACCATTTCCTCCATAATACCTTCTCCATCTTTTCTCCACCACATGTCCCAAGAGGTCACCTCTCCTCTTCAGAACTTCTCTGTGCCTAGCACACTTCTTGCAAACAGTAGCCATCCAATAACCAAATGACTGAATGAATGGCCTTCAGTCCTGGATTTTAATTCCCAAGGTTCTTGGGGGCTCACTGTCATGAATATCCCTAGAACCAGGGTCCTCAACCACAGCATTTTGGCAATTGTGAAATGTATTATAACTAATGAGTTCCTATTAATAAAGTGCAGCATTGTCAAATGATTTACTCCTGATAACTAGAGCAGACTCAAGCTGGTCCCTGTGACACCTTTGCTTATTTGCATTCTGTTATGATTTTCAAAGCATTAGAGAAAAGGGTTTAACTATCGTTAATGTACTGAAAATTACACAAAACCTGCAATTTTCTATTGTAAAATACATTTCTTTCTTATTTTAAATATTTTATTTATTTATGAGAGACACAGAGAGAGGCGAGACATAGGCAGAAGGAGAAGCAGGCTACCCGCAAGGAGCCTGATGTAGGACTCGATCCTGGATCCCGGGATCACGCCCTGTGCAGAAGGCAGAGGCCAACTGCTGAGCCACCCAGGTGTCCCTGTAGAATACATTCCTAAATACTACTTTGGTCTCCCTCCCTCTTCCCCACGCCTGCCTCCCACCCCCCACCCAAATCTAGCACTATTTCCTTTAACCTAAGATTCATGTAGAGTGCTGCAGGCATGGAACTCTCATTAGTGTGAGGCAGTAGAAACCAACTACTAGAGCTGTACTGTTCAACACAATAGCATTACCCATGCAGCGATCGAGCTCTTGAAATGTGGTTGGTCCAAATTGAGATGGGCTATTAACATATACAGTGGCTTTCAAAGATAACATCAAAAATAAAGAGTGTAAAAAATAGTGAAAGGGAATAAAGGGGAAAGGAGAGAAAATCAGTGGGAAATATCAGTGAGGGTGACAGCTCATGAGAGACTCCTAACTCTGGGAAACGAACAAGGGGTAGTAGAAGGGGAGGTGGGTGGGGGGACGGGGTAACTGGGTGGCAGGCACTGAGGGGAGCACTTGACGGGATGAGCACTGGGTGATATGCTATATGTTGGCAAATTGAACTCCAATTAAAAAAAATAAAAATAGAGTGTAAAATGTCTCATTAATATTTTAGATTGATTACAAATTGAAATAATTATCACTTGGCTATATCAGGTTAAAGAAAACATAATATTAAAATTCATTTCATTTGTTTCTGTTTATCTCTCTTGATTTGGCTACTAGAAAGTTTAAAATTCCATATGTGGTTTGCATTTGTGGCTTGCCTTATATTTCTATTGGAAAGCACTGCTTTAGGGTACATAAGAAATATCTGGGAGTCCTGTTTAAAATGCAGATTGCCAAGACCAGCCCCTCTGTGGAATCTAATTCAGTTTCTGTATTTCCACAGAGATTAGCAGGTGGTACATAAAGTAATGATTGCAATTCATTACTTTCTTGCTTGTCTTCCCACTACCAAGTGCCTGATTCTTTTCGTATTTCTCACTCTCAATTACCAAGAAAGATTATCAGTTTGGTCTAGATAATCATAAGTGACTCTTGGGGTGCCTTGGTGGGTCAGTGGTTGAGCATCTACCTTTGGCTCAGGGCTTGATCCTGGGGTCCCGGAATCAAGTCCTGCATCAGGCTCCCTACAGGGGAGCTTCTCCCTCTGCCTATGTCTCTGCCTCTCCCTGTGTGTCTCTCACGAATAAGTAAATAAAAATCTTTTTTAAAAAATCATAATTGACTCTCTTTAGCCAGAGCTTTTATATCAGACTACCTCATAGGTCTCTGCCCCATAGACTGGCCATCCTTTGGCCCAGTCTCCATCTCTAGATCAATCATTTGTGGCTGATGGGAAGGGTGAAAGAGGTCATAGGTCAGGCTAAACAGAGGACAGGAATGACCAGAACCCCTCTCTCTCAGCAGGGTCAATAGATGGCCAGCTTTGTTTACAAGGGACAGTAGGAATGTCCAAGCACAAACTGGCCTAGCCAGCAGTGAGTTAATTCAGAAATTAAAAAAACACAATGCATATTCAAAGGCCCTGTGAATGCTGGAGCCAAGGATTGATTATTTCCTGAACTACTCTTTGGATACAACTCCAGCCAAGCCACTCTACAAATAACAATGACAATAGGTCTATTCTCAAAAATATTTCAGTCATTTCTAATGTGTGACTGGCCAGCTGGCTGGCCAGAGTAAACAAGGAATTTAGGTGAGGAGAGAGAGAATGCAGAGGCAGATGGGGCAATATATGGAACACAACAAAGAGGTCACACAGTTCCAGTCTCAGAGATGCCATGACATTGCCCTATGACCTTGGGCAAGATACCTCAATCCTTCCCATCTCAGGCTTGTCACCTTTTCAGATTACAAAGTGACAGGGATCATGAAGTTCAGATAAAATGATAGATATAAAGGCACTTCTTAAAGTTAGAAGAGCGGCACACTTGTTCTATTTACAGGTATGAATTGTCACTGACTATATGTTTACTCACAAAGGAGTAACCCCTACAGTGAATCTTACTCAGTGAATCCCCCCTGGACATGGACCATCTGATTGTATTTCTTCAACTTTGTTAAAATATTGGAAATGTTAACTCCCAGCTCTCACACTTTATTAGCGCTTACCTACAGCTATAGCTTCATCTGGGTATCGGCCTCAAGACATCAAACTGTCGTGGGGCCAACTGCCTGCCATGAACCACACATGTATGCATTTGAGAGAAATATGATCAGTCTCATGGCTAATGACAATTGTCAGCTTCATCTGGTGGCAGCTTTTTCCAAAACCTGTCAGAATATTCAAGATTTCCGATATATTCTAATGCCCTACCACAGCATTTCTGTTTAAATAATCGAAAGGGCAAAAGAAACTATAAAAGAAAATTTTAGCTATCATGTTTTCAGCCCTGATTAATTGCCATGCAGGGTCTTTGGGGAAAACAAAATACAATTTTCTTCCCCTTCTTCCCCATTTCCTTTAGACACATGATAAATTGCCCCCACCCCCACCCTCACCCCCCAAAGTGCTCAATTTTACAAGAGACCCAATTCAGGAATGCTGAGGATGTTTTCCTTTTTCCGTTCCCCTAGGGAGAGTCTGACGCATCTACTCCACCAACCACAGTAGGAGAAAAGGGTTTGCATATTTGCCTAATTGATTAGCAACACGGTTCTGGAAAGGGAGCTCTGCGTCTTTAAGGCTCCACGGAGCTCTGTGTCTGCTCGACGCAGACAGACCAGCTCTGCCGCAGCGACTCATCCTATCGATAAGGTTCACTTAGCCAAGGTGGAGGATGGGAAAAGAATGGAGCTGTCCCAGCTACTCAATGAGATCAGGGCAAACTATGAAAAGCTCCTCACCAGAAATCAGATAGAGACCGTGCTCTCAACAAGGATCCAGGTAATGATTTCATACAGACAGGCACCTTCCAGGATAAGGAGACAATCCCTGTCTATCCAATTCCTGTCCCGGCCTCTTTGAGGTACAGTATTTCCTTTTGGATGCAGCGTCTACTGGGGAAGGAATTTAGGTTTTACTGCGATGTGACTGGGACCACAGGGGGAAAATGCTCTGATGATACCGTTCAGTGGTCATTCGGTTAATGTCGATTGATGATTTTTACATCAGTGATGAGGTTCCTATCGTTAACAAAACATAGGGCCAACATGCAATAAAATGGGGCGATCTAACCTCTTTCAGACATCCTTCGGGAAGAAAGCATTTCAAATACCCTTCGAAGATTATTACAGAGTTATTTATAGAGAATGTTTAAATAACGACTTTAAAATGGCAAGCTTTAGGGTAAGATTTACTAGCTTGCACACTTGGTAGAGATAAAAAAAAAACAGATAAAATATTTCTGAAAGGTTTCTGTCACCAGTTTTATACCAGATTGTTATAAATAGAAATTATCTAAGTATGTGAAGGTGGCATTCAGAAACAGTGATATAAATTGGGACAATAAAATTCCCCAAATTGATATGGACTCTCCACTTAGAGATTTTTGTTTTGTGCTACAAGATGAGAAATGTTTATTTCCAATACAAGTCGTGAAATATTTAAGTATTAAAAAGAGAGAGAGAGCTAAGTTGAATAAAGCCTAAATCCTAATTTCATAGACTTACTTTGTTTTAAAGTGACAATCACATTTAGCAATTAATTAAGATCTTACACATTTAAATAACTGTACAAACAAATATTTTAGAAAGAAGATTTAAAAATTCAAGGATTTTTGTCTGTGTTTTTTGGTTTGGTTCTTTTTTTTTTTTTAACTTTTGTATCTGAGTTCAAATTCTATTCTAGGCACCCAAATAGTGAACTTAAGAACAATGCCCAACAGGGGAAAAAATATTTCAAGGAAATCATAGAACTTTACTTCATTAGCAATTCATTTTGGTAACAGTATAAATTTCACCTCTAGGTAATATTTTCAGCCTTCACAAAGAATGAGCAGTATCCTAGATCAAGCAAAGTCACTGGGATATTTAAGTGTTGGAATAGTTCATTCACCTCTTGCAAAGAGAAGGCAAAAAATTACTAGACAACAATTTCTGAAAAATATAGACCAAATCAATATTTTTTTTGCAATAGTAGCAATACAAGTTATTTAATTTGTAAGTCACAACGCCAAAATTAGTAAGTTAAAGTGAAAAGGCGAGGCTATAGTAAGTTTTGTTTAGAGTCTTTTTAATGTATATCTACTTTAGAGGATTTTTTCTTTCAAAGAAATCAGAAAGTCAGTTGGCATAAATTTAGGGAAGCCTGATTAATTATTACAAAATAAAGAAACATAAGCTTTTTGTGACTTATTGTTGTAGAACAAACTACCTCAAAATTTAGTGAATTAAAACAACCATGGCATTCATTCTCTCATGATTCTGTGGGTTGACTGCTTCAGTGGGAGTGATTCTTCTGCTGTGCATGACACTGGCTGAGACTGTAATCATCTTGGGGCACAACTGGCCTGGGATGCCCAAGGTGCCTCACTCACACATCTGGTGCCTTGGCAGGGGATTTTTGGAAGGCCTGGCTCAGCTGAGACAATTGGGTCTTTTGCTCTCTCTCCCTGTGCCTCGGGGTCTCTCTCCACCTGGCCTCTACTGATCTCTCCAGCAGGGTATCCAGACTTCTTAACAGGTTGGCCCAGGGCTTCCCTAAGGACAGGAGTGCAAGTTCTCAGGGCTTCCTGAGGTTTAGGGCTAAAACTGGCATTTCTGCCACATTCCACTGGCTAAAGTAAGACACAAAGTCTGCCCAGATTTAGTACAGACGGGGAACCACACAAGAACATGAATCTGGGGAGGTGCGGATCTTCGAGGGCCAACTTCGGAATCTAGCTACCGCACAATCCAAGCTGCCAGTTCCAAACAAAATCCAAAAGACCAGCAGATACGAGCAGTTTTATGCTCTCCTAGTTCCTAAATTCTTGATATTCTCTTTTGTAGCTGCTCTGCGATGTGTTGCTGCTTAACTTTGCCATCTTACCGCTAGGAACAAGTGATACAACAAACCAAAAAAAAAAGTATGAATTTTGTTCTTTAATGCCTTGCCCTAAACTTTATTTGTAAACTTTCATTTACTGCAGTGCTTTCTTTAAAAAAAGAAATCTATTTTACCATCAAATTAAAATTTTTTATTTCAAGGTGCATTTTTATAAAAGCATTAATAAGTTGCCACTTTTGCTTCAAAATACTGCAATCAATTCCATACATCGCCCCTGCTGCTCTTGGGGCCAAATGTTGAGAATTCTGTCAAAAGATACTTTCATTTGATTTCAACATCAGCATAAGAACATTTAAAGCCAAATATAACATATTCCACTTGTTATTTAATATGACGGCATGTAGAAAACAATCTTTAAAGATGCAATTTTGGCTACTTCCCTAGATATCCAAAATTAGCATGCTTTCTAAAAAGATCGTTTGCGAAAGGTAAATCAACAGTGGGTTCTCTTTCTACGGAAGTCTATTTTAGAGCCTCTAATGCCTATGATAACCTAATTCTTTAAATTATTCATAATATACTTCCCAGCAGTATTTAATCGCTGTCCATATACCCAGTCCCAGAATCAATTGGTTTAAGATATAGAACTGTTTATCTGCTTTTACAAAGCAGTCTACAAGAAACATAGAGGGGAAATAATAGCTGAGTTTCAATCCTTCTTCCTAATAATGCCATAAATAACAAAGTGAAGAATCAGAGGTCTGAAACTTAGATCCTACAAACTGTTACTTTTCATTAAAATAGATGTATTTTTCTCTGCATTTCATAGACTGTCATCGTAGGAAGAGACGTCTGAGGTTCATTTTATAGGTGAGAACACTGAAACTGAGCATGCAATTCACTTGCTCCCATACCTGACCAATTAGTCCCCAAGCACTAAAACACATGTTTGAAATTTGACAGTTTAAAGAAAAAATGATGAGGCACCTATCTATGTTTCTAGGATTGCTTTTATTTTTTATTTTATTTTATTTTTTAAAGATTTTATTTATTCATTAGAGAGAGAGAGAGAGAGGACAAGCCTGGGGGAGAGGCAGAGGGAGAGGGAGAAGCAGACTCCCTGCTCAGCGGGGAGCCTGACATAGGGCTCAATCCTAGGACCCTGGGATCCTGACCTGAGCGAAGGCAGACGCTTAACAGACTGAGCCACCCAGGCGCCCCTCTAGGATTACTTTTAAACGTCTCATTTTCAAGAGTGGTCTTTGTTTTTGTTGTTCTTGTTGCTGGTGGCTTTCTTAAAGCTAGAAGAAGATATGAGCAAAAAAATGGACAAAGACGAAGAGGCTTTAAAGGCAGCGCAAGCAGAACTCAAAGAAGCTCGGCGCCAGTGGCAGCACCTGCAAGTGGAAATTGAATCTCTCCAGGCGGTGGTGAGAATGATCTCAAAACCGACTGGCCCACTGAGTCCCCAGACATTTGTTGATTAAGAGAGAAAGGAATAATGCCCCTTACCTTACACTGAGAAACTGAAAGGCAAGACCACTGAATTCTATCCCTGGTCCCCCGCACAACTACCTCCCTCCCTCCCTCCATCATGACCATGGCTATTATCAGGTCATTCAAGATTT